>NC_086365.1:14338662-14668662 GCF_036324505.1 Eleginops maclovinus
AAATTTAAAAAAATTTTTTTATAAGGGTCCCCCCTTTAAATAAAAATGATGGTTACTTTTCGGCTAACACATCTGCAACTCATCTTCCCCTGATTTCTCGCTTATGGTCATGGCTGCATTCAAAATCAAATTACCGATGACTTTGCCCAATGTTATACTACTGCGAGTCATATTAGCAAAAGCCCCGAGCCTTTGATTCACACCCTATGTAACGTTTACACATACTTTTAATACAGAAATGATCGGCCTAAATTATTGAATACACGTGGTCCTTACCTTTTGGAAATAATGTAAGCGGCTCCAGACACAGGTTGTTCTCGCCATGAGTTGAAGAAAAAAGGCGCACTGAAACCGGAAGTGTACTTAACTCCAATTAGAGTGCTTGCAATCAACTCCCGTAATGAACACCGGCCTTAGAGTTTTTTCAGCACTGCAAGTTTTAAAACAACAACCAAATCAACACTCATCAACTCAACATAATTGACACTGAAAAACTACACTACTTCACACTACAGAGTTTGATGTGTATTTATAATAATAATAAGACATTTTATTTATAGAGTGTTTCTCTGAAAACTCTGACACGTTACAGAGGTAAAATCCATCAAAACATAATTAAAACAATATTTGAAATAAGTAAAACACAGCATTAAATTACAGATTAGAAGCAGTTTTGAATTGTGATTTAAACATAGTGAGACCGGGGCATTTAATGACATTTCACGCCCTATTTTTATCTACTTCACATGGATATAGTTCACTTCTCCTTCACCTTGCATATTGGTCTTTGCTACAATCTCCTGCTCTGTTTTTATTTGCTTTATTGTCTTATGTCTTATATTTGTGTTGTATTGTTGGGGGAGCTTGGGACTTCAGATTTTCATCACCATATCTACACTGTAGACAATAAAGCCTTTGAATCTTCAATATTTTAGGATGCATTTCACATACAGCAGAAAAAGGGGAGTCCATGTATCTCGGGAAGCTATTTAAACGTGTGCTTTTTGTGGTTTCAACCCAGGTCAATGAGGAGTGAGTTACTCTCAGGCCAAAGAGAGATAGCAATCAACTTCATCCTCCTCCTCACCTCTGCAGTCAAAGTCAAGGTGGCCCTCTCATCATCCCCCCCGCTCTTCATCTACTCTCTTCTTCCATCCTCAAAAGCCCCTCTTCTTCTCTCCCTTTACAGTATTTCCTCTGTATTTATTTCCGCTGTATCTTTTATTCACATTCTTTCCTCCTCTCTCTCTTTCTCTCTCGTCCTCCTGCCTTCTCTTTCAGACAGTTGGAAACAGCGGAGGAGTGTGAGAGATAGAGAAGGTCACAGTTGAGATAAATGGAGCTTGTATCAGTCTGGCATCTTCTCCCCTTCAGATTGGTTTCCTCCTGCCCTCTCGTCACACCTATGCATAATTCATCTTCCTCATTGTGTTATGCCGTCGATTTTGGTCGCCCTCTTTCCTCTCCATCAATCTTTTTGGGTGTTTCTTTTTCTCGACATTTCGCTCCGTCACTGTTCGCACTCTATGTCTTTATTTCCGTTTCATGTTTCGCTCTTCCATCTCGTTCCGTCTTTCTTGACAATCCTCTTTTCCTCTTCTAGATATATTCTGTTTTTTTCATCCCATGCCAATTTGATCAGTTCACATAACAAAAGCTGAGTGGAAAGAATGGAAAAACAGCTTGAAAGCTTATAAAAGTTGCATGTCTGGTGGAATCTCTTCCCAGTTGTCTGTGGGTGTCTTTGTGAGTGTACTTACATAAGGATGTTTGCAGGCGGTCAGTTCACTTTGGATCAGACTGAAATATCTCAAAAACTATTGGATGTATTGATATTTAATTTGGTACAAACATTTATGGTTATGTCTCAAATCTTCACATAGGGATGCTCGGTCCGGACACCTATGATTTACTTTCTAACACAACGGGTAACCGTGCACTTCAATCCATGATGCTACATTGCAGTCTCAGTAACACGTGGTTAATTAACAAATGTGAAGAGACAGTTACTTGGTTACGTTTAGGAAAAGTTTGTGGTATGAAATAATTGGGTTACGGAACCTCACATTGAGTCTTATAATAATAGTGCTTTACAGAAGAAGAAAACATAACAACAATATTAAAATAAATAGACAACAATCTAAAACATCAACAGCGATCCTACTGAAATTCCGTTGAAGTGAAGCTAATAAGAAAATAAAAGCAAAACAAAAGAAATACAGTACCAGTGAGAATTGAAAGTTAACCCAAATTATAACTCAGATTAAAAAGAGGTTTTTAATTCACTATTAAACATTTCAAGGGAGTTTGCTGAGTCTTGGTTTCACACGGCACAAATACAACAGTCACCTGGTTGAAAGCCCTTGGTTAGCAGCCATCCCACACTGCTATCCACGCTAATCGGACTATGAAATACATCACATATGTCTTAGAATTGCCATGAAATAGGGTACGGACCTTAATGTTCCCTTAGTAAACCATTGACTCTCACATAGTGTCATCATCGGCTTAAAGAGCTAATGTCTCCCATATTTGGTTGATGACTTAATACCTCCAAATGTAAAGGCATTCCTATCTGTCTCAACTGCTGTGTTTGGTGCTAAAAAGTAAATGTGATATGACACTAGTAATGTGTATATCTAGTGCTGTCTTCACAACACAGAAGCAAAAACGGGAAGTGCCAAATGCATTCCTAGTCCTTCTAACGTTTCCAGGCTACAGCTTCACACAGTGAGGTATGCAGCCTCTATTTTTGCTTCTGGGTGTGTGTGTGTGTGAGTGTGTGTCCCCCGTACCCAGATATATTTCCTGTCGCAGCCTCATCATTACTCTCATCCTCTGTTAGTGCCCTCGTTTTAAACTATTTGTTGCTACCTAATGTTTGAGTTTTCTCCTGAAAAATGACACTAGCATTTTCCCATCTGCAAAATGAATTGTGTCTGCAGCCGTACAGTACAGTCTACAATTTGCACACATATACGGGATGCACAAATGAATATGTCACCTCCTGAATTGCTCCAAACAAAAGAGTGTAAATATGGCTGTTTAGGTGTAAGTGGGGTACTTCATCATTTTACCGTGGCAGTAATTATTGGACTTTTTGTCGTTGCTTATTTCCACTCAATGCCGGAGCGGCTGGCTGCTTGAATTATGCATGTTTGTTTGTTGCTGATATTACAGAAGCAGATGTCTCAGCTGGAATAATGGAGGATGTTGGAGTGTTGTTATGTTGTTCTCTTTTTCCTCCTCGATGAGCACTTAGGCATCTTTTTTCACAATGAATGAACTCTTCAGTGGTCAGGAATGGGTTAATGGGTTATTGTGCAACCAGTATGGATGTCTTCTCATTTTCGTGTGCATGCTCTATTTCTCTGTGTGTCATATCCTCCACAAGCTATAAGCAATAAGGTTCATCCAGAATTTAATATGTGAGTTGTAGTCCTCGTGACTCCGCACCAACACATCATTTAACAGGGTGATAGGACTGAAACATCATGCCTCTCTGAATCACACACACAAGTTTCCATCACCCAGAGACATCACAGTCATTCTGCTATCTGAACAAAAAGAAACGGCAGTGCCAAATACATCATTATGTTTTATTACTAAAAGATAGACTTAGCGGAATGCTCAATTCTGATGGGTCAGTTTGGACATTCCAGAGGTCTGCTAATTTCCGATAACAGACCGTTGCTTAGGAGAGCTCTCTGATCAAGAGATTATACAGTATGCAGTCGTATCAAACCGCAGAAAGAAGTGCGCTCGATTTAACTTCCGCTGTGAGCATCAAACAGCAGAAAGAAGATGGACAGGAAGTAAACACTAACGGGAACAGCAGAAAGAAGACGGACAGGAAGTAAACACTAACGGGAACAACAGGAAGAAGACGGACAGGAAGTAAACACTAACGGGAACAGCAGAAAGAAGACGGACAGGAAGTAAACACTAACGGGAACAACAGGAAGAAGACGGACAGGAAGTAAACACTAAAGGGAACAGCAGAAGAACACAGACAGGAATTAAACACTAACGGGAACAACAGGAAGAAGACGGACAGGAAGTAAACACTAACGGGAACAACAGGAAGAAGACGGACAGGAAGTAAACACTAAAGGGAACAGCAGAAGAACACAGACAGGAATTAAACACTAACGGGAACAGCGGAAAGAAGACGGACAGGAAGTAAACACTAACGGGAACAGCAGATAGAAGACGGACAGGAAGTAAACACTAAAGGGAACAGCAGAAAGAAGACGGACAGGAAGTAAACACTAACGGGAACAGCAGAAAGAAGACGGACAGGAAGTAAACACTAAAGGGAACAGCAGAAAGAAGACGGACAGGAAGTAAACACTAACGGGAACAGCAGGAAGAAGACGGACAGGAAGTAAACACTAAAGGGAACAGCAGAAAGAAGACGGACAGGAAGTAAACACTAACGGGAACAGCAGAAAGAAGACGGACAGGAAGTAAACACTAAAGGGAACAGCAGAAAGAAGACGGACAGGAAGTAAACACTAACGGGAACAGCAGGAAGAAGACGGACAGGAAGTAAACACTAACGGGAACAGCAGGAAGAAGACGGACAGGAAGTTAACACTAAAGGGAACAGCAGGAAGAAGACGGACAGGAAGTAAACACTGAAGGGAACAGCGGAAAGAACATGGACAGGAAGTCAAGACTAAAGGGAACAGCAGCTTAGTGAGCAGCTAAAAAGACATACATTTGATAGTTTTCCCCTCCCGAACTCATGCACATGACATGTCAAACCCTGCTCTTACACGTGTGTTTTTGTTATTCAGACCCAGGCTGTGAGGTGATTTGTATGCTGCAGTAAAGACTAAATTGTAACGCCACCTCAGTCCTGCACAAAGTCCACTTCCCGACTGCCTCAAACTCCTCCTGTATAATGGATATGTCTGCCCGGGTTATCTTCATCTGCACTTTGTGATTCTAAGTTTCACCTCCCTCTCTGAGTTGCCTCAAGGCGAGACCTTCTTCAACCCGTCTTCTTGATCTTCCTCTCCCCCCCCCGAGGCCCGACTGAAGCTTGGAAATGTGTGAGGTTCGTGTTATGCTTGATAATGCAATGGCACTTTAAATACATTCCTAAAAAGTTTGCATTAGCCAGGGTCAATGCGGAGAGACACGCAAAATATGTCTAGTGTGAAAGCAGTACTCTTCCCTTCAGTAAAACAATGTTTAATGAACGATCCATCTCTGACCATCGCTTTGTAGTTCAATCATGAAATTTAGAACGTGTAACTCCTCACAACAGATCAATATGAGGTCTTTGATTCTTAGATCCAAGTTTTTCTTTAATATCACGTCAAACTCACGTCTCAACACACTCATTTCCGACAGATTTAGTCTGATGTATTTCAGCGAAACTACTTATTTGTCACCAGTCATGCTATACTGGAATTCTCCCACATATTAAACCGTGTTTGCCAGAAAGCGCCTCACTTAAAACAGCATATCATAGTATATATTCCACATGGAATACCTAATCAAATTCACTCCAAGTCCCTTTATAATTATTGATATCAGACACTTATTACAAGATTCATACTTTTCCTGAGTTTCTCTTTTATATGCAACTAAACTCTGATAGTTTTCTACAGTTTACTTATAGATATGTCACACAAATGTTTAACCACGACTACATGCAGCTATGTTAAACTCAAGCTTAAAGGGACATTTTAAACGTTGTGTTGATAATACTTGATTTGCACCGCCTGAGCTTGCACTATTTGAATTGTTGTTTTTGTTCTTTTTAGATTGTTGTATGTCTTTTCATTGCATTGTTGAGGAACCTGTGACCCAAGTGGTTCATTCATTACACAACTACACTGACATTAGCCCTTTTGAATCTTGGTAAAATTGTCAATCCATGACCGTAACAGTTAAATAACGTAATCTACCCCTGGTGTTAGGGGCAGAAATATCCTACCATGGTTCACCGTACCGGACTTGGGTGATTCAAGATTCATATGCAGTAGCTACAGTGTAGATATGGCAATGATAAACTTAAGTCTCAGGCTCCTCCAACCATGCAACATAATATATAAAGGACATAAAACAAATGAAACCAATAAAAATCAGTGAAAGAAATAACAGAATAAAATCAAAATGTGCAAGAAAAAGAATATATGCATGTAAATGGAATATGATATATACAAGAACAGAATGTAAGATTAAATAATGTACAGTAAAATGAAAGTGAATACAGTTTATCATGATACACAGTATTTAAAGCCTGGGAATGAGGTGAGGAGTTCAGTCCTGGGGAGCGACCCGGTGGTGATCATTAGAGAGTTCAGTCGGTTTCCCTCATGCAGGCACAGACTGAAAACAGTCAAAAAGACACACAGAAAACTTGTCAAGGATTCATTTCTGTGTATTTTTGTTATTCAACAGAGCTGCAATATGAGGGATATGATAAAGAACCCTTAAAAGCCTTTGCTACATGAGCACAAAGTGTGTTGGATTGCAGGGTTCGCTGTTTGGAGCTGTCAGACAGTGAGCCCAGTGGGAGCCTGCAGAGTTAGCTTCTCCATCCCAGCACCTTCCTTCATGTCTGGGTCAGAGCCTTCTCCTCCGCCTCCTGCTAGTTGGAGGCCAGAGGACTCCCTGGTGGTCTGTAATGAGCTGCCAAGTCAGCAGCTTCTACTACGCACTCACAGTGCACACATGCAGCCACAGAAGCGACAGCACACACAAAGGCAAACTGCAGAAGAGTATGCCTCACAAACGTAGACCTAGATCCTGTTAGAGGGGGGCTCTGGCACAATGTGCATGCTCATGTTGGTGCATATAGTCGTGAAGAAGAGCAGCCCTTTGGAGGCAGGATTAATGAAGCAGCAAACAAGGCCACACTGAGCCACAGTCTCTTCTGCTTCCTTGCTCGGTTGACTCCACATAACTAACTGCCACTGGCTCTCTTCTTCCTCTCTGATCAGAGCTTGATTACTGTAATATCATCTACTGTCAAATGGAGTTATAAGGGGATAAAAGTAGCTTTAAACTTATAGTAGTTTGCAATTTCTTTTAGATTTGCGACGGTAACAGAAGAGCAATGGCGTCCTTTTACATCCCTCCCTTAAAATGAGCTGTTTTTTTCCATTCTCAAATACTATATTTAACCTTTATTTCTCGAGGTAATGTTTCATTTGATCAATAATTCCCTCTCACACATACACAGTACAGTATGAGAGTGGTTGCTTATTAGCAGATCCCCCGAGGGCCCAGTTGAAACGCTGGAAATTAGGTTTCCTTCCTCTAAACCCAATGCCGGTAATGATGAAACAGGGAACACACACACATACAAACAGGCAAATATACAGCATGCAGTGACACACAGATTGGGAATCTTCCACAGCAGGTCAATCGCAGAGCAAAACCCAAGCGGTAACACTTGATCCATACCAGCTAATTGATTTCCTCTGCAGTCATTCTGTCTCCATCAGGGCACGGCAGTAAATGGTGCCATCAGCAATATCGTTAAATAAATACAAATACATGAGTGTACACGAGCTAATCAGCAGCATTTAGCTCAGGTTGTGTAAAAAAACAGAGGATCAAGCTGTTGGAAATAAGCATCATGTCGAAGATTTTAAGCTTAAATGATTCAGCCTGTCTTTAGGTCTGTGGCACAGTGACATCTGCTGGCCAATTGAGGAATGACATACAGGAAATGCAGCCAATCCGACAGTCAGATGTACACACACACACACACACACACACACACACACACACAGCTCACTACAGTTATGTGATTAAAGTCAGAGATTTAAGTCTTTATTTTCAGAAAACCTGTGAATCAAAAAAAAGGCCAAAAATTGGATTAAAAAAATGCAAATATTCTGTCGAAAAAAAACTTGTATTCAGATTCTCCCCAAAAAATATTCCACATGTGGCCTTAATCCACCTCCGTAACTCTGCCTTCAAAAGACAAAAACAAATCTGTTTGGAGACTTCCAGAGTAATAACAGATCACCTGAAGAGGAACCCAGGCTTGCTTTTTGTTTATCTCTCCTTCCTGAGCAGGAAATGTTATTCCCTCTGTGTGTGAAACCTCCACCATCTGCGCTCTACTCTATTCGGACTGAACATGTGCAGCACTCCTGTGCAGTGAGCATCAGGTGGGCGGCTGAGCCTCGGTGACCTGAGGTGCATTAAATGTCACCTCTTAAAAAAACAGGAGAGAAAATATTGGAATTCATAAAGAACGACATCAGAGGACTTCACAGTATAGGCAGCTGAACGCCACTGGCATTAGACACACAGCTGCTGTTTTATAATTTCAGATCATTTTTCTAAATGTCGGCTTTTAAAAATGTCCTATTATTTTAAACTAGGTAGAATCCTCTTTATTGTCACATACATGCACACAGCAGAGCACACACAGTGAAATTGGTCCTCTGCATTTAACCCATCCTAGTACTAGGAGCAGTGGGCAGCTATTGTGCAGCGCCCGGGGAGCAATGGGGAGGGGGGATTGGAGGTGTCCGGTGCCTTGCTCAAGGGCACCACAGCAGGGCCTAGGAGGTGAACTGGGACCTCTCCAAGTAGCAGTCTTCCTTCCATTTTTCTAGTCTGTTCGGAGACTTGAACCGGCGACCCTACGATTCCCAGTCCAAGCCCCTACTGACTGAGCCACTGCTGGACTGCTGGAAGGTTTATTACAAACAGCATATTGTCATACACCAACACGGGCAATACGAGGTTCCCAGAGCCAATTCTGGAAGTCCCCCAGAACTATCTCTGAGTGCCATTTATAGAAGAAAATATGTGTGCACACCCAAAGCATGTGGGCTCGCCTGAGGTAATCATTAAATGTGTGCCCCCCTAAGGGGACATAGGTCCGTTCATAGGGGCCCCCTGACGTTGTTTTTCCCAACATTCCTCTTACCCAACCTATGACCTCAGAGAGTATCTACCTTTGTATATCACCAGATTTAATCCACCACACCTGTAAAACATGGCATCGGTAACCCAATCTGAGTATCACAATATAAAAGTAATGTCACCTGATTACTTCCCGTTACTTATGGATTTCCTCAATATCAAATTAAATGCAAATAAATCAAAGTGTAAATAGATATTGATAAGATGCGTTTATCTTAAGTGTATTTTCAGAATTATAAATTGCAGTTTTAACTGAAACAGAAATGCCAAATTTCAACTCCCAGTGGGCAGATTCTGAGGAATTTTGAATAGAATTCGAGGACGCTGGATGATTGGATCTGACTGATAGGGTATCTATTTTAAAATGTTAGGGTTTCACTTCAACTTAGTTATAAGCTGTGGGATATTTCTGACCACAATTATCCAAACAATGCAGAACAATTACTGTAAAATCTCAGTTACAGACCATAAGACTCTGGGTGGGTATTCGAGGAAACAAAGGGAAGTCTCCCAGATGAACTTATAAGGACGTGGATAAAGAAAATGCTCCACAATGCGAGAACAATTGATAAAATAAGTACAAAATACAATACAGAAGGGTCAAGTATTATATGCGAGCAGCTGTGGACACAAACACACACACTACCGGTTGGACACAATGCTCCCTGAAATAACGAATAGCATAAAACACACATTTGAAAGAGCAACAACAGCATATCAGTGACTCACAACTCAAATGTGTTAAGCTAAACATACACAATATATCTGGTGACGCCGCTGACCTTATTGCAGCAGACACATTAACGTGTGTGAGCTAATTAAACGTCAGGTTCAAGAAGTCAAGTGTTTCCGTGCCTCCGCTCTCCGGGGGCCTCACTCATCATATCAGGATCAGTGGCAGCGAGAGGAGACCATTCACTGTAATTGCATCTCTGTGAGGGTCATTTACTGCAATCATATAGAGTCTGTAGCTAATGGAGCCATTACTGCCAACAATGGATGTCGTGCTGTTACCTATTGTGAGAGGAATGCTCCCCCCCCCAACTTCCTCTGCATTTGATCCCTCTACATCTGATGGGATTGTGAGTGTTTTACCGTATTGTGATCCTGCATGGTCCAAGTGTTTGTACAACTGCTCCACCAATTGTACATCTGCACAGAGATTGGTGTTTTTGAGGAACTCTATGAATCAAACTAGCACAATACCACATTGAGGCTTGCCAACAACATTGCCTCTGACCCCAACAAGATGTCCTGCACGGTGAATCTGAATTGTTTTTCATCACATCATAGCTACCGGGTCCAACGATTGAATGAGGTAGGACTCTCTTGTGCACCAGTCAGTCCTAAAATGAAATGCAGATTTAACTTCAGATCAGGTGTACATTAAAGGGTCTACACTTTAAGTCTTTTTACCACTAAAAGGATTCAGGAGCTACTATGGTTCTTCAACCAGGCAGGTGTCCTCGTCAAAGACTTTTTACTTATATACTTATATTGTTTGTGTACTTACTCAGCTGTCATTTCTTCCACTTCCACTTGCCTGCTCTCCTATCAGTAGACTACCTCCACCTGCTCATACTCTCCACTGACCTGCTCCCCATTCGCTAATCAGCTCCATAGTTTATACAAAGCTCCACTTCCACCGGGAAGTAAACAGCTCGGCCATTTTTGCAACCCTAGTTTGCCCTGCCTGGAGTTTTTGCTCTATGTTAAAACATTTTGGGAAGTAAAGCTTTTTTTTAACGAACCTTTTGGGGGTTTATATCGTCTTGAACTGTGAAACGTTGCATGTGTGTGTCTGGGAGAGAGAGCTCTTTGGGTGTATCATGGTACAAAAAGTTCCCAACACTTTTCTCTAAGAGTTGAATTGTTTCACTCAGAGACATTCAAAGTCACCTCTGCTTCCCTCTGCCCTATCCGTTCTTTTTTTGTACAGTTTTACTTTGAATGCTCAATGAGATCATCTTTGCTCCATAAATGGGAGAATAATTATGCTCTCAATCACAGCGGGGGTGAGACACAGGGGCAGGAGCACAGTAATCACATATGCTGAACGGCAGGGTGAAGTGAAGGCCAATTACAGAGAGAAACTACAGTTCGGAAATGAGCGAAAGATATCTTAATTTGTGGGATCCTGCCCAAAGATTAAGTACACGAAATAAAGATGGGAGGGAGACGAGACAAAGCGGAAAATGTGGAAGAAAGACATCGAGAAAGGAGACAAAAGGATGAGTAATCAAAGTAAAAGTGGATCAAGTTAGAAGGTTTCTTTGTAGATTGTTAAACTCTTTCATTCTTGCTCCTCCTTCAAAGCAACACCAGATGGCAGCATTGAGCTGTACGTGCTGCTGATGCATCCAAACCATGGATGACTTAGCATCCTGAAGAGGTGCCGACACTTTTGGAAGATAATGAAGCTCACCATAAAGAGATGAAGCTTTAATAACTTTGATGAAAAGCTCTCAGAACAAAAGAACTACGTTGTGAAGAGTGTGATGAAAGCCTCACTGGGAATGAATACTGGAGCGATAGAAGACACTCATCCTAAAAGTCTCATTGCAATATTAAAAGCAATAAAAAATCTTATATCCAATTAAATAATCCGAATATTGTCGAGTAATTTTTACTGCAGAACTGCAAGATTTTTAAAACTATTGAACACTTCAAGAAATAAAAACACTGAGAACAAAGGAACTTTAAAAAATAGTAATTATTAAAAACATGATTTTCTATCAGAGTTATGGAAGACTCATTTTTAATGCCACATTTTTTTAAAGTATTCAACCAATAAGAAAAAAAAAAACGAAGGAAAACTGGAACTTACAAAAAATATTTTCCAAAAGTTGTTTAATCATCCTGAAAGTTCTCAAAGATAATTTCACATTGACATGCACTGAACAAACTGAAACATTGACTTTAATTAAGTGTAGTATGTCAAAAAATGTCACACAACTGTATTAGGTTAGTGGAAAGCACTACTATTAGGTTCCTTCAACTTAATATTATTGCTTTCGATCAACCCACTGAAATGTGTTGACATAATACACTTAATTAAATCAACGTTCCAGTTTCTCAGTGAGGTCTCACAGACTGCAGCAACAGGCAGGTAGGTAAATAACATTTCACAGACAAAGCCACATAGGAGTGTGAATAATTCAGATGAGTAAAAAGTGTTTCCCCAACTGGAGCGTCCTCCTGTGTGATCACATTGAATCAGTCTGACTGTTTCTATAATTCATTGAGTCCTCTTAAGCACTGCAGGCTGTGTTTTGGGGTTTGTTGTCTGTTTGGTTTAGCCTGTGTGAACACACCAGTCCCCGGGTCCTGAGTGTGTGTGTGTGCGTGTCTCTGATTACCTCCCCATACAGCGGGTGTGTGTGTGTGTGTGTGTGTGTGTGTGTATAATTTATTTTCCACGCAGTACATATACAGTAAAATCCATAACATGTTGATGGTCTTGGCATGTTTTTCTTGCCTCCTCCATGCCCTACTAAACTCAAGACTTTCCCTATGTGTGTGTGTGTGTGTGTGTGTGTGTGTGTGTGTGTGTGTGTGCGTGTGTGTGTGTGTGTGTGTGTGTGTCCTGCTGTGTGCACTCATCCTGTGTGTGCACGCCTGGTGTGTGCCCTTGATGTCCCTCTGTGTCTGAACCGTGGAGTGTTTCCACGCATGAGTGCATCTGCGAAAGTGCCTCTCTGCTTTATCTCTCTCTCCACCCACCCACACACACACACACACTCACACCAACTAGCAGAGTCTCCACAGACCACACACACAATGGACATGATAATTATAAGTGTGTGTTGCCCCGTGCCTTACAGCTGATTTTAAATTGTAAACCACAAGTTGCTGCCGTGTGTTTTCAAGGTCACAGGACACACGGAGTAATTTAAAGGACTTAACCTGCGGAGCCCGACGGACGCTGAGCGCTCACTGAGTGATTAGCTTTGCCAGGCTATGACTTGTTATCAAAGGGAGGAAAGAAAAAACGACTGTTTCCATTAACTCGTATGTAACCGTGCATGACTCATTGGATGAATGCACTCAGGAGTGAACATGCAAAGTGAATGAGAAATACTCTGCCCTATATTATCTTACTCACTTCTGCCATAGGGAGCATTAAACTTTCATTAAATCCCACAGACCCGATGTGATGCTACTTTATGACGCCCACGCTTGCAAATGGCTTAGTAGTAAGGTTAAGCAAAATGCATATGTTTGGGGGCAGTATTTACTTCAAACACTGCAAGAGTCATGTGATTTTTTTTAGATGGATGCTTTGATATAGCTTTAAAGTTGTTAAAGAGGCCCTATTCTGCTCGTTTTCAGGATCATATTTGTATTGTGTGCCTCTACTACTGCTTTAATGTCCAAAAAGCTCTTTATTTTTCTCATACTGCCCGTGATGCAGCACCTCTTTCCACCCTCTGTCTGAAACCAGAGCCCAGTCTGCTCTGATTGGTTTGCTGGCTGGCTCTGTTGTGATTGGTCAACCATTTATAGATGTCCCGCCCCTTGACTATATGGTACAATGTGTTGAATGCCATCACATGGAGGATTTTCTGGCAGGGGGGGGGGGGAGTTTGTGGGACAGAAACACTGTGATTTTAGACTTTGCAGACCATTTACATGCACACTGATCTATATAACACAGGAAAGGGAAAACACCAAAACATATTCATGGGGCCTTTAAACGCTGCCCCATTTACGTCAATTCCTCAAGACTTGTCGCCGTTTTTGGATTATTTTTCACCGTGGAGACAAGCAAGAGAAAGTTTCCTTCACCTATTCAAGGTACAACAGAGTGATATATTGACATACATTAAACTGAATCCAGGTCAGAGGAACATATTGGCAGAGGCAACGAGCTATCCATCTTCAGTGCTCTCCCCCCTGGTGAAACTTGGCTTTCTGTGTGTGTGTGTGTGTGTGTGTGTGTGTGTGTGTGTGTGTGTGTGTGTGTGTGTGTGTGTGTGTGTGTGTGTGTGTGTGTGTGTGTGTGTGTGTGTGTGTGTGTGTGTGTGTGTGTGTGTGTGTGTGTGTGTGTGTGTGAGCTACCCTGGCAGGATTTGGCCCAAATCACCTATTTGATGTTGAAGGTCACCAGCTAGATGTCTGCCAGTTCTCCTTCCCCTCTGTCTCCCAGTACCTGCATGATTGAGACACAAACACATTGCATATTTGTGAGTATCGTAATGTGTTTGTTACACGTGCATATCCATGTTCTTATCCTGTGTCTCCAATCCTTCTTGTTGTGGGTGAGTATGTCCTGCAGCCTGTGGTGAGAGGAGCCTTGTGGAGCTTCTCTTACAGTACTTAGAGCACTTGAGACATAAAAGCTCACTTCATTAAGTCCTGGGAGACGTCTGAATAATTGACCGAGCTACTGGACATTCATCACTTACTCACAGGTAGTGATTTGTGTAAGTGTGAGTAATAATCGCTGTAGGCACATATCCATAATTTTAGCTTACTATTTATAATGTTTAACTCTTACTTAAAGCTTTCTTTTTAAGTTTACCCATTTATTTCCAACTGTATATCCATTAATTTCCAGTTAACTATTCCAACTATTATCTAAATACTTACTGTCAATAAAGCAGGTATTTATCCATTGTTTTAAGCTAACATTATTACCCTTTATCCACTTATTTGGGATAAAGTTATGTTGTTTATTAATTACTTTTAGCCCACTATTTCAATTATTTATTTAGATACATTTTGCAAATAATTTAATATGTTTATCCATTTCTTTTAGCTTAATATTTCAACTGTTTATCCATTTAATTGAACTGATATTTAAGCAGTTTATTTATTACTTTATGCTAAATATTTCAACTGTCTATCCATTTATTTAGGCAATATTTAGGTTGCTTATCTATTCATTTTACCCACCTATTTTACATGATTACCCATTTATGTGAGCTAATATTAAAGCAGTTTATATATTACTTTTAGCCAGCTGTTTTAACTGATTATCCATGTATTTGAGCAAATATACAGTTGTTTATCCTTTTATTGTAATTGATTCATTACTTTTAAGCTTAATATTCCAATTATGTCTCAATTTATAGGCAAACTGCTTCGAAAGCTTCTATCTTTTAATGGTTAGTCTTAACCATTAATCATGAGTCAACAGTTTAATAACTTGTCATTATATAAACAGAATATACAAAAGTAAAGAACTGAAGTATCCTTTCCAACTCACATCAGAAAACTATTGAAAGTATGAAGCCAGGTGCACCTCGGTTCACTTCTTTGGGTTGTAGTGAAAATAAATAGTCCGTTTGAGAGGCCAATAGACGACCTGAAGTAGCCTTTTCATGCAAGAGCAACTTTTATAGAGAGCTGGTTCAGTTATTGGTGCTGTAGAAGAACACCCACAATCAATGTCCATATCCCCTGCAGTTAGAAATCAATCCAAAAAAAACTGAGGATCACTTTCAGAAATGTGGAGGCTTGCAGTGGGCACAGGAAGTTGATGAATATGGATGGCATGACAGCCATGGGACCAATACTGAAATATGTGCAGCTTATCAGAGCTTAAGGTAACTTTGCAGCATTCAAATCATGAATAATATTGGAAATTAATCAGCATTTTACAAGTATATCGTGCCTAAAATGTTGTTTTCTTATACAATTAGATAGGAGGATACAGAGTACTTCATTTGGTTGAACTGGACAGATTATCGTGGATTAATTTACTGAAAGTTACTGAAACTGAGCTTTTTTCCTATTTGTTTGAAACATTATTAACTGTATCTGCTCAAATGTTGTGCAAGTGGTTTTTGCATATGCTTGTGCGTTAAAATAAGAATATCAGCTCGTCTCTCGGGCGTGGCTGGCTGGCTCCTCTGGCGGGGGGTGGGGGGCTATATAGCTGTAGTGTACTGCGGGGCTGCTGGATGCTCCGTGATGGATGAGGAGTGACAGATCGGGGTTAGCTGCCGGGGGAGTCCATTTTCTTCCACGGTCCTACTCGAGGAGAACGAAGAGGAGGTGAGAAGCGACGAGAAAAAAGACCGATCCCCCCCACCCTCTTCTTTCCCTCTCTCTCTCTCCCTCTCTCTCTCCACTCCCGTGCATCACAACCTAGTGGGCTTTACCCAGACTGCACCGCATTGACGCTGCTGCTGCTGCCAGAGGACCCAACCCACCAAACTACCGCGCTAACACAGAGAGAGGATCGCCCCTTTCAGATGCTTCTACCCACAGCTGGAGCCTGGATGCTGTGCAGATTGTGCGGCAGTTTATATATAATATGCAGCATTTCCCTCTCCACCTCCTCTCCTTCTCTCTGGATCCGGGCTCTGATTCGCTGTCCTGCTCCGTAATGCCAACACTTTGGAGACTGGAGTGACTCCGGGAGTGATCATACCGCATAGTGCCAGAAATACAAGGATACAAGTTGGTGATGAATGGAGCTGTTTACTTGAGAGCTCCATACAGGCTGTTTCCAACATGGGTGTTGACTGACCGGAGCACGGAGGTATGAAGATGCACTTGTGAGGATTAAATCTGCGCTCAAAATTTCCCGGACCATGCAGATTCTGCCGCCTTGGACGCTGTTTGTGATATTAGCCCACGCACATGTATTACTATCCCTGAGAAATAATGGAGAAGTTAAGGCGGACAGCAACGCCGGAGCACACTCTGCACGGACTTTCCACGGGTCGCTCCGGGAGAGTCACCACAACAAAGCCTGGGACCGTGCGCACTCGCCGGGGTACGCCACAGGTGCGTCCTCGGAGGCGCAGCGGGCAATTATGCGAGGGCCCCTGAACTCCACTCACCCATGGAAGAGGGTAATTGCTGGGGAGACAAGGCGACACAACAAACGCGACTTTATTAGGACTGTGACACCCGTGGAGGAGCCCCACGCTGCCTCACATTGGGACCCGACGCGCCACCACAATAGGAGGATAAAGTTGAATGGCGGTCTTAGTAGTACGGGGACGCCAGCAGGTGGACACTACAATGCAGCTAAGCCCTCTTCAATGGGCCGGGGAGACTGGGGAGGGGGCCCCGAGGAGGCTGACAGGCACAGGAGGGGCACAATAGATGAACATAAGAAAGGCTCCAAGAGGGGGAGAGCCCGGCTGAACAAAAACGTGGGGGCTTTGGCTCAGTCTTGGGAACCCATCCCCAAACCTCAGGCCCTCACCTCCACCGACCTGCCCTTTGACCTCTTCACGAGGAGGCCCGAGTTCATCACTTTCAGGGAGGAGAACCCCTGGGACGCCACGCCGATCACGCCTCCCAGCTCGCAGGACTTTGGGGACGAGATCAAGAACCCCTTCTACCCGGTGACCAGCGAGACCTACGGCGCCTACGCCATCACCTGCGTCTCCGGGGTCATCTTCCTGGTGGGCATAGCGGGCAACATTGCCATCCTGTGCATCGTGTGCCAGAACTACTACATGAAGAGCATCTCCAACTCGCTGCTGGCCAACCTGGCTGTGTGGGATTTTGTGCTCATCTTCTTCTGCCTGCCCATGGTGGTGTTTCATGAACTCACCAAGTCCTGGCTGCTGGGGGAGTTCACCTGCAAAGTGGTGCCCTATGTGGAGGTAAAGTTATTCTGTTCCTCCTTGTTTTACTCCCGCTCTGAAGGTCTCAGTATGATTGGGTGTAGCCTAGCATTGCTTCCTGCAGGATGACACATGATAAATAGGGCTCAACCAGTGTTATGTACACTGAATGATCACACATGTTCAGTAACAACACTTAATCTGCTGCTGCAGGGGATGAGACGGATTCACACGAGTAAAGGGACTGATAGAGTTGAGTTTCAGTTTCAAAGACATATAGGATTTCTCTTCAGCCAATCACAAGGAGGCTGTTTGTCACCTGTACACCTGCTAGTGGACAGAGAGCCTCACCTTACCCTCAGGGAACACACACACATGAATACACACAAGGATAAAGCTCTATATCCCATCCATTGAGTAAAACATGTTATAGTTCCTGCACCCTCTCATACACTCTCAGCCTCTTAAATGTGTGTCATGAGGAGGCAAGACAGGGTTGTTTACACCCTGATGATCCCTTTGTGTGCTCACTGCAATCACACCAGTGTCAGATTCACCAGCAAGGTGAATGTCCTTTGTATAAATCAGGGGATTCCAGCTCGGGGTCTTAAGCCTGTTTTCAAAGGGTTATTGTCACGGCCCGGCTGGAGGAGGGACGCACAGATAAGACGACACAGCGCATGTGATTTTAAGGGAGTTTTCTGAACCCAGATGTATTTTAAAGGGGAAACACACCCAGGTAGGAAGGGCATGTTTACCCTACAAGTGTTTAAAATGGTATGTTAAGATGCAAATAAGCTCATTTGCATCTGGATTGGTTATGGCTAGGGTCTAAATTCTTGTCTAAGGCGTTTTTGAATTTCCAGACAGGGGGACTAATTTCCACGGACAAAAACAGGTTCGACACTAGGAATAAAAGGTTGTATAAACTCAGGCTCTACATGGTTTATTCACAAAGCCCTCTGTGAGCATTCTGAGTATAGATAGGAATATAACTGGAAAGTGTGGTGTATGGAAGTACTACTGAAGTGGACATTTCTGGGAGAAACAACTCGAAAAACAGCCTCTAAAGTTCTGTATTGCGAAATCCAAAAATGTTTGCAGGACTCTATGGTAACAAACAATGAATCTATTAGACATCTTCTTCAGACTTCACCTGTTTAATATTTAGATGACTTAGAATTCTGAAATCTATCTAATGCTAACCTTGGTGAATTTAGGAGAAATCTACCCATGCACAAAGAAAGTGAAATATAAACATCTAATACAGTAGCAGCTAAATCTCAAAAAGCACTAGTGCATAAAAAAAACTATTTCATGGGTTGCCTCGCGTTATCGTCAAACCAAAATGAAAGCAATGGCACTGGTTGCGTCTGAGTTGCATGCAAGTGAGAGGTTTGCTATGCAGTGCAGCAGATGTAATCACAGTCAGAGACGGCTGGATGTCAGGGAGTCTGACGCTCTCCAGCTTCTACAAGCAAGGCATTGAGCCAGAGCAGGCGACCCAGACTCCGCCCCCTGGAGACAGAGCTTGCAGACAAGGAGGGGAAGGGATGGGAGGGGGGGCTGTGACATCATCAGGAAGTGAGGATGTGAGCAGGTGAACAGTATACGCTTTTATCCTCAAAACCAGCTTCAGTAAGCGTCCCCCCCACCTGATTAACTCGGGGATGTAGAGCTTTGATTTCCCAGAATGTGAACAGAGCTGCATCATATTAATTATTCCAGAGTGAAAGGACTTTTGGAAATCCAATCCTCCTCTCTGGTCTTTTGAAATGCAGGTGTATAGCGTTTAAAAGAGAGATAGTGCTAATAGGCCCACGGGAAAATAGGTCACACCTAGAGGAATGTGCTTTTGGAGTCTGCTCATTTTCCTTCAGGATCCCAAATCAATGGAGCCTGCAGCAGCTTCTCTTTGCTTCTGCACCTCGCTCTGTCCCCGCTGACCGCACACACTGTAACACAGACAGTATCTGATGTGCAGTTTAATTTGCAAACACTTTGGGAGTGCATAGGCTATGGTATGTTTTAATGATGGGGTGGGGTAAGGAGCCCCCTCCCTGTGATACATTGCATGTGAGCTATCCAAAGACCACGGGATATTATTTAATAACTTTAATAACCTACTCACAAATGGCAATCTATATGGAGTGTGTGTGTGTGTGTGTGTGTGTGTGTGTGTGTGTGTGTGTGTGTGTGTGTGTGTGTGTGTGTGTGTGTGTGTGTGTGTGTGTGTGTGTGTGTGTGTGTGTGTTAGTTGAAACATGGTATTCACTTGTCTCAGTGCATTTATTATACAGTATGTTTTTAAGAAGGGCCTCGAATGTTTCGCTGTGTTTGTGTTGCGGGATGTGTGTGTGTGTGTGTGTGTGTGTGTGTGTGTGTGTGTGTGTGTGTGTGTGTGTGTGTGTGGGCACGTGTCAAAACAGGCCGTGACTAATGCGGCCTGGGGTTCACTGTCTCCCTGTGGAACATTCAGAGAAACACACACACACATACACATATACACACACACACACACACACACACACACACACACACACACACACACACACACACACACACACACACACACACACACACACACACACACACACAACCTATGGAGTTGACATAGTTCTTCACTTAACCCAAAAATCCAGTCATGGGGAATGTGAACGTTTGGCCTGACATGAAGACACACATACTCAGCCATGCCTAAATCATCGCTCTCTGACACAAACAGGAAACATGCATATTAATCTGAAGGTGGTTTGGATAGCGTGTCACAGTGAAAGCCCTGGAAGAAGAGCCCCCCGTGGTGCTGCGTTCAGTGTTTGGTAGAGCGTGGAATCGTCCCAACCTCAGAGACAAGCATTTCTAGGCGTGAGATGTGGCAGCGAAATTGTAAGACTGCTGCGGAAAAAAAATACAGATGTGTTTGCAGGCGGCACGCGTTATTCCAGACGACTCCTTTAAGCAGTGATGCACAGAGCTTAACATCCATGCATCGCTAATAAGCAGTAAGTGTTACTATTGTCACCTGGAAGCTGATTTAGATAAGACTTACAAAGTAGGTTATGAGACAAATAACCAGAGCAGTGAGCATTTCATAAGCCACAGGGGAGTCATTTGTCAAGGGTCATTCAGAACCGAGCTGCTGTCTCACTACTCCTAAACACATTTCGTAATGCAAGTGCAGAACGGTGAGCTCTAATGGGTATTTTGTCCTGAAATAATGCTCTTTATTTATGTGTGAAGGCCTATAGGCTGGGTATTTTCAGCAGCATGAGACCACAGGCGTTCACAATGATAAATAATAAAGAAAGTAATGAAATACACACTCCACATGTATCTGAAACTATCTGTAGAAAAGATGTATCAAAAGATTAAATATGTCCGTGTGATTTGTAGAACCCTGTTCATATGGTCATTATGTCTGCATCTCAATTATTAATGAGTGCTTCCATTAGCAGACGGACATGGCTGTGTTCACACCTTTTTTTTTCAAACCTGATTTACAGCTAATTACAAATGGCCATCACGGAACATAAATCTGGCGCCTCTCTGGAGACTCATTGTGTCCTCAGTGGCATTACGGCACTCCCACTAACAGGCCTGCCGTCACTGTTACCGTGCAAAGTGGGAGCAATAATCGCTTATAATGAAGGATAAACATCTAAACATATAGTGCAACGTTGGTGATAGTGTCTGTCCCTGTCGTAAGTAATCAGAAACATCTTCAAGTGTCACTATTTGCAAATTAAGTCGCTTAAAAATTCAGTAAAATTCCCTCTTTTGAAATATTGAGTTGAATACTAGATGCCGATTGGTCAACTCTAAACCTTCTGTGGTCTGCTATTCTGACAGTTGCTAAGGACAGCAGACTGTTGCTAGGATCAAGGGACTACGTGCATTCAGATCACTCCGCAGAAAGAAGTCCGGTCAAACGGTTGTTTCCCTCCGTCAGATAAAATGTGGAATATTTCTGCACATATTGCCATACTTGTAGAGAGCAGGAAACTTTGGATAACTGTCCTCAGTAAAGACAAGAGAAGAAGAACCAGAAAAAGAAAGTGAAAAGTAAAGGGTTTATTAAGTACCCTTACATAATAACTAGGGGCGTGAACCTTTTGTGTATTATCATTTGAAATCAAATTAATATTCGACCATCCACTCCAGAGCGATGCACGCTAATAAAGGCGCTGTGGCAAGTTATCAAAGCATGCTGCAAAGACTGTAGAAAATGTGGTCATGGTTTGAGTCAGAATTGCTTTTACAAGTTGAATCAAATGGATTATTTTTGCCCACGCTTATATAAACTGTCTGGTGTGTGTGTGTGTCTGTGTGTGTGTGTGTGTGTCTGTGTGTGTGTGTGTGTGTGTGTGTGTGTGTGTGTGTGTGCCTTGTGCATACATCTTGCACAATACCCTGCAGTCAGACACTGAAGGCAGTCTGTGGTACAGTGGGTTTCAGCAGACAGACAGACAGACAGACAGACAGACAGACAGACAGACAGACAGACAGACAGACAGACAGACAGACAGACAGACAGACAGACAGACAGACAGACAGACAGACAGACAGGGAACAGAGACTATTAAAGAGAGAGAGAGATAGGGAGAGAGACAGGGAACAGAGACTATTAAAGAGAGAGAAGGAGGGAGGAAAGAGAGTGAGGATAGATTGGGAGAGAGGGAGAGAGAAAGGGCTGCAATATACTGGGATTGCATTGTGCTGAAATTGGTGGTAATGGCAGGACATACATCAGCCTGACACATTCACTGTTACAACTCTCACACACACACGCACACACACACACATTCAAGTTTGCCATCAGTATTACAAATGTGGTTTCTCTACAGGGCTGTCCAGGAATATGTGGCTACTTCTATATCCAAAAATGATAACTTACCTATCACCAGAGGTGCTTAAGTAAAATGACCAATGTGTGACAGTCCAAATACCTTATATGGAGTATCACATGTAAGAATACTCATTCTGCAGGTTAAAAAATAGGACATATAAACATGACTTTTATTAGGTTACTAATAGTTGCATGACAGAATATTCCATTTAAAGTTATAATGCACAAATGATTGATCATTTATTTGATCATTTAACCCTTTGTTTTATCTCACACAGTCATCCCACTGGTTTAATCTTTAGTAAGGCGTCATGTTGAAAGAGTGTAATACGTTTTTAATTCACAATGCTAAACGCAAGCTGACTCAAAATCAACGTAGTGAAGAAGTAAGACAATCATTTTCTCAATGTTTTCCTATTTTCTTGATCCTAAAAGGTGTGGATTTTGATTTATCCATTTTGATCATTAATATATTAAAAGTACAATAAGATAGATAGAAGATAGAATCGGAGGATGAACCCCTCTTTATTTGTCACATGCATGCACACAGCAGAGCACACACAGTGAAATTGGTCCTCTGCATTTAACCCATCCTAGTACTAGGAGCAGTGGGCAGCTATTGTGCAGCGCCCGGGGAGCAATGGGGAGGGGGGATTGGAGGTGTCCGGTGCCTTGCTCAAGGGCACCACAGCAGGGCCTAGGAGGTGAACTGGGACCTCTCCAAGTAGCAGTCCACTTTCCATATTTCAAGTCTGTTCGGGGACTTGAACCGGCGACCCTACGATTCCCAGTCCAAGCCCCTACTGACTGAGCCACTGCTGGACAACAATAATTGATTGAATGTTTTCACGGGGGTTTGAGTTTCAGTTAAATATTATATCTCTAGAACAGATTTTTGGGGATTGTTCATTCTTTGAAACATATGGATTATAGCGATAACTAAACGTACTTCAAGTGAACTAAAAACCACACTGGATACACCCCGAATGCAGCAGCTAAACAAACATTTGTTCAGCTACGGTTGCATTAAATTTGAATACTCAAGTAAAGCAAAAGTACTTCAATATTGTACTTAAGTAGAGTACTTAGTAAATGTACTTAGTTACTTTCCACCAGATATACTATTCTCTGTCCAGTTGTTTTCTATACAGTACATTCATCCCCATGTCAGTCTATCTGTCTGTCCATCTACCTAGCCTGTACACACACACACACACACACACACACACACACACACACACACACACACACACACACACACACACACACACACACACACACACACACACACACACACACACACACACACAGAGTCAGTAGTGTGTGAAGATGCTCCAGATGGAGGGATGGCCTCCTCTCACTGATCATTGCCCACGGCGGCTCCCTCTTTCTCTCTCTCTGCATCAGTTATCTGTGATTAGAAGCACGCCTCAAAGGAAACACACACACACACACACACACACACACACACACACACACACACACCTTACAGTATGGTAGCTTTTTGGCACACACACACACATTTGTGCTTCTACGCTGAATGCCCATACAAAAGCAGCACAGAGTACATGAACTCACACTTGGTCCCGTGCCCTCTCCGTGTCTCAGCCCGTCTATCAGACACCAGGATGACGGTTAATTGGACGATATGTAAATTATGCAGGGTATGTAATTAGGGGCTCTCCATAATGCATGACAGTAAGTCCATTCAGTCAGCTCTTTGTCCAGCGATGAGGAGATACTGTGTTTTGAATGTTGAGACAAGACCTGCACAACACCACGAAGCAAAGATTAGGCTTGCTGTCGGGGGCAATTAACCAAATTGGTGATTAACCATGTATGTATGAAATATTCATCGGGTGATTACCATTAGGAATTAGGTATGTTGGTAGGCATGAGCAGCGTACAGTTTCAGATCAACGTGGAACAGACTTAATAGAATATTACAACAGAGAGACACTTTAGGATATCTGGATCTGCAGCTGCTGTTCACTGACAGCATTTCCTTTCATGTCCAGGGGAAATCTGCCACAGGTCAGGATATCATTTAATGGAGAGGACATTTGGTAACTGCCTCAGAAACACTGCTCAGAGCAATGGATGTTTGCCATCAATTTAAATGAAGGAAAGAAAGATGAAGATTTGAAGGAACTGCTCCTTTTGTCCGTGGAATATAATAGAAAAACAACTGACTCAAAGTTCCTACTTTATCTTGGAAAGAGCTGAACATGTTATGTCTATTTCTAAGACTTTCGATCACTGTTGCCTGGCAACTTCAGGGTTGACCACAGGAGTCCAGGAAGTTTCTGCAATCTAGCCATAAAATGGTCTGAATAAATGACACCAATTTGATGCTTTTACACTTCCTGTGCAGATTATGAAGATATGCCGGGTAACTTAGTGAGCATTAGAGGTGCTGGTAGGTCGCCTTTGTATGGAGCCATGCTAGCTGTTTCCCTCTGCTGTCACTCCTGGTGCTAAACTAGGTTAACCCAGGCTTTACCATATAGACATGTAAAGCTGCCTTAGCATGACACGCTATTTGCTCTTTGCTCACAGCCAGGTTGCACACAGAGCCTTGCAGGGAAAACAGCTCGTAAGTTCCTTTCTTCTGGTTACTTCCCTTGCTAGCTTGCACAGCGTTATACAGCTGTCTTCTGATTGGTTGCACGTCAAAGGTCATATCAGTGCCAATCATGGTCAAAACGAGGCGGCACTGCTACCTCCTACTGACCTGTCTCTGAGAAGAAAAGCTCCAGAAAAAGCTATACTATAAAAAGCTTTGGATACATCAAGTTGAGATCACACACACACACACACACACACACACACACACACACACACACACACACACACACACACACACACACACCAAAAATGCACCATTTGACTAATCCTGCATAAATGTGGACGTGCACAGACACACACATACTAACAAGTGTGTGTGCATGCTCACATACGGTTCATGAGTCTTTCTGCTGCTGTTAGACGGATGGGGGCTGTCAGAAGGGGGGGGGGGGGTCAGAGTTATGGTCTGCTGGAGCCTGCACTGGGTCACACACTCCAGCTAGAAATAGGACTGCAGCAGGATTAACCCTCTGTCTACCTGGCTCATTGTTCTACGGCTGTGTGTGCGTGTGCGTGTGTGTGCCCATTCATCACCTGATAACACCCATTACCCTGACAGTGGTTGGAGTCACAGTCTGGCTGCACAGGCTCCACCAGTCCTTGTTAAAACGCAATTAATAATGCCAGGCCTTTGTGCCACCAGCTCTCAGGACCTTTAATCAGGGAGCTAATGGGCCGTTACTGAAAACAGCACCAGGGGACAACGTGTTTCTCACCTGCTGTGCAGACAGACTCCCTACATGTGTCGTGGATAAAAGACCTTTTTCACGATCTGGTTTGGTGGCACCTTCCTTGAAGAGCCTGAAGAAATGTATAAGATGAAGAGGGAAAACGGTTATTTACAGGTAGCATATCGTCAGTCTGTGAGAGGTCTTTTTGTCTGAAAATTAAAAAGTCAAAGGTAAGTTAATTTTAAGCTGAGAAAAAAACGTTCAATTTTGAGAATTTTGGCCGTTTTCAGTGGGAAGAAAAACACACATTTAAGTTTCCTTTACATTTGCAACTATATTTGTCCTTTATTTCAGATCAAGACTCATTTCAATATTTAAACATAAAGTTCCTTATTTATTTTATGACTGTTGATAGATTTAAGATGGATGTAGTAAAAAAAAATCCCTAATATGATCACAAAGTTAAACATATGCATATTATCACATGGGATAATTCCTTAATTGCATATTTGAAACACAGCACCGGTACAAGTCTGCTCTGATTGGTTAGCTGGCCGGCTCTGTTGTGACTGGTCAGCTGATTAGAGATGTCCCACCCCTTAGCCTATCACGTACAATGTGTTGGAGCGCTGGAGTTGCATAGCGAGTGTTCCATAGTGATGTCACCGTGTTCCGAAAGTAAACCAAGGAGTCCAATAGAGGCCTTTCAGGGATTTTAGCCTTTGCAGACCATTTACATGCACACAAATCAACACACTACAGGAAAGGGAAACCTTAAAAAGTATAGAAGGGCCTCTTTTAAAGCTCATATTTACAAAGTTTAATTTCCACCCTTAATGCGAACAGACCTGTCATCTCCAGGTGAAATAACAGGGTGCATTCTGGGTGAAATGCCACATTAACATTAAGCGCTCTGAAGATGTCGGGGCTTCCCTGCTATTGTCTTCTTTATTCTTCTGCCCACTCGTTTCCATTCTTCTATCCCTGTTTCTCATTTGCATTAATCCCCCAACACAAACACACACACTCAGCCTCATCACCCCACCAGGCCTGACTCTTGACTCTCTCTAGCTCTCTCTCTCTCTCCCCCCTCCTCCTCCCTGGTTACAAAGCTACACTTGTTCCTCCTGCCCTCGCTCTCCACCCCGACACGCTGATCAAAGCTGGGTTTCAGGATCCTCCTTTAAAGCCAATCCAAGCCTGTTGTTCGAGACATGAAATATTCACCATGTGCAAACACCTGTCCATGTCTGCCGGATGTGTGTGAGTTTACCTGAAGCCACCATATGGAGTACAGCTGTGGATAGAGTGGGTCACAAGTAGAGCTTTATAAAATATCTTTTATCTATTACAATAAAGAACACAACTTCAATTACCAGGGATGCAGAGCCAATCTACGGGGAAGTTTTTAAGTGAAAACCAGCTCTCAAAAACAGCTCATTATTCTCCATTAAAACTATACTCCTTGCACGCAGCGTAACAGTGTTTCAGCCGCTGGAGTGGGATGCAGAAATAAATAGCAGGGAGCAATTTCCATGAATGGTTTCCTCGCTGACGGATGAGTCAGAGATTGAAGTGAGCAGAACTGCTGTGTGTTTGTGTTTTATTCATGGTGGAGATCAGGGGAGGCAGAATTCTGTTTAATCTTCGGTGCCATAGCGGCTTCAGACTGACATCCCTGCTATCGATAGTGCAGAAAAACACGAGGACACGCTCAGAAATTCTGTGCGTTTGGAATTCATTAGAATAGGATATTTCTACGCTGTTTCCCATGGTTCCTAAGTGCTTTATTGATGTATGGTGTGCTGCTCTGCTGCAGAATCACGCTGGTTTTCTATAGTTTTAACATCCAGTGAAGCTATGACATTTTATTACAACACCTTTACAAAAATGATGAAAATAAGCTGAGCTCAAGCTTCACATGCTCCTGCTTGATTATTTCTTTGGTACCCGGCTTCCCAACATACTGTAGGTATCTAAGAGTACGATGACAACATCTGCCAAGTGCACTCAAAGCTGCCCCAATCACCTGAAGGATTAATCCGTCCAGGCTGTGAACAACAACTCATAGGAACGTAACGAAACGAAAATATGTTGCTTAAAAGATAATTCTGCTTTCTGTCTTTTACTCCAATGACAGGTGCAAGATTGGGGTGTAATGGCACGTAATCAAATCCAAAATGAACTCACAGTTACTGGAGCATGTTGGTGGTTTATCTACCCCTCTTACCCTTCATGTATCCTTCATTAGTCTGGCAACCATGTGTGTCAGAAGGTCAGTGTGTGTGTGTGTGTGTGTGTGTGTGTGTGTGTGTGTGTGTGTGTGTGTGTGTGTGTGTGTGTGTGTGTGTGTGTGTGTGTGTGAGAGACCCAGATACCCAGAACATCTTGCAGGGTGTGTGTGCATCTATATCTGTCCATGTTTGGAGCACAAAAGCCGTGGCTCACTAGGGCCATCTGGGAATCTGGCAGTTGTAATTAGATTTGATGTGAAAGGAGGAAAGGAAAGGGAAGGGACGAGCGGGTGAGGATGCAGAGGAAGGTAACAGAAAAGGAGGGATAAGTGAGAGGCAGAGGGAGAAAAGGTAAGCAATGTGAGACAGGAGGGATGATTGGGGGGGGGATCAGTGGCTGATTCTGCCGCAGGCGAGATACTGGAAGGAAGCGGTTCATGCGAGGACACACACACACACACACACACACAGCTGTGGATGCATGTTTTGCAGGGTGCCCATTCAGACAAACTGACTGTTAATTCAACAGATGCTGAGGAAATGTGCGAGCTGTCTGACAATTTGCAGACTTTTTAACATCGAGAACGGGAGGCAATTAGCTCGAGACATGAAGGTTTGAATGAAACGCAACAGAGGAATGTTTAGGAAGTTTGTTAATTAGTAAGACTCATTGAACCATACATTTTACTGAATGAGTGCGGTGGTTTCAATCCGCCCTGCCACTCTCACGCTGTGTGTGTGGTCCCCTCCCTCTCACACACACACACAGCTTACAGCCCTCCATTGTGCTTCTGTTGCTCCACCGCTTGTAATTACCCCAGTGTCAGGTGCACCATTACTGTGTGCCCTTACGTTTTGGCAAACGACTTGTCAACTTGCAGAAAGGCCTTTGTTTGTGTGTGATGTCGGAGATTCTGCTTGTTTACTTCCCCGCCAGCCCTTCCTTAAGATTCTGCCAGACAATGTCAGACTGAGAGATAATTATGTCTGCTTCTTGTTATTCTTTTATTCATTTAAGACTGGGGACATGGACAACCGCGACAGCCCATCTGGCAGTAGTAGATTAGTTCTATGAGGCAA
Source organism: Eleginops maclovinus (assembly GCF_036324505.1). NCBI lineage: Eukaryota > Metazoa > Chordata > Actinopteri > Perciformes > Eleginopidae > Eleginops > Eleginops maclovinus. Next base: position 14,367,566 of record NC_086365.1, read on the forward strand.
TTGTTAGCTGACTTTTGTCTCTGTTATTTTCTCCTACAGTCCTGTGCTGTTTCATGACACTGTTTGTTATTAAAAGGGGTTTTAAAGCAGCATGACTTAATCAAGTAAAGCCTCTTCAAGCCACCTGGACATGTCTGTACATGCATTGCCTAGAATGACCAAAAGGACTTAGATTTGGTATGCCTAAAATTTTAAGAATATATCTTCATGTGTTTCCTCAGGTGGCCTCCCTCGGTGTGACCACCTTCACCCTGTGCGCCCTGTGCATCGACCGCTTCCGCGCGGCCACCAACGTCCAGATGTACTACGAGATGATCGAGAACTGCACCTCCACCACGGCTAAGCTAGCGGTCATCTGGATCGGCGCTCTCCTGTTGGCCCTGCCGGAGCTCCTCATCAGACAACTGGTGACCGAGGACTCAGGAAGCCCGGACGAGCCTCCGGTCGAACGTTGCATCATCAGGATATCCACCTCGCTCCCCGACATGCTGTACGTGCTGGGTTTGACCTACGAGGGCGCCCGGCTGTGGTGGTGCTTCGGCTGCTACTTCTGCCTCCCCACCCTCTTCACAATCGGGTGCTCCTTGGTGACGGCGCGTAAGATCCGGCGTGCGGAGCAAGCCAGCGTGCGCAGCAACAAGAAGCAGATCCGTCTGGAGAGCCAGATGAACTGCACCGTAGTGGCGCTGGCGATCGTCTACGGAGCGTGCGTGGTGCCCGAGAACATCTGCAACATAGTGTCCGCATACATGGCGGCCGGTGTTCCCGAGCACACCATGTCTGTCCTCCATCTCCTCTCCCAGCTGCTGCTCTTCTGTCGGGCCGCCGTGACGCCGGCGCTGCTGCTTCTCCTCTGTCGTCCCCTGGGCCGGGCCTTCCTGGACTGCTGCTGCTGCTGCTGCTGTAACCACGCGCCCTCCTCGGCCACCGGCAGCGACGATAACGAACACGAGTGCACCACCGAGCTGGAGCTGTCGCCGTTCAGCACCATCCGCAGGGAGCTGAGTAACTACACCCCTGCCGGCTCCCACTGCTAAACAGACGTTCCTCATCAGGGATGGAGATCTCACTAGCCTGCTGTTAGCCTTTGGCTAGCATTTCTCGGACTCGGCGAGATATGCCTTAGCTAGTGTAGTCACATTTTAAAATTGGTGCATGAATAAAGTTGGACACTGAATAATCACATCCAGCCAGTGTCCTACTTCCTTAACTTTCATTCCTTACAATAATCCTCTACATTCATGGAAACCTGTATGGCCCTAATTTCACAGCAAAGCGTACAAAACGCATCTTCTTCACTCAGGCCCTGGGGTGCTCTCTAAACAGGGTCAGTACTTATTTTAAGCAATCCTGCCTGAACCTGTAATACTTACAATTACAACAAATACTTACTAACATCCCTTCTGTATGACCTTGTATGCCTAAATATCTTCACTCAGTTGGGATTATCTCATGCCTGGTTCCTTAAAAGAGGTTCGATGGGGTTAATATCTTTAGATTCTGAAGCAGAAACTGGTTCCCACAGCCTTATGCAATGGGTAGGTTAAGCTAACACTTTTTATACTGTACACAGGAACATCATTGTCCAGTACGCATCACACTATGTTAAATTTAATAAAAACCACTTGGGATGATGAAGTGTATATGGGAAACTAAACTGTATTATAAATCCAGTCATCTTCTTAGTGCATCATTGTTGAAATTCTGGAGACGAATTAATCAAGCCTAACCTTGTATAATAACTCAAATTAAAATGTGGGCATGCACTGCCTATATAGAAATACAGGATTCAGTTTACAGACTCTATAAGCTGCAAATGTACAGTTCATGTAATGCTGCACACAGGGGAACAAGGCTTACGATAATTAAACACGCGCAGGGTGTCTCTTCAGTGATGACAGAGGTGCGCTGAGTGGGTTGGAGAATCCAAATGTACACAACGAAACTTAAACTGTATATTGAGAAAATATCCAGGGGACTCGAACACAACTGGGCTGGCCTCAGAGATACATAAACACGGACTTGAGTGGAATTAAAAGGGTTCGAATAGAAGAGGGAAATGGATTGGAAACTAATCAAACGGAGGGAATATAAATACAGTGAAAGGTTTGGGAACATTACACCATGGAGTAGAACCGATGGAAGGGACGGACTCAGCACGGACTGGACTGAAAATAAATATCTGCACTACACTGTTGTATCATGTTACGCCTTACACGTTGGGCTGTATATACTGTACACTTTCTTTGGTGCTCTTATGATAAATGCGCTGTGAACAACAAATCCTTTCGGTTCGACTCAAGTAATCGAGCTGCGTAGTGGGATTTTGGTCAAGAAGACAGATTACAGTTGTGTGTGGAATACAAACAACAAAGGAAAATCAATAAAGAGTTTCACTGAGATGCTAGGGATTGCCTGAAGCCCTTGCCCTGAGTGTTGTTGAACACATGTGGTCACTTTATTCTCCAGTAGGCTACGCAATTACTCAGCGGTTAATAGGTTTTAATAAAAGCTTCTTAGGCTACCTTAACTATCAATCATTCACTTGGTAATTACAGCAAAAGTGCCAATAACTGCATTATTACATTGTTAATATGCCTAATTTGTATTGAGTTATTGGTTAAATGTGTACCAATAACCACAGCAAATCTTATAGTAAAAAAACAAATCAGTATTTTTTTTTCTTAGCTGTCAAACAAAGTGCTACCATTATTGTACAATCAAAACTTAACAATCACATAATGCTAACTTTGTGTCAGGGAAAAGCAACTTTAGTATCAGTCTTTTAGCAATATTTCATTTATGTGGCCATGAAATGTATATTCAAGACCACGTTTACAGGGTTCTCAGTTTTAAATTGAGTCAGAGCGGCAGGAAATAACTTTATTGACCATCGCACACTGCTAATGCTAGCTTAGTTAGCTACCTAGCTACTGCTAATAAAATCAACAGTGTCTTTAGCCCATGGACGCCAGAAATAACAGGCGTCTGTTCTACTTATATCTTAAACAAAGGACCCATTGTGTTAGTAAGAACGTTAACGTGGAAAAGCTGCCTCTTTTGTCTGCATATGTGCCATGCAAGAATAGTTAGCTTAACTAGCGTAGCAACGATAAGCTAAGAGGTTTGAGGTTTCATGGATGTTTTTCTTGACCTATAATCACATTGGCAGTTTCATTACTTGGGTTTTTTAAGGAGAACCAAATGAAATGTTTTTCACAGCGTATACATTTACAAGTGTATTGTACTGTAAATCTGTTTTCTTAATCCTACCAATCAGACCTGGGTCAAAACAAGGTGTCACCCACCATCATGGAGGTAATTGAAGTGTGTAAAAGGCTGACAGAAATGATGCTCAAAAGCCATTAGTTTGCTTGTTAATGTACTAAAAGATATATTCCTCATAGTGTTTAGGACTTACAATGGCTGCTGGTGGACTCTGTGATGACCCAGGTGTGATATTCAGTGGTATACTGTATATTGCGATGAATCTTTTACATACGATTCTGCACTGCCAAACACCTTCTCTCTGTCTGTTTTCTCGTGCTCTTGTGGTAGTAGCACACTATCTCTGGGTGTCTCTCTCAGCGCGGAGGTCAGCTTGCCCTCAGCTCCATCAATACAGGAAGGAAGAATCTTGCTACAAAACATTAATCACAAATGAGATGACAGTGCCCGGGGGGTGGTGGGGGGTTGGCATGTTAAAAATATACTCAGCGAAGAGGGTGTTTCTCCTGCCATGGCTGCAGGCAACAACCCCTTTGGCTTTAATGAACTGCAGTTTACGTGCTCCAAGGGATCCAGGTAGGATGTAGCCAAGTTAATGGAGGAAATAGGCACTGCAACACAATACCCTGCAGCCAGTTTGACAACTCTTTTTATTACCATCATTATCAGGCTATTGTGGGCCCTTGTGTAAACCTGTCTCAGTTTATATGCTCTAGCACCAGCCCAGATTCTACCGTTAAATCAGAAAGTTTGTCTGGATTTCCCCGACCTGTTTGACGCGACAAGTGTCCGCTGACCTCCTGAAACTGATTCTCTTTTCTCTGCATTCTTTCTGGGAGTATAGCTCATTCTTAATGGCTCAGTGTGTAGTAACGTGGTTCAAACTATTGATGAAGTGATTCTTGTTAATCAGTCAGTGGGACGTTTATTCTGAATTTTGTGAGTATCCTCTTCACTCAGAGCAAAATTGTGTCACACAAATGTAAGCACACAACCACTATTGTCTCTAAGTCTAGTCACTGGTTTCTACATAGCTTTTTATATAGCCAAAAACTGTCCCTTTGTTTATCAAAGAACTTTATCTTGAAAACTGTATATTAAAACCCTAAATGTACTATCGATGCTGTGTTGATTTCTTGTGAGTACTAAGATTGACTTTGTCTGCAACTTATTTGAGAATAACGAAGAGAAATTAGAAGTCCATCATGTTTAATCCCTTGACTGAAACTAGATGTGTTATCCCATAATCACCTCGAGCACATTCAATGTAAAAGGAATAACCCAGACCCTTGATTCCACGGAATATTTCTACTAAATCAATTAAGGAGACCTAGCAGAGACAACTTGAAACAAGATCATTTAAGCAGTGATTCTGTAGGATGGCTGAATCTCACCAAGCCTTAAATCCTACATTTCCCATAATGCAACTGAACTAAACTAGTTAGTCATTTAACATTAGGCATCAAATCACTGTCGTTATTCGTTAGATCCCTAATCACCCGCTTGAGTCCCAAAATCAGGATACAGGTATTTATTATCTCTGCAAAAATGGAAGTAGTCAGCACATGTGGTACAAATAGTTCCCCGAACAGTGTCCTTCACTTTGCTTAAATACAAGAGAGGACGTTACACAGTCACAAGAAGGAGAAATACCGGTTCAAGGCGATGCTTTGTTCAGGTTACCTGAGGCCCACGTCATTTCTGACATATGTCATATGTCTTTCTCCCTAGAGGCCGAATCATCATGTTGCCACATAGCTATCAAATGCCTAAAACCACGTGTCATGCTTCTCTTCTAGGAGGTCAAACATCCTGTCATATTCTTGGACTTCTGTTATCATGTGCACCTCTGTCCTTGAATAGTACATTCAGTATTTTCCCAACAGGGGGTGAATGTAAAGGGGTGTAAGTTTCTGAATAACAGTAGCTGTGTAGCATATTTAGCTAAAGCACCAGAATGCATTTAGGATATCAATTCAACACTTTTGTTTAAATATTCCAAGGCAATACTTTGCTATCATCATATTAAGCATGGTGAAGTTAATCTGACATTAAAACATAACATACGGGTCAGAAAAGATACTGACCCTTGCCTTTTTTTGCAGGATGTTCCTCAAGACTTGTGTGATGTCACTTCCTTGTTGGTGATGTCACAGGGACTGATCCAATTTTATAGGGGTGGTAGATGGTATGATCTGAAGGGGGTAGGAAAGAAACTGGGGGTTAATATTGCAAATATATATACGTTTATAAATATATATATATAGTGAAAGTGATTTTGGAAACAAATCCTTTCATTTTTATTTTTTCAGTTTTTTTGCAAGTCATTCAAACTGTTTTTTCAACACATAAAAAAAACGAAGATATGCATTTTCTTTAATAATAATAATGAAAACGCACTCTATGTATTCCAGTGATTAGAATGCATGTTGTGTTTATCTTAATTGAACATGTTTGAGGTAAGTTTCTGGGACATACCGAGGCCCTGACTCGTAGCATCGGGCTGACAGGTGACACCATTATTTGGTGACCTGCCAACCTGCGTCGTGTCATCCCTGCTATAACCCCACAGGAGGAGGTCAAAAGTATTTAAACTATCCATCCAGACTGAGTACAATACTGCTACACTTATTAATCTTCTCTGACATGATTAAAGACCTGGGTTGGGCATCGTTGTAGATTAGACTGCAATCCGTCAAACCCAAGAAGGGGCTGAAAACAATGACGCCACAAAGACTTGGAAGGTTGTGATGATTATATAATGTGTGAAAAATCTCTTTTGAAACATGAGGAAAATCAGCTCCTTGGGAATGAGTCTCAGTGTACTGATTTATTTAAGATCCTCCCACAGTAGTATTGTTCATTTCTCTTCCCTTTCCACATAACAGAGGAGCGTTTGAAATATTCATCAGCGATGTATCACTGTGCTCTGTTCTCCCAACACATCCTACACACACTCTCTCCTCTCTCGCCTTATCTGTCCTGTCTGCTGCATCCAAAGTGTTACACAACGATGACGATAGCGGGCCTGGGCATGTGTGTGTGTGTGTGTGTGTGTGTTAGTGTGCGATAAGGATGCAGAACAGAACCGTCTGTATACATCCTGTAACAGAATTAGCTGGAACACTAAGCAGATGCCAGAGCGCTTTTGCAAACCACCAAAGACGTCTTGCTTGTCCCCCCCCCCGAGACACAGAAGGTGCTCGCTCCAGCTGTTGTGAGGAGGTGGTCTCTTTCTCCTTTTTCTTCCATGTCAAGTTAGGTGTTTGAGGGATATAAAAGAAACAAAACAGGAGCCAAAAGGACATCATTTGTCCCTATAAACTGAAAAAAGGCACTGAAATGTCGACTTTATTGAAATGTGTTATGTCAACACATTTCAGATAACTTTATTAGGTTGGTTGAAAGCAATAATATTAAGTTTAAATAAAAAATAGGAGGTTCAACTTAATATTATCGCTTTCAACTAACCTAATAGTTATGTGAAATGTGTTGACATGATACATTTAATTAAAGTCAACGTTATTTCAGTGTACATTGAATTATTGAATAAAACATTTTCAAACAGACTCAGAAATGTTCTACGTAAGGTTTGTCTCCTTTCACACAGTGAGAGCTCCAATTATGCCCTCATAACATCATTTTACAGTCTGAAATGCAATTGGGAAGACTTATTTTTAGTCTACTGATGTGAAACCGACTGCAATTTGTTTTCCAATCCACCAGCTATCTGTCATTTATCTCTCCGCGACAAAATGAGAAAGCCCAATTATGAAACGTCTGATGAAACACAAGGAAGTGTTCACTCTGAAATGCATCACAATTCAGGCTTTTATCAGCTGTGTGTGTGTGTGTGTGTGTGTGTGTGTGTGTGTGTGTGTGTGTGTGTGTGTGTGTGTGTGTGTGCGTGTGTGTGTGTGTGTGTGTGTGTGTGTGTGTGTGTGTGTGTGTGTGTGTGTGTCGTCCCAGAAAAAGCTGACAGGCGATGTGCCACTCATCTTTGTGATTTTCCCAAAAACAGTTGGCCTCCTGCCAGTGCAGTCACTCACGCTCAATCAGCCTCAATCAGCAACAGACTTGCTGTACTGTGTGTGTAGCCCCAACTGTGTGTGTGTGTGTGTGTGTGTGTGTGTGTGTGTGTGTGTGTGTGTGTGTGTGTGTGTGTGTGTGTGTGTGTGTGTGTGTGTGTGTGTGTGTGTGTGTGTGTGTGTGTGTGTGTGTGTGTGTGTGTGGCTGTTTATCTGCCTTTTTTGTTGTTTCATTATGCGATTGTCTTCAAAAGTCTCTTTTCCCCCAATTCGGTTTCCTATTGTAGCGAAGTCCTTTCATGATTTGACACTGAAAAGTTGTGATCCAGTTATTTCAGCGTCTCTTTTCAACGTCTCTTTCATCCAGTTTCTATTTTCGGTCTCTAAAGGATCAATTCTAGGCCTCGATTATAGCTGTGCGCCAATGAAGAGTCGTGTGTCTGCATTGTTCACACAGCTGAAACAGCTGTGTCACATAAATGTTTGATGGACATCGGATTTGTCGACAAGCTTGCAGGAAATAAGCAGGATCTCTATATTGTTTTACTGATGCCTTGTTCAAAATATAATCCTAATTTAATGGAAAAGTAGATTTTCCTTTCTGTTGTTTGACTTCTTTACCCGTAAATATATACATCTTTGAATTTTCCCCTAGTTTCATGATGAAATTAAGCAATTTAATGAGCTACAAGAACAGGTTTGAGTTGGATTACATGATATAAAAGACAATGGGGATAAAAAGGAGCAAATACTAACGAATACTGCTTCAAATTAATGCATTTTCTGCTTTAAAATCTATCAAAAGGGATCAGAATATGGCTGCATGTGAGGGGTAATAGATAAGCTGCGTAAAGTATTTTTGCACCAAGGTGTCTCAGTGCATGCAGTATTCCTGGATGCAAACATCATCAAAACACAGTCCCGCTTGTCTTTTGCAATGTGCTTTGTTTGACGTTTCGATCCATAGAGGGATGCATAAAGACTATTTTTGAGACTGCCGATGTGAGATGGGTCTCCTCGCTGCAGTGCTTGTTCAGACACTCCCACCTTTCTGTTTTTCCCAAGTATATAACTGGGCACTCGTTAAAAACAGGAAATCCCAGCCAAGCGATCTGGTGGGGCTATGTGTTTTTTTTTCCTTTTGGCTGTGCTATATAAGTGGTTGCTAAGTAACCAGGGAGTTAAGTTACAGTCTGTCTAACTTTTTCTCCTTTTTTCTGTCATGTGTAGCTAGCATTGAAACACACGAAACACACCATCCATTCAGGGACCATGCATTGTATGGAAGATGTTAGCCTTTAGAATGTTAAGCTAAAGCTATGCTATGCTATATATCCAAGTTCAAGCTGCACTCATCAATCTTTCCTATCAACAGCAGGATGAATGGATGTGTGTTGAGCTAAATGCATCCCCTCAGAGAGTGTGTTAGCGTCTTTCAGCTCTTTGTTTTTGTTCTATGGCCGTCAACTTCACTGTTTCGCTTCACACAGCTCTGATCTACCCCTTTATTAGCCGTAAGCTAGTCAAGCAGTAAAAAAGATTGCTCATATAATACTTGCAAAGCACCAATTAGCAGTCAGATAACGAAACCTAGCGAACACAGTTGAACACTTAGCTGTAAAATAGTTAGCTGTTTACATTTGGAGTTGGTTGAGACCAAAACAGAGCTAAAAAAAAAGAGTAGAAATGGCTTAACATGAATGCTAACATTGCTCTGTGTCTTATTTATACATGCAAGTAAATACAGCAGGCAGTTTATTTCAGAAAAAAAAAGCTCAGATAATACTTGCATCAGGCAAAGTGACCTAGTAACCTTTGGAGTTGTTTGAGACCAAAACAGAGTTTAAAAAAAGGAGCAAATATTTGTCAGGAAGTCGAAAAATGGCATAGCATGAATGCTAACGTAGCTCTGTGTCTACATGCAAAAATGTGTTCCGCTTTTATCCTGACGATATCTTGCTGCTGATCGTATACCGATCGATTTGATAAGCAGCAAGATATTATATGTCGTAGAGATGTGCACACCCTCACCTCAACACACACACACACACACACACACACACACACACACACACACACACACACACACACACACACACACACACACACACACACACACACACACACACACACACACACACTAACAATTCAGAAACTGTGGTTTTAAACCAATAACGCAGTTCAGTATTGACTGAGGGAGACTTTTCATTTTGAAAATTGTTATATTGCAGTTATATTGAGATAGTCCAACGGGAACTGCTCAGTAATATCTCTCACCCCCCTCCCCCTCTCTGTCTCCTGCCTCTCCATCCATTCATTCCTCATCTTCCCTGAGCTCCATCTTTCCCTCTCATACATTTTAATGGCGGCAGTTTGATCCGGCCAGTCAAAAACACATTCAAATGGCTCTGCACGAGTTGAATAAATACATAATTTAGCAACACAAGTCTACTATTGTTCAGCATTGTGGAAAAGACAAGATAAATATTTCACTTTTTGAAGTGTGGGTGGAATGGGATTCAGGCCGAGATGAGATGCTGAGTCGTGTGTGTGTGTGTGTGTGTGTGTGTGTGTGTGTGTGTGTGTGTGTGTGTGTGTGTGTGTGTGTGTGTGTGTGTGTGTGTGTGGGGCAACTAAATATAAAAAGAGTTTCTAAAGAAATCCATTGTATGATGTTGGTTCATCACCATTAAAATGGTGTTCAAAACAAACCCCAATACATTTCGAAAGCTTTCCGTGCATTAATCCATAAAATCTCCCTCTGCTTATCAGGGTCGAGCTGAGCGAGGTAGCCCATATGTGCACCAGCGTTCCGTCAGTCCCTGAGCTCCTCCTCGGGGATCCGGAGGCATCCCCTGACCAGATGGGATGTGTAATTCCTGGAGCGTGTTCTGAAACAAGTGTTATCTGCAGAGGGTCAGAGGGGTTTTATCAAATCTGAATGGTATGTTCTTCTATCTCCTCACCTTTACCTGAACATGTGTGAAGAAAGCGTTTATATCTCGATGGATAAAGCTCTTCTTTGGATAGCATGTGTCCGTTTATGAGTCGCTTTTCAGTCTTTCAATCAACTGGCATCTTGCTACCTCACACACAAAGACTGTAATATCTCTGATGTGCAATGGCACCGCCTGTTAATAAGACCTCAGCTCACGTGCAGTTTCTTTATTTTGTATTTCTGTCCATTTATATACAATTTGTAATCATTACCAGCTACTTCAATATTTTACGTGGACATTTTTTATATTTATTAGAAGGCCACTTCCTTTTTTAGGATGTTGGTTTTTGCTTAATCCACACTGTACATTGAAGAAAACTGAAACGCTGACTTTAAATGTATTGTGTCCAAAACATGTCCCATATCTGCATTAGGTTAAAAGCAATACAAATCTGTTTAATCTGTTGAAATAATACATTTAATTAAACTCAAAGGTTCAGTTTTTCAGAGCCTCTTTGCTGTTGTAATGCTGTAAATGTCCTGGTTGTAGTATTGGGGGCTATATACATAAAAATGGACTTGACTCAACATCTCAAACTGCCACATCAGTACTCACTCCGTCAAACATTTCATACTTGCCTCATTGCAAAGCTTCATTCTTCAGTGTGCCGCGCAGCAACATCCCTGACCCAGATGAGCACATGCACACAGACGGGTCGGGTCACACAGCTCATCATGTTTATGTATAAGACAGAACCAGACGAGATGTGAGTCACTGGGTCGAACCCTCATCTCCTCCTCATTTCCAGTGTGTGTGAATCCACATGTCAGTTAGATGTAAGTTAGCACGGGTGATAGCGAGGGCAGCGCTGTGTCAACCCCGCACAGTTTCTCTCTTAAATGTCTCCCTAAAAATAATCCTCCTATCCCTTTAAGAGGAATACTAGACTCCTGGATGGGATCAGATATGTATTTTCATGCATCGTGTCAGAAGAGCAGCTGAAAAACCAAAAGAGAAAATGTATAACACTGCAGTCATAAATATAAAATAGCACACTGGGTTCATAATCACCCTACTGTTATGTTCACGTGGCACCTGACCACTTTTGTTGCTATGGTTACTATTCAATTCTATAACCACTTAATTTCATGCCAATTAAGGACGTATTCAAGTGACCTCGACTCAAAGCAGGTTCGCCTGTTCGCTATATACTGTGTTCAGTACAAGTACAAAAGAAAGTCCTTGCCTTTATTGAAAATCACTCCGTATTGTTTGAGAGCAAGACATCATTTTCAAGGATTCAAAGGGTTTATTTTTCACACGAGGTAAGGTTTGTGGTAAATGGATATGTATGCAATGAGTAAGATGAACTAGAATCACTGCCTCATGGTTGTCTCTGCAAACCAGTCTAGTAGCATCCATGTTGGTCCAAACTGTCATGGTTCTATTTAACAATCATGGAGGTTTGTTTTATAACATTGAGCGTGACTTTAAGCCCCAAAACTTGCTCAGTAAGTCCATAAGTCCAAGTTAAGTTTGTTACAGATTTGAGGAGATATCATCCAGTTGCTCCTGAGATATCGGACGTACTGACGTTCTGAAACCATAAACGCTCCGGGCTCCATCAGCGCAAAAGCATGAAAATTCAATGTGCCAGAGGGCAGAATTCCCCATCTTGATGGCCTGAGGAAAGAAGCTTTTTCTTGGGTCTCTATGTGTTGGACTTGTGGCTTAACAGTGAGTGTTTGCCTGATGCTTGAAGCTAGTGTGGATAGTCTAATGCCGAGGTGGTAGGGTCCTTCATAATCCTGCTAGCACTGGCTTCTGTATACAGTACGTCCAGCAGAGTCAAAAAGGAAATGATCCCACTGGCCGATGCAACATGCAAACCATAGAGGAGAACAGGAGAAAGTTAGAGGATGCATTAAGGAGAAGAGAAAAGGAATAAGGAGGGGCTTAAAGAGAGGTTTCACTGCCTTCATTTAAGTGAAAGGATTCTTAACATACTTTGATATTTGCATGACCCATGGACCCTTTTTAATATTCAATGTCAGTGAGAATAAATATGGCTTAATGTTGTTTTCTGTATACCACAAAGACCCGTTTCTTCCCATGTACGTACATCCTTTGCTCGATGACAAAATGTATGAACCGTATGGAAAGGACTGAGCTTTTGTTAGCCTTGTCATTCATTTCTAGGTCACTGGGAGAACCGAATGCTTGGCTGAGCTTGAGACATGCTCAATGAAGTATGTGTGTGTGTGTGTGTGTGTGTGTGTGTGTGTGTGTGTGTGTGTGTGTGTGTGTGTGTGTGTGTGTGTGTGTGTGTGTGTGTGTGTGTGTGTGTGTGTGTGTGTGTGTGGGTGCAGTGAAGCAAAAGACCTTCACCCCAAACTCAAAAGGCACACACACTCACATATAAATCTGTCTGATACACATTCGACTTTCAATTTTTATGTCTCGGGCTCACACACACACACACACACACACACACACACACACACACACACCACCACCTATGGGTCCTTCAGTGCATTATTAAGTGGTCTTTTTTTACCTGCTGTCGTTTCCCATCTTGGAGATTTCAGCTGCTTCTTTGTGAAAAGCACTGAGGCTGACGGGGATCGCTTTCACTTCTAAAGCATTTACTCTTCCCTCGTCCTCGTCCTGCAGGGCCAGGGTCTGAACTGCAGGTCAGCACATCGGGGACGGCCTGTTAGAGGCGGTCAAATGAAAGGAAATGTTAAGATCTTATAGCTTACACACTGCAAACATACAGGATCACACTGACCAGTCACCTTAACCAAGGTTATTCAATTTGGTTTATTTGTTTGTCAGCAGGATAGCGGAAAAGCTACTGGCCTAAATTAATGACAAGTTGTTGCATGTCCCATGAAAGAACATGATGTGTTTCCCTTTTGATATAGTGAGATAGTGCATGGCATATAATGGTCAACGCCCTCCCACTGGTCTTCTAGTAACCAAAGCTGTGCTAACGACGAAGATAAATGAGTCGAAGCTAACGCTAGCTAGCTTGTACCAAAATATGGCAAAACCAATCCAAGCTAAGCTAACTAGCTTCGAGTATCCTGGGGGGACAGAGCCTTCTCCGTCGGTGCCCCATCCCTCTGGAACTCACTCCCACAACCCATCAGAGACTGCGCTGACCTCCCCACCTTCAAAAAACTCAGCTCTTCAAACTGGCTTTTAATGTGTGACTGTTGTTACATTGCTCGACTTTAATTTGACTTTTACTTCATTTATTTATTGTCTTTTTGATTACCTCTGTAAAGCGACTTTGAGCACCTGTAAAAGCGGTCATAAAATACATGTATTCTTATTAATATTCGTATTATTAATCAAAGGTGTGCTCCTGATGCAGAACGTTATATACTCAGTAAGCTAGTTAGCAGAATGGCAGAACATAAACTTGATGCAGGATGGGTCGTCCCAAATGTTGTAGAGGGACAGCTAATGTAGCTAATGGCATATTTACGCTTTTTAAAAGGGTTTTAAAACATATTATATCGGCTAGATTTGTTTCCTCCTGCCCTTTCGTCACACCCATGCATAATTGATCTCCCTCATTATCTTATTTGTCGCCCCCTTTCCTCTCCGTCAATCTGTTTCTGTGTTTTCGTCTCGCTCCATCACTGTTCGCATGCTTGTCTTTATTCCTTTTTATGTTTCGCTCTTCTCTCTTCTGTATTTCTTTACAATCCTCCTTTTCCTATTCTAGATGTATTCAGTTTGCCTTCATCCCTGTGCCTATTGGATCAGTTCACATAACAAAAGCTGGTAGAGAAAGAATGGAGAAACAGGTAAAAGTAGAACGTCAACACTTTGTCCGTGGGAATCTCTTCCCTCTCTGCTACAGTATGTGTGCTTGTGTGTGTATTTGCATTCATGCATCCCACTTTTTGTTGGGTTTCTCTTCATTCTTACATATATTATGTATCGAGAACATGGCCTTGGCTGAAGAAACTTGAGAAACATCTGACGGCAAAGTTTTAAACATGCATCCAGACACTTTTACACAGTGATTCTATATGCATTATTTATTATTTATCTTCTTTAGTTTAAGATGTTTGAACCTGTCTCCGTCTCCCTGCAAGGCACAACACTGCATTTAAATTCTGCCTGCAAATGACAGAAGGCCATGCAAGCTAAGTTAAATATGCTGCCCTTCAGCGGAGAGTGATGGCTTGGCTCGATGTACAGACATAATGAAATATTTACATTTCTACTCAGCCAAGATGTTATTGATTCTTATGATGGAGTTTCTAAAAAGTATGGGAGAGAATAAACTCATAAACACAATTTTAGCACAATGTATAATAGGGCCTCTTTAATGCAGCTGAGCCGTTGTGTGTTTTGTGAGTTACACCTCCCTGCTATTTCAGCTCCGGATGCCTTTTAGAATCACGGCTCCACCTGATGAGATCATTAGAAGTGAAGAATAGTTGCACTCTCAGCAAGTCCAAATGAGAGGCAGCTCACTGTAACTGTGTCAGTACACCGCAGTGAGATACAAGATGTCAGCAAAAGATGTGATGTGACTAAAAAAAAAAACAAATTACCTCAAAAAGCTTGCATAGCAAAACGTGTCTGAGAGCCAATGACTCCAGCGTGCCGGGAAAAAAGTTTAGCGTTTAGCTCGTTATCTCTACATTTAACCACTACACCCCAAAAGTCACATTAGCAGCTAGCAGATGCTTCCTTTCCACTGCTATCAGACAACTTTTGCTTCACCATTAGTGGACAAACTCTGGGGAAATCAGGGGATGCATTAACGATGATTCAAGATAAATACAATTTACTACATGGAGGATGGTACGGAGGTGGGAGGGAGGGAGGAGGAGGGAGGGAGGGAGAGTGCAGGCTGGTTCCTAATGAAAGTTTGTGTAGCGAGGAACTCTATGCCATGTTCTGGAGGTGGATAAAAACCATCCTTCATGTCGCTATTGCTCAAGACTTTGGAATCAGAGACGGAAAAGGGAGTAGTTGATGTCCCTGCTCCTTTAATTGGTCACTTTTCGAAATGTCCCGTCCTTTAACCTATCACGTACAATCTGTGGGAGTGCTAGCTGATATAAGACAAGGGAAACAGCATTGAAGGGTCTCTTTAAAATTATTAAAGTGTTGAAAAGTTGCATGCTTGTAGAGAGGGTCAACCGAGCGCTCGATATAGCATAGCATAACATTGACAGTGCTGGATTTCAGACGTGCTAAAGGTCATACGGTTGGACAGAAGCCTCAAAGAAACATGTGACATTCACCCCGAAGACCGAGTTGTGCGTCCGCCGTTCAGATGTAACTTATACAACCCTAACGTAGCTATAGCACGATCTATCCAAGTAGTTGCATTGACTAAACCTTACCTATGAGGTTTGTTGCTTTTCAGAGACATGGCTGTGCAGTGTTGTGCAACTCTTCAGTCACTAGCATCTGGATTAGACATATAACATATTGTCCTAATGCACCACTTGCTTGCATAGAATGAAAAAACCTCAGCACTTGCAGATTAAAACGTATGGCTGTCTCATGCAAACACTCAAAAGATAGGTTTCTCCGCCTCTCAAGCAGCAGATATATACAGACGGCGACACTGAGGTTCGGGCAACTCACTATAGAGCAGGCATGCAGCCATTAAAGCACACACACAAGCAAGAGTCCCAGGAGCTACAATTACAAACACTGTCAGACCACATATACTCCTCTCTGAGAGGTAATTACTTTACTCAGCACAGTCATCTAACCCTGTGAGCCCTCATATAACACCTCACACTGTGACAAACTGCTCTGTTTATTGTGTAAGGCATCCCAGCTCAGTCATGTAGAGAGCCAGAGCCGGGAATATATGGCAGGGCTCGAAGTTATGCTCGGTAGCAAACTGAAAAATTGACCTATTGTTCTGCCCTGAAGACATGTTTGCATATAGTTCTGCTTCATTGTCACTCTTAAATCAATACATTGATAGAGACGTTTGAGAGAAAACAGAAGCCTTGTGGCTTTGTCTGCAGTTTATCATGTAGTTTAGAGCTTTAAGAGTTAATACAACAATCACGAGGGGTCGTCAGAAAGTTTCGTTATTAGAAGTGCAGTAGAGGCACATGCAAATACAACCAAACATAAGGGAAAATATAACAAATGTTGATTAAATGCCGATATATGCAGAGGTGGAGAAGTACTCAGGTATTGTACTTGAGTAAAAGTAGAAGTACTCAGATGTTGTTCTTGAGTAAAAGTAGAAGTACTCAGATGTTGTTCTTGAGTAAAGTAGAAGTACTCAGATCTTGTACTTGAGTAAAGTAGAAGTACTTAGATCTTGTACTTGAGTAAAGTAGAAGTACTCAGGTCTTGTACTTGAGTAAAGTAGAAGTATCAGAGTGTAGGAATACTCTGTCACAGTAAAAGTATTCTAAATGTTCCTCCAGTGAAAGTAGAAAGTACTCTCATCTAAATGTACTTAAAGTAGCGACAGTAAAAGTAGTCATTGTTTGATTTGTTGAATATGTTGCAGAGTCCTATCAAGGTTTTTTATCTGAGCATGGGTTCATTACATCTCCGCTGCATTGTGCCATTAAATGAATTCACCTGAGGAACCTTAAAGACCGCTGTGAAAGCAATCTGTGATGGTGTATGAAGGATTATAAGGATCTTTAATTGCACTTGTAGCGCTCAGTAACACACAGTGATGCACACAGTTGGACCCTGGCTTCATACTGTGTTTTAACAATTCTCGCTAGCAGGCGTTCCTTGCTTACTTCGAGACTCCATGGTTACATCAAAACTAAAAAGGAGTAGAAAGAGGCTGGCTTGGATGGTCGGTGTTACTGTAGGAAAAACACTCATTTTGAGAGACTCTTAACTGGCTGTAAGAAACACAGCTGCTATTTCTCATTTGTTTCGAACTGTCAAGTTGAGTCTGATTACAAAGCTGGTCTGATATCGTCTGATAAGGGCAGCTCAGAGCAAATAACTAGTCCACCCACTGCCTCTGCATCATGTGACTTCTTCTGCCAGCTTTGTGTCAAATGGAGTGGGCAGTGTGGACAAAAAAGACAACAAATAGACTCTCCTGCAATAGAGTAATGGGAACTCTGCAGATGTGATTGCATATTTTAGTTTGAATTGAGGTTCATGGCATGTCATAGTCATGCAAATATGTATAAGTCAAGACTTCTGACTGCCAGCTAATAGTTGCATGCTAATGTGGGACCAAACGGACACTAGAATTGTAACTGTTTTATATTTCAAAACCTATAACTACTTTTGAAAGCCAACTTAAATATCCTGGTCCAGGTTCTTGTCATCTCACGCCTCGACTACTGCAACTCCCTCCTGGCTGGTCTGCCTTCAAATGCTATCCAACCTCTGCAGCCACTTTAGAATTCAGCAGCCCTAAAACTTGGCTTTAACCTCCCTAAGTTCTCCCACGCTACACCGCTCCTCCGCTCCCTTCACTGGCTGCCAGTAGCTGCCAGAATCCGCCCCAAGACACTGGTACTGGTCTACCGAGCTGTAGAGACAGTCCAAAACATGCTCTATTCCCTCACTGCGATATAGACCAAGGTACCCCTCAACAAAGACACCACACACACCTTCATCCTATACGTTCACACACACACACACACACACATACACACACACACACACTCCTGTTCCAGCTCAGTTGCCCCATCCTGCATTGACAGAGGGGACTAGGGGAGAGTGAGTAATGCTGTCTTTCATAAACACACACACACCACCCACACCCACACACCCACACCCACACCCACACACACCCACACCCACACACACTGGGCTCAGTGTACTGAGATTTCGAGACATTTTATAGGAGTATGTGGTCCAATCTTTTGTTCTTCTACCTGTAGCTGCCTTGTGTAAAATCATAGACTGACGTGTGTGTGTGTGTGTGTGTGTGTGTGTGTGTGTGTGTGTGTGTGTGTGTGTGTGTGTGTGTGTGTGTGTGTGTGTGTGTGTGTGTGTGTGTGTGTGTGTGTGTGTGTGTGTGTGTGTGTGTGTGTGTGTGTGTGCAGGCCAGCCACAGACAGCCGCCTGCTGTGAACTACTTGATGCACCCCGTCTAACAAGCTGCAATTATTTCCATGGTTACCCACCTACACACAAATCCACACACACACACACACACACACACACACACACACACACACACACACACACACACACACACACACACACACACACACACACACACACACACACAGCCTGCAGACGGATCATTAGAGTCTGATCTTTCTCCTCTGTGTCCTCCTCTACCCCCATCACCCTTCCTTTGAGATCTGAGCACCCCTCCCTCTCTCTAATGGCTTTCCTCCCCCCTCCCCCCCCCCTCCATCCTTCCTTATCTCCTCCCTACCTTCTTATATTTCACCTTCATTCCTCGTATCCTTACAAACTATCTTCCCTTCATCTGACCATCACTTTCTAATTTCTCCAACTACCCTCAATCCATATCCCCCTTCCATCACTCCCTGCCTCCCCCTTCTATCCTTCATGTGCCTCCCCCCACCCACCGCCCCACCACCCATCCATCTCCTCTAATAATTACCCGGTTGGAAGTTTTAATTAGAGTGAGAGGAGAAGGCGTCTGGTGCGACAGAGCCCTAATTGAAACCCCAATTAGTCTATGCTGGTCCTCTGTACGGAGAGGGAGACACCACTCGGCCCGAAATCAGATTTCCATCAAGAGGGAACATTTTCTGAAGCAATTATTTGGAATTCTAATTAAATGTAATAGGGTCGGTAAATCAAAAACGCAGAGGAGGAACAGTCTCCCCTTATTGCTAACGTTTGCACAGCAATCAGGCTCAATCTGCCGCAGGGATTCTCAGCAGGAAGCGTTTGCACAAAACACACAAAAAAGTCACAAAGGTAACTTGTTGCCGTGGTGATTACCATAGTGACGGCAAAGTCACAGGAGAAGCAGCCGCTTTAGAAAAAAGGGATTGAAAATGGTGTGTGTGTTTGTGTGAAAGGAGCCTAACCTAACTTAATGCAGGGGATGGTTTGGATTTACAATTAGCTAGTTGGCTCAGAGCCTAAGTGGAACAATTACACACAAACTCATTCATTCATTCTCTCTCTTCTCTACCAATCACGCAATAATGCATCCCTTTCTGTTCATCCGCACAAAAGCGATTGTCACAGCTTAGCAACTGTAGCACAGCAGGTCCGTCAAGCTTTGGATTCAACATGATGAAGCAGAGTGTATGGAGGGAACAATAACGCATGTAAACAGTTTGGAAAATGCAGTCTTTTTAAGCAGTCAGTGAAACAAGAACAGCATGAAGAGTGAGAAGAATGCATTGTGTGTTCCTGCTTTCATGCAAACATTGCAATACAGGAAAATACAGGAGTTAGCATTCTACATGTTCTACAAGTCAATCTTGCTCTTGTGGGTGCTCTAGTCAACGGTTAAAATCATGATTTAGTTAGAAATGACACACTTACAGTATGGTTTAGGCTAGTTATGAATGGCTGTGACAGTAACACTGGATAGGTAATGGAAAATGAGAACAGTCCGAGGTGTCCTTTTAGTGTTAAGCAGAAACAAAGTGAGTTATTTCACCCAATAAATGACTTTTGTGCACGCTCATGTGGATATCAAAAGGATGTACTGTGCAGCCCTAGCATGCAAAGCTTACTAGCTAAATACTGTTGCAACTTAAATCAACTTAAAAGACCGAGCCGCATGTCGCAAGCTAAGTAACAATATCAAATACTGGATTTATGTCTGCAGAAGACATTGGACTGATTGTATCCTAGAAGTCTGTAGTGGGACCCAACATCTGACTGAAGAATCAAGAGCCAGCCGGATTTAAGACACACACAACCTGGGGAGCTTTTGAAGCAACTATGGAACTGTTTTGGGATTTATGGAATTTCTTTCGTCTACAAATTTGCCTTCTTCGACTTGTTAGGAATAGGAAAGTCAGGTGTTCGTAGCAAACAGGCACACTACTGTACCTCCTCACTGTGACTAAAGTGATACTGTGTTTTGAATTGTTGTGTATGTTAATGTCCTCGTGCCTCTTTAACTTTGGGATGCACAATATTAGAGGGACTAATTCTTGAAAAAGTGTACTGCTCAGCATCCATCCTGCTAGTGGGGTTGGTTTTCTAAATAAACTAAAAAGGAGTGAGAAATCTTCAGAGTGAAAGATATTGATAGTGAAACAGGGTGTGGGTTAGTAGGCCTAAAGATAGATGCTGTTGCTTTATCAGCATGGCTTCTTCATGGATCATCTTGTTTGAGGTTGCCTTAACCTGCTTCTGAATAAATATGATTTCCTGAAAGGTCAAAAAGTCAGGCAAAGACTTTCAACCAGCAGAAGTGAAACCCATTTTTTTCGTCTACATCTGACTGAAATCCAACACCTACTTTAAAAAAAATGAATATTAAGGTGATTGTTTTACCAATTTCCTCTTACAGTAAACTCTCATGTAAGAACTGAAGGCGTAGAAATCTTGATAAATTATTTAATGACATTTAATGGTTTCGTCGTCTTAAATGTGACAGTTTTTCATCGTCTTATAACTGAATTTCTTTGTGTGTTTGACAAGAAGTCAGAAATAAATAGCAATGACAACACCACACCTTGGAAGTGGATGCTGAGCACGGTTTTCCACAGTTTTATATTCCAGAATTAATGCATCCATCCTGGAAATAATCCTCAGATGAATTGATGATGAACATCTGTAGTTGCAGCCGTATTTTGCACACTCTATATCTCAGTCAAAAACACACAGCCATCCACATCTGATTGACACAAAGACATTCTTTCCTCTCTCCTCCTCCGTGACATCAGGGACACACATTTGCATGAATGCTCCCGTGCACACACACACACATGCACACACTTGTTAAGCCTTCCCTCTTCCACCCCCTGTTGCGTCTAGCCCAGACAGACCCCGCTCAGTCCTATCTGCCTCTGGATTCAGCCGCAGACAGCCGCCGAGCACAGCCCAGCACACCCTGATAAGCTGCCATTGATTGGCTTCAGACCTATCTCTCACACACACACACACACACACACACACACACACACACACACACACACACACACACACACACACACACACACATATACACATATACACACACACACACACACTTGCTGGGGAGAGTGGAGAGAGATGAGGGGGAAAGGGGTGATGGAGAAGAAACAAAATTCAGAATGACAAAAAGCGAGACAAATCAAGACTAAGGGGCAGGCTGACTTGTTTGGGCAGATACTGCTGCTGGAGAGACAGGAAAAGAAAGGGAGGAAAGGGAGGAAAGGGCAGAGGGGTGGAAATCTGGATGTGAAGTTTATTCAAAAGGAGCTGAGAATAAAGCCATAAGCATTTTAGAGATAGGGAACAAACAGGGTGATGGACGGCTAATCAGACGGCGGGAGAATAGGAGGTGAAAACGAATGAAACAGAGGCAGAATTGCAATAAATTAAACCTAGGGACCAGTGATGATGAGTCCAAATTAAAAATCTAATTAGCTGGTTAAGATAGCTTATTTTTTAGGTACAGAAACCTGTCCTTCCTGTCATAATTGGACCCTGATATCCAATTTAAATAAAAGTTCTTATCAACGATTTACATTTTTCTATTCGGGAGGTAAGCGTCGAGTCACATGAACCAACCAATGAT
This sequence comes from Eleginops maclovinus, assembly GCF_036324505.1. NCBI lineage: Eukaryota > Metazoa > Chordata > Actinopteri > Perciformes > Eleginopidae > Eleginops > Eleginops maclovinus. Next base: position 14,389,432 of record NC_086365.1, read on the forward strand.
TAATTGACATGTAAATTAATGAAGCAGTTATTTATTGTACTTCAGTGTCTTCTTTCCTTTCATGTACCTTGTAAGGGTGCTTCCTGTCTGTCGCCCGCAGGGTCACGAGGACGCCTCTGAATGGAAAGAGGGGGTTTGAAGCGGCGGGGAGTGGACCCCTGCGGTTCCTGAGGTGTGACTGCATGGCTGTCCTCCCGGGGAGACGGCAGCTGATGGAAGGGACTGTTGCATCTGCAGGAGGGGACGAGGGATGGATAATGGGAAACGAGGTGAGAATTCAGAATTTGAAAGTCTCTGAATTTGAATGTCTGCAACTCTGACTGGGATAAAATACATCTTCACTGAGTAAATAAAACAGCTTTTAGTTTTGTTTACAACTAGCGTGCATTTTTCTAAACTACTGTCGCTTTAAAGCTGATATTATCAATGTTCCTGTGTTAAAAATAGATCAAATTGCAACGTGGTGGAACCTTTAGCAGCTAAACAGAGAGATATTTCCCTCAGGAGTGTGTGTAGAGCAAAACAGATCCAAAAGCAGAGGGAATATCAAGTGAACATAAACAGACGGTTGCTAAGTCGCTGTATGCTAACATTTCCTGCTAACCACATTTCCTCCTCCACTTCTAGACTCACTCAACAAATAGATATACTCTTCCTGACTTCACCTACTTAGACACAAAGCTATAAACATACATTTAGAGACACTAGCACATGGTGATTAAAAAAGCTGGACGAAGAGTAGACATGCTGCAATAGCTTAGCTTCTATTTAGCATCCTGCGAGTTAGTCCAAACTGGAATGAAGAAACCTAACCAAAAATAGATCTGTCACATTATCAGATTTGTTCAAAAGAAACATGGTGGTCATAATAAGTCACCTTTCTATTTCTACTACTACTACTAGTTCCGACACACGTGGCCAGAAACACGATCATAACCTGCATGCTAATGTTCACTTACTCCTTTTTTAATCCTGATTAACATTTACTTACGGTATGAAAACGTGTGTGCATTTAAAGTCAATAATTCATGTTATTGTAGCACCCAGGGAACAGTGTTCAAAGTGTGTGTGTGTGTGTGTGTGTGTGTGTGTGTGTGTGTGTGTGTGTGTGTGTGTGTGTGTGTGGTAATTTTGGCCCTCTAGTCAAAGACAGAAACAGCAGGGTACTTTAACATCACCTCTCTTCCTCAGCTCCTTCCCTTAAGACTTCCTCTCTTCTTCTACATCAATCTGTTTTTTGCTTACCCTCTCTCCCCACTCACACACACTCAGGTTCTTGTTATTCTTCCTGGCACAGTTCCTCTTAAAGAAAAGGCTTACCTGCCAAAAGGTAAGGAGGAAGTATTCCCAAAGCAATGACGATACAGCTGAAAGACTGAAGGCAATACTACTGCCGCATTGTTCTGTATTTCTCCGTGTTGTCACATTGCTCTGCTGGATTGTCCTTGACTGTCCTCCTTTTGGTTCCAGCAAAACCTACAGGGTTTTAGCAGTTATTTTAATTGCAAATCTGGTGTATTTGCTTATACAAACCAAGTTATCATGCAATACGGTTGTAGGTCAAATACTCTCTACCTACAATGATTCATTTTGCCAGGTTATAGCAGCACCTCAAGGCTTTTTTAGATTGCAGGTGTGGGAGACAAGCAACTGCATATTGCTCGCCAGACACATCCCAGAATGCCTTGCAGCGCCCCTGCAGCATGCTGTACTGTATTGTAATGTGCTGTATGCAGTGTCGTGCATCACAGGGCATGGAGCAATGCTCAATTTGGGTAAGTGCTTTTTAATCCTCTAAAATGTATAAATGCATCATAAAAACTCGATATTCTGAGCCGCTCTGTAGACTCATGTTTTGCCCGAATGTCAGTTCTATAAAATGATTGTAAAGCTCTGACTCCTTTTCTCTTTTGTCGCTTTTTCTTAGACGCATCCCAGTCTGAGGGTTATTCATCCTGAGGCGCTATCGATGTCCACTGCCGTGCATTGTCACAATCTCCAGACATTATAATCTTTATAGACATCTTCTGGTATCATGACAAGCGATGGCGCGCTGATAATACTAATTGCAGTGATTTTTATCGCTCGGGCTGAATGGAAGTCAACATTAGCAGAAGTGCCCAGAGACAGGAGCGCTACTTTTATTCTCTCAGTGGCCTCAGTTTAAAATCAATGGAGCTATGGATGATGACTGAATTTTAAAAAATGTCCCATTTGTCAACATTTTTTATATTGGCTCCTAGATATATTCAATAGGAGGCAGGTAAAGGAAAACATACTCAAAAGTCCAAACTCAGAAGGAACTGAATACAAAGGCAAATAAACTACTAGACATTTATTTGAAACATTATATGTTAAGGGCTTTTATTTTGAAAGGTAACACATAAGGAGTGGTTGCTGAAAGGAATGATATGATGAGGAAAGTGCTCCCTCCAGATTTGGATTGCAAACTCTCAAAACTACAGAATGTGTAGCAGCTGAGAGGCTAAACCTTGCTCTTCGCCATGACGCGTGCCATACAAGAGCCCGTACTGTAGTCAGGAGTTCATGGTGTTTGATAAAGACACAAAACAAACAGCAGCCAAGTCAACAGAAAGTGTCGGAGTAATTCACCCTCTCCTCTTCGTCACACATAAAACCGGCATCCAACAGGTGACCTCAATACCAATAAACCTCACCCATGTGACAATTACCAGGAGGGATAACCAATAAGAATTAAACGTGGTGTAAACGGAAATAATAAGCAATGGCAAAACAAGCATTTTGGCTCCTACAAATCAAGTTGTACCACAAAACTTGTTGGTTGAAAATGGGTGCGGGGTGTGAAAGTATACAAAAATATGTTTCTCCAAAGAACGTCCCCGGTGTGTAAAGGCCTTAAAGCATAACCCTTCACATAAACGGTCAAGAGCACACATACGTTTGGAACCACTTCCTCAACCCATAGATACTGTATTACATACTCACATTAGGGCCAGTGTCCACATAGAGTAGCGTCTGACTGTAGAAAACAAAGGAGAAGCTATCTCTTAATACCGTATAAAACCGTGAGCAGAAACTTCCTCCACGAATGTCAGATGGACATCCTCATTCGTACAAAGTTTGAGGGAAAGCATTCTCCGGTTTTCAGTGAAAAGATTTCAAGATATTGCTGACATACAAACATTGAAAATGAGCTTTTTTTTATTAAACCCTGGGTTGAGGCTCTTCTGCAGCAGCATGCCGGTGTCTGTCTGTCAGAAAAGCATGTGATGTGGACCAAGGCCCTCTCTGTGGTTACACACTGTAAGTCCCTCTAATAATGCCTGGGTTACAAACAGTCAGTGGACCATGAAGACCTAAGCCAACTCTTAAATTTTCCAGAAGACTTTCAAAAAGCAGGATGTTTATGCCTCAAAAAGTCTGCAGCATCTTCTTCCTCCTCCTCCTCTTCACTCTTTCTCCTAGGCTTCACACACACACAGCCCTACCACAAATGTCAGCCAATATTTCACATTCTCTTCCACCAAAATGTCAGTGCCTTGGAAAAAACATGTCAGTGCCTTCCTGTCTCGGTCGCCTGCGTCCCTAAATCTGCCATCACCGCCTGACATTTAACATGCTCCGGGGTCATAGGGCCAACTTACCGGCTGAATATTTCGAAAGTGTGTCACAGAAGGTAAGTCTACGCCACTAAAAGTCAAATGAATGCATAAGAGAGTGATGCAGGAAGTATGCATGGGTCCTTGAATGAGGTGGCATTTTATTTAATAAGTCATATGAGGCATAAAATAGGTCAGTAAATACCACACTGCTAAATGTCCTAGGCTTTTAGTTGTCATATTAATGCCTGACGCTAACAAGTAGCAGAATAATGCGGCAAATGCTCATCAAACTGAGCATTAGCCGCCTTTAGCTTAGCGGTCTTAGCTAGGCGCTTGGCTATTTACTTTTAGCGATTGCATTAAGGCTTTGAAAATAACAAAAGCTGTGTTAGAATGTGGATGTTATCCTGCCAAACTAAACATTTTTCCTGCAATATTAAAAAATGTATGAGAAAAATCCAATTGCTTTTTGTCGAAGGAGCACTTGCGATGCTAACTTCCTGGTGCGCCTACAAAAATATGTCATCCCAGTACAGAAGATCAATACATACCAGTACTAAAGCCATGGACAGACAGATAGCATAGAGGTTTGAGTGGTTTTTTTTAGATTAGATGAGGATCATGAAGATGTTACACATGCTAATGTAGCATTGGTCTTAGCTTCAGGTGTTAGCACGTTAGCAATAAATGCAATAAAGTATCTTTTAATTTGAGTCATTTTGATAACCCTAGCAACAAGGAACCATCAATAATAAATGTTGCTATTAATACTCAATAAATGTAAATCCAGCCGCTATAAAAAGGATGTTTTTGGGAGCTGCCATTTGAGCAGTTCCTGTTAGTCGTCCATATTAAAGGTCAGACTTTACTTTGGCTTTTTAATGGATGAAAAGGACAGCTCTTCCCATAGGTCTGTGAGCGATTGATTTTCCCCTCAGATCCTGATGATGATGAATGGCTATATTTATTCCCAGCGCACTCATAAGATTTCGTAGATCTCGATGAGTGAAATCTGCTTTGACAGACTGAAGAGGAGACATATTTTCTATCCTTCTTCATCTTCTCTGCCTCGCTCTGTATTTGTGTTGCTCTGCTACAGCCCATCGATACATCCGCTCACATGCTTTCTGTGCTGCAGTTTCTCCTGATTTAGACACTGATTTCTCCTCCAATAAGTCTCTGTTTGAGTTAAATTTAGCTGAGGGATGCATGACCCATGAAGTGCCTGCAGATGCTGTTTGGCCTCGACTGGGATTCTTGTTTTCACTGTCTCTCTTCTTGCATATTCTCCCCTCTCTGTGTCTATCTTTCACATCTTGCTGATTCTCTTTCTTCCTCTCTCTCTCGTTTGTTGTCCAGCTAGTTTGTTTTTAAGATATTTTAGCTCATTAAGGCATTAAAGATGACGAAAAGTGGGATGATGTGAGGGTGAGCACATTAGATTTGAGGTTAATTTAGATGCTGCAGCTTAATAAACATCATTCTTTTATGAGACAAACACAACACTGGGTTTTTTTTTATCCCTGTGGTCAAAAATGAATCATAGAGCAGGAGTAGAGTTCCAATTAAAAGTCTAATTTTACTGTTGAATCATAGTTTTTGTACTTGCTAATTACAAAAAAAACATGATTTTTGTAATTGTCATTGTCCCCGTCCGTGCTGAAATAATTTGGATAATCGGAAACATTAAAAGCCACCCAAAGCAGAAAGAATCCCCCCTCTGTTCAGAGCCAGACTAAAGGAGGACTTGATGCTGCAGCCAGCGAACCGGAGGAAGAGTGTGAGTCTTTGCAGGGCTGGCATCAGAACAAATCATCCTGGGGGCGGGGGAAGGAGGTTCAATGTGTGAGTATAATACTAATTAAATTAACTGTATTTAAGAGGCCCTACTCTGATTTTGGGCTTTTCCCTTTCCTGTAGTGTGTTATATAGGTTTGTGTGCATGTAAATGGTCTGCAAAGGCTAAAATCCCTGCGTTCCCTTCAGAGGGCTCAAACACATTGTACGTGATAGGCTAAGGGGCGTGACATCCCTCATCAGTTGACCTATCACAACAGAGCCGGTTAGCTAACCAATCAGAGCAGACTGGGCTCTGGTTTCAGACGGAGGGTGGAAAGAGGTGCTGCAGCACAGGCAGTATGAGAACAATAAAGAGCTTTTCGAACATTAAAGCATGGAGACGTGTCCCAGGAGAGACCCTAAATACTGATCAACCTAAAAACGAGCAGAATATGTCCTCTTTAAAGTTCACAGCTGGTACAGTTTAAGAGTGTTTAGCATACATTTACTTTATGGAAACAACATGATTTAACAGGATTAAGCCAACTTTGTAAAATCCACTGCAATTACACACAATACGCAGTAATTGTGAAACTCCTTGTTAACATTTATATTTTAAAAAATTACAACCAAGGTTTTTTTCCCCCTTTATTAAGTTAAAAATTAAATATATTAAGTAAACATTTCTACATTTTTTTCTAAATCCACAGAGAGCCCTTGGACTGTTGGTACCCAACGTCATTGGACAACGATGCCCATGATGCCAACAATGGCTCCTCAATGCCTTATGATAACAAACTATAAAGACCAAAGAAGGATTGTTGACATTTGAAAGGTGTCCGTTTTCCTCCTATAACGTTCATTGGCATCCACAGCCACTTTATGACAGTAGAGTAGCCATGGTATTTGCCATCCCTATCCCTCTAATACACACTAAATGGAGGCTTTTCATTCAATGTGATAATACATAAATTACAACGCACTGCACGTTAACTTCTCTCTGCTTTGTACTTTATTTCTTCTCGGCCTCATTTGGAAAAACAGATGGTAACACTCGCTGCTCATCCTCCATCTCTGTTTGATACTCGGGTTTCCTTCCACCTCTACCTTTAACTCACCGTTTGAACAGATTAGTCTTATCCAAATGCACACACACCTTCAGCACCCACACACACATCAAAGCGTTATCATGCACACACACACACACACACACACACATATCCACTCTCACACACACACACACACACACACACACACACACACACACACACACACACACACACACACACACACACACACACACACACACACGGACACATATCCACTCACACACATATAAGTCTTATCTCCTTTGCATACCTGCCAATGACTCGCCCAAAAGGGATTGAGGGACATTCTTATTTCCTCAGCGGCAGAGCAATAAAAAGCACTTCATAGCAACACACACACACACACACACACACGGATATACACACCAGCTCAGCAAGTCAAACGGTTATCCATAATAAATGACACACAGACAACTTGACCCAGTATTGGGCTCTATGCAGGGTGTGTGTGTGTGTGTGTGTGTGTGTGTGTGTGTGTGTGTGTGTGTGTGTGTGTGTGTGTGTGTGTGTGTGTGTGTGTGTGTGTGTGTGTGTGTGTGTGTGTGTGTGTGTGTGTGTGCCTGTGCCTGTTTGAGGATATGTGAATGTGTGGTCCTGCAAAGTGTTTGTGTGCACCCATCCTAAATATGCAGTTTCCAAAAGCCGTTCTGAAATAAGCCATATCCTGTCAGCTCACACACGAGGATGATTTCAAAAACACACACACACACACACACACACACACACACACACACACCAGTAGAACATGCAGAGTGTGTATCCTTATAGATGTATCTGCATGTAATTGCTTTACATCACCTACTCCCCAAAGCTGCTGCAGGCGATGCTGGAAAACCAGGAAGAGTAAGCTGCAGATGAAAGTGTCCCACCATTCAGGCGGCCCTCTAATGCAATCCCTATAAAAAACTTAGGGATTTATAAATAGATATAACAATGTTAGGCCGGTGGAAATGTCTTTTTGGACCCAATGGTATCACAGGATGGACCTGGAAGTTGTAATTCCACGGTCTCACCGGTGCGAAAATTGTCTTCAAAGCCTGTTGAGTTCCTGCTGCCTTCATGAAAGCGCACCGCCTGACTGAAGTCATCATCTTACCACGAGACATTTTGAATATTGGGTTTGATGCAGTGACGTATTGCTGCATTGCTACCAAACCGTCCAGACTTGTAGAAAACTCAACTGACCTTCAAAGTCCATAGATGCCTTTTTCATCTGAGCATTTCATTCATTGCAAAAATCACAGCATGCTTCGAAGACTCAAAGATAAACTACCTTGGCTTTATTGTCCAGTTAGCTTGTTTGCTAGCTACACCGAAAACAATGAAAACATTGGCTTTAATTAAATGTGTTATGTCGACAAATTGTATTAGGTTAGTTGAAAGTAATAATATTAAGTTGAACCTGATATTTAAACTGATAATATTAACCTAATACAGGTATGTGAAATGTGTTGACATGATACACTTAATTAAAGACAATGTTTCAGTTACATGGAATTTACTTTCAATCTGCGTGTCACTTTAATAATTTTAGGCATTATTTAGTCAATCTCCCCCCTCACACACACATTCCTTTCAGTGCCCTCTGAGCGACCTCAGCATCGTCCTCCCCATGGGGCCGGCGTTCGTGATCCTCGCTCTACGTCAGCTGGTATAAAAGGTCTGCACTCATTAGAGAGCCGCTTCAACATTTTTAATTAATAGGATTTTTCACTGTCACATTTTTACTGAAGTCAAAGATAGTGTTGTGTACTCATTGTCAGACATTTTGTATATAACGGGTCAACAGTTGCATCATATACCGCAGTGTGTTAACATACATCTTGCATCAGCGCTGTGAGAGCATACTGTGCATGGTTGAATACATCATATGGAACTACTACTGTGTGTCATGTCTAACACCATGAAAGAGAGGGACTGAACAAACAGAATAAGTTTGGAATAAAGTCACACATCCCAACACACACACACACACAAACACACACACACAACCTTTCAAAATGCATCTAGATCTCAGAACAACGACATGAATGTTGCATTTAAATCGAGTGTAAGAGCACAAGGTTATTTGGTGGTTCAACCCCCTGCAGTGTGCACATAAAAGACTTATTTACACAAGCATAGCGGTCTTGTGTTATTGTGTGCGTGTGTGTGTGTGTATGTCCCTATAAGCCACAGAAAATGACTCACTGTTGTCATGGGGAAAGCAGAGCAGGGAGACAGGAGGGATTTACTGAACCATGTAGTCCAACTCATGTGCAGATAGACACAACTTAAGAATAGAACATAATGTGTATTTATCATACGTTACCTAACATCAAGGCTGACATGAGGCACATCTGCAAACAAGAGAAGGTGAGTTGATGCGAAGGAATATGTACATACAGGCAGTTGTGTATCAACACTCACACAAGTACAGTACACACACTGAGCATCTGTACCCAGTTGTTTGCAATAGCAGTAGATCAGAGATGCACTCACTACAAAGCTAAAAACTAAAATGTGCCTGTCTCACATGCAACACAGCGATTCTGAAATATTCCTTGACATGGCGCTTTTCAGAAACTCCCATGCAGTGTGGAGATACCTCATTAGCCAAGACTGCCAGTCTCACACCCAGCAGGGATCCCCAGTGAAGCCAGTTTAGTGGTGCTTTTACATACATCTAAAAGATCAGTAAATGTGTGTACATTTAATCACCTTATGTCTCGTGATAAACGGACAAGTTGTGGTACAAAAGTGTGGGACTTTTACATATATTGAAGCTATTGCTAAGCTAATGCTAATCAAGACTCCTGTATGAATGCTAGGTAAAGCTTTGGTGTTTGGCAGAGAAGTTTCTGTGGTCAAAAGCAAAATAAACTACGTCCTGTGTCTTTTCCTAACATTGATGTATGAAGAAGGAAGTGAGACTTCCTATGCTTTTGGATTGCTATCTAAGGTATCTAAGCTAACTCTTGCTAAGTGTAGCGTAAGTGCATCCTGATTATTTTTGACGCTTTCTATCAATAGCAAATCATAAAAGTCCATGGTGTGGCAAATAAACTTCCAGCTTTTTTATGTCACATGAAGCTTTTTTGACTATGGACGGAGTTGCTACAATGCTAGCTTAGCCTAGCCCTGATCAATACGATCTTAACACTGAAAAAAAGCAAGTTTTTCTGCCTGGCGATAAGCGGACACACGTAATTCAGGCTTTTTATTAAGACGTATCAGTTTGTAGTTAATACTGCTTCATTTGATATGTTTATGGCATTAAAATAAGGTCAAAATATGTTCATTTTAGGTTCACGATACTGTAATAAACAAGATGAATTCAGCCTCCTGTGACTTCCATAAGATGCAATGAGGCCAGACACAATGCTGTTCGGTTATCTGACATACATGTCGTATAGACAAAGCTGATAACACATTGTTGGTATCTAGGTATCTGCATGCATGCCTCCTCTCCAGCACGTCATATTTGAGTGTTGAGACAACTGATTAGCATATATTTCCCAATCAAAAGATTGCATCAGTCATGCCTGATGTCCGTTTTGTGGCAACTTTCCCATCATAGCAACGGAAAAGCTGTGGTAGAAAATGTCTAATGGATGCTCCAGATAATAAAAGAAACTTGGATTGGACAAATAGTCTTTGTGATGGTTTTGTCAATGCATGCCCAGACACCTTTTTTAACAAATTCTTCCAAAATATCATCACTCATTCCTTTGCTCTAGCTACAGGGAGGGAGGCAGATGGATAGAGACGGACAGGGAGGCATCAGAGAGTGTGTGTAGTCATGTGATTTGATGTGAACATGGATTCAGAGTGTAGATCGAGGGGGAAGAAAGAGCTCATTGTCAGCCCTGTTGATGTTAACATAGATATCTAAAGGGAGAGGTGGATGACGCAAAATCTGATAAATACCTCAGTTTGAACATTTCTTACAAGCTCCTACTCAGTATTTTATGGAGCATATGCTTCCAGTCCAGCAGAAAAAATGCACACACCATCTCAGCCTTTTTTTTTTTCTGCTCAATTCGAGCAAGTGCAGTGCGTTTCAGCATCATAACTCTCCAGATATAGGACCCCCGGGACTGGCACACTCCTCTGAAAGGAAGCCACATAAAGATGGAGGGAAAGAAAGATGTGTTGTGATGGCCAAAGACAAAGCAGTGCAGAACAAAGCAGGCTTCCCTCCCATTACAGAGCGCTCATTGTACAGTTGTGTCAAGTGTTTGTGCGGGAAGACTAACGGAGGAAACAGAAATGGATGGAGGGGGTCGTTCGTTCCGGACATAAGGAAAGAGTCTGTGGGTCACTCTGGGCGTCATCATTCATATATGGGAGATAGTCGTCCTCAATGTACCAGGCTATTATTCAGCCAGCACAGACATTATAAGAGCTGAATATAATATTTCATATATAATTAATACATTTTCCATGTCCCCACACTGTAGGCAAAACAGGCACTGGTGTGTAGAAGAAAATAAGCATTATGGAGTGAAGTGGTTTGTTCTGAAAATAACCTGAAATAGTCAATTGAATCCAAAAATAAGTGATGAAAAGCAGAGGCAAAAAGCCAGAAAATGCAATATAAATTTGACACTTTCGAAATTGGGTTTATTTAATTTGTGTGACAGGGACAGGGAATGTCCAAGAGTTGGCTTTAAAGCAGAATTAATGCAGCAGACTGGGCAGGGAAATCCACAAAAAAAGAGTTATGGCATCAAATGTTTACAATCAGACTAGAAAGCACTAAAAACCCTTAAAGATATTTACGTTTAAGACGATGCTTCATACATAAAAAGAGGTAAAACAATTGATTTTCGATCTGCAATATCCTACATTTGCAGGAGTTTGCAAGAGGTTAAAATGGTGAACTTATTATATGTGACAGTGATGATGCCCAGTAGTCTTTTTTATTCCAATATTTTAGAATTTCTCTCGTACTGTGCATGGGCCTCGTATTCATGCTTTGGATCAAGCGGCAATACAAGATGTACGGTGGCCGAGAGGTGCAAACGTACAACGAGCCAAAACACATTCCGTTGGGTAGACATATGCTGCAGTTTCGGAAAAGATGCAAATTTAAAAAAGCAAATGTATCAAAACACACACTTTTAGAAAGATATTTACCAACTTGAGGAAACATGTGCAGGGACTAAAAGCACTGCATAAACAAAATGCTGCAAATAAACAATGCTGCAAGAAGCTGAAAACACAACGGAAACGGGGACACTAAAAAGTGTTGCACACAGCTGGAACCGGAGCGCTTGTTGACGTTCAGGGATTATAAAGTTGGCCAACCGTCACTGGTAAGTGTTTTGGACCATTGCTGTGCATTTGCATCTATTGGCCAGCCTACAATATGAAATCATAGCATGCATGAACATCTTTGCAGCATCATTGTTTTATAATGAAGATGACCCAGGCAAAGTGAATATTAAGATGCATATGTGGAATGCATTGCATGACTGTTTGTTTACTATAAAACATCACAGTTTTAAATGAGCTGTCGAACATTGTATAGTGAGACTGAGGCCTTCCCTAAGTGGCTCTCAGTGTGAACTCACTCTGCTGTAGCTGTGTGTCGAGGTGGAGGAAAAAAAGGAGTTGTTTCCACAGTCACATGGGCCAGATGGAACAATAGCTGCTGTGTGTGTGTGTGTGTGTGTGTGTGTGTGTGTGTGTGTGTGTGTGTGTGTGTGTGTGTGTGTGTGTGTGTGTGTGTGTGTGTGTGTGTGTGTGTGTGTGTGTGTTTTTAGCCTCGGTGGTGTGATGCTGTGTGGGAGTGATCCAAATGGACCAGTCGGCTCCCGTGTCACAACATCCACACTGACTGTCTGTCCAGCAAGCTCTCACACACACACACACACACACACACACACACACACACACATACACACACACACACACACACACACACACACACACACACACACACACACACACACACACACACACACACACACACACACACAAACAGCAAAGAAAGGCAGCAAATTAACACAAACCTGTGGATCAAAATCTGTGTAGTTGACTGATAGACACACACACACACACACACACACACACACACACACACACACACAAGAAGACAAAGGAAAGCAGGAAGGAAGTGAGTAAAGGAGCATTCAGTGCAGGCTTGGCTTCCTGACAACATTTCTCCTTAGTGGTCTTCAGTCGTGGCGCACATTGTCCCGTGTCTTGTGTCCTGCGTCAGTGCGAGCGTAAGAATTGCGGAGGTGCGACCGAGGTCAAAGTGGGCGTGGTCTGACACATTACAGTCTTTCTCTCTTTGTCCCTCAGTGTGTCACAACACCTCCTAATTCACTCTCTCTCGTCATTGTGTGCCTTCTGCATCTCTATTTCTCGTCTTGAGATTGCTTTCTTTTTCAGAAAGCTTGGTGGTTGCAGTCTTTCGGTCTGGGTTTTTTCCTCCCACTAAGACTAGCAAAGGCCAAAGAAGGAGCATCAAGCACCGGCGGCAGAAGGGCTTCACTGGGGGAGTTTTTTTATAGTTTCATAGGGATGAGTAACCATCTAAATATATCTTATTATATATATTGAGTGTTATTACGGTGGCCAACAGGTGCCAACGATTTTCAACAGCCCTAAACATTTCCATTAGGAGAAACGAAATGCACTTTCAAAAAAGATGCAAATATTAAAACACAATAGTGCAAAAACAAATACTGTATGAGGAAAAAACATCTTCAGCAACTTGACAACACATGAGCAGCGTTTACTGAAAGCACCGCAAAATCAAAACACTGCAAGAAGCTCCAAACACAACGGAAACACTCCAAAGGGATTAGCATTAGCATAACTGTAGGTGTGATGTCAGTATATTTGAAACGACTACGTTAGCTATGTTAGCTAGCTAGCTTACAGCAGATCCCAGGTGTGTGCGTCACTTTTTAGTGTCCCCTTGTGTTGAGCTTCTTTCAGCATTGTGTATTTGCAACGTTTTGTTTATGCAGCACTTTTAGTAAACACTGCATGTTTCCTCAGGTTGGTGAATGTTTTGTAAATGGTGCAAGCCTTGTCTGTGTAGATGTTCTTCATTTGCATGTTATTTGGCACTTCTTTTTTATTGCATTGGTCTGAAACTGCAGCACCTTTCTCATAATGCAAATGTGATTGACTGATGTAGCGCGTTTACACCTGTGGGCCACCGTACGGTATGTAGTGATTCAGATCTATGAAACTGAAGCTGTGGTACGTAAGGAAAGTTAATGTATTCATGCATCCTACCCCTATACATACTGTACGTTACTAATGCTTTATTTCCCAATAAAGCCATTAAACCAGTCTCTATTAATATTCCACAGAGTTGGCATATTATGGTAATTCCTATTGAAGTTGTTGATGGAAGTCATATTAAGTGGTGGGTGATTATTAGCATTCGACATGAGGGCCTTCTTCATCAACACACAGAAATGCTATTACTGTGGTTGTGGGGGAAATGCTACGTAAGGACCTGAGTCCATTTGCAAGTTGAAAATACAATTGGTACTTAAGTACACTTAATGTCATATAATGTGAAGCCGTTATTAATAATGAAGAATGCAAATTAAAAAGCCCACACTCTGTTTATCCTCTTCCTCCAAACCACGAGCTGCTTACTAATCTGAAAGGAAAAGGGAGGGAAATGCAGAGCGTTCAGCAGAAGTTGCTCTGCACACGTGAAACCAGATTTGTAGCCGAGCATGATTGTGTGTGTAAAAGTCAACACACAGGGCTTTCTGTGCCAACGGTGGAGCTGTTAACTACACTACCTTAACATTCCCATCTCATTAGGCTCGGGGAAGACATATGGTCCACACAGATGCTCACTCAGTCTTAATATTCAAGGTGAAAGACAGATACTTTCAGTCCTTTGTGTCCAGGCAAGGTAAGGGAACTTCTCATTCATCCTTATTTTCTTAAAGAAACCCTATTGTGCACATTCTCAGGTTCATATCAGTATGTTCTGTCTCTACTGGGACATGTCTCCATGCTTTGATGTTCAAAAAACTCTTTATTTTATGTCATACTGCCTGTGCTGCAGCACCTCTTTTCACCCTCTGTCTGAACCTAGTCTATTCTGATTGGTTGGCTGGCCAGCTCTGTTGTGATTAGTCAACCCGCTTAGAGATGTCCCATCCCTTAGCCTATCACGTACAATGTGTTGGAAAGCTAGCCAGAGAAACTACCTCTGGAGGGAACTATGGGATTTAACCCTTTGCAGATCATTTACATGCACAAAAACCTATATAACACTAACACTAGGGGAAAGGGAAAAGCCCCTAGAAAGCATAATAGGGCCCCTTTAACTGTCGCCATAAGTTTTGATCATTTGAGAAAAATGTAATTATTCTGAAAGTTTAAGTGTTGATTCTGAATTTTGAAAAATATAATCATATTTTTAAACAAAAAATTGATATATTTTTTTAATTCAGACTCTTAAATCCTTTTTTTAAATTTTACTTGTTATGTTTATTTTGATATTTACGTTTTTTTATGCTTTCGGGTTCAAAACTTTTTTTTTTAACTTTCAGACTTTGGTCCTGATGTTGTGTAAGTGGCGGGCCTTAAATAAGAAGGGCTTGGAATCATGAGTGACAGGCCCTTCCTCGGTATTATAAAGAATTCTATACTCCCGAGATGACAGTGAAATTAAACTGTGACTAGCTCCCATTTAGCGAGCTTATTTGCTTGAATGTGAAGAAGCAGCACGAGTTGGTCAGTCTTTGCTTAGAGCAGGCAGTAGCTAGTGATCAGGGTACTTTTAAAATGTAATAAACTATATATTACTGTCTAAGGCTTTACCCCTGAAGTACTGCGAGGCATTATAAAATGTAAGAGGGTTGGAGTCCTTTACAAATCCAATTGTGGGTAATATTTCATGGCCTCCGGGCGTGTTCATGTGACACAATGAGATTAAGAGCTGCACACGGGTTTTGTTTCTATGACAACAATATCACGACAACATATCGTCTGTCTCTCGCCGATGTTGTGTGATAGGCTATATAGCGTCGCCTCTTTGCCTTTCTATTATCCGTTAGGGCTGCTATCTGTTTGTTTGACATTGAGGACGAAGCCTCTCTGCTGTCAACCGCTCAATCTGACAGCCGCAGAGCGAGGAGGAGCGTGACACGACCTGTCAGAGGAAAACAACCTGGTGGATGTAATTGCCACAGGTCTGAGGTCCATTCACAAGAAGTGTGGAGTAAAATGGACATGATGACGCATTATTTGACATAGGTATTGTATTGTTATTACTGAAATCCTATTAGTTGCACCTTAATTGACTCAGTTGTTAATTTCAAAAGCTATATATTACTGTAATTACTTATTTCCAATAGCCTTATAAATTAGGGTATGCCTGTGGTTAAGTCTACAGGTGGTCAGGGCAGACTCTCCAACTCGAGCAGATGTAAAGGTCTTAAGATGTGTAATAAATCTCAGCCCTGTGGTAGATGCAATCCAAGGAGCTTAATGGAATATAATGGAGATCAAGATTAGCGGTATTTGCAGCTTGGTGCCTGCTGTGAATTAGCCTCTGTATGCTAGCTATCTGAATAATATCATACTCAGGTAGAAGTGTGTGTGTGTGTGTGTGTGTGTGTGTGTGTGTGTGTGTGCGTGTGCGTGTGCGTGTGCGTGTGTGTGTTGTGCATGAAGAGATACAGAAGGAGGGAGCGTGGAGGAGTGTGTGTGTGTGTGTGTGTGTGTGTGTGTGTGTGTGTGTGTGTGTTGTGCTTGGATTTGAAGTGAGCTCTCCACCCAGGTATAATTACACGGAGATGTGCTCAATCTGACTGCAGTTAAGAGGAACCTGTCACGTTTCATATCGCTGTTATTGCCATAGTAACCGAAAGGTCTCTTTTTGAATATCAGTCTTTAGAAGCGATCACACACACACACACACACACACACGACTGAAACCAACGTCATCAGAGCTGCTTCAAGACCAGAAACTGTGTGTCTGTGTGTGAGAGCATGTCAATTCAGTATTCCCAGTCACAGCATGAAGGGGTGTGTGTGTGTGTGTGTGTGTGTGTGTGTGTGTGTGTGTGTGTGTGTGTGTGTGTGTGTGTGTGTGTGTGTGTGTGTGTGTGTGTGTGTGTGTGTGTGTGTGTGTTGAAAGAGAGATGAGAGGGGGCAGATTGAGAGAAAAAGGGGAGTGGAGTGTGTGTGTGTGTGTGTGTGTGTGTGTGTGTGTGTGTGTGTGTGTGTGTGTGTGTGTGTGTATGCATGGTGCAGGCTGTTGCTAGGTGGAGCAGGGTGGTGCTTTGAAGCAGAAGTGTGTGTGTAGCTACTCGAAACACACTGACGATTTCTCTAGGAAACGCATAAAACGTGCAAACAGAGACACACACATATGACCGCCAGGCTCGGGGAGTAACGGATGTATAAATAAAATCATTTCTGCTCCTAAATATCTCGGTTTCTTCTTCTTTGAGGTCAAATAGTTTGGTTGTCTTGCATAATACACTTAAATAAAAAACCTTTATTGTTATTTATTGTCTTCCTTATTTATTTGCATTGCATTTGATAGTGAGGTAATCCAAAATTAACAGAACGTAGGTTATTGGGTTACCAATCACTGTGTTACATTTTTAAAGTAACCCTCCCAAACCCTGATGATGGCATCGATGTATCCTCATACACACACACACACACACACACACACACTTTGGCCCTGTGAAACGGAGAGCAGGGTTGAGCTCATGGAGACACAGGGAGCCGATGAAGAGAGGAGAGATTAGAATAAAAAACAGGAAAGAGTCAAAGGTAGAATAACGGAGAGATTAGATAAAGAAAGCCGGAGACATTAGGAGATGCAGCAGATAAAGTGAGGAGTTGGGAGAGGAGAGGATGGGAGGAGATGCTGAGGAGAGGGGGAAATGAAACGGACAAGGAGGCTGGAGAGAGGAGGATTGGAGACTGTGAGAAAATAACAGAGGAGGGTTGTAGAGGAGATGAACTGTCTCAGTGGAAAGTGGGAACAGAAGAGAAGAGAATTGAAAATGAAGAAAAGGAGAGTGCATGGAAATGGAGTCGCAGTAAAAGAGGTTCAAATGACAGGAAGTTCATCCAGGAAAATGTTCAGTCTGTGCAGATAAAACATGTATGTATTGGAGTTCTCAGATTTAAAGACAACGTGTATTATATCTCTTAATCTGGTACAAGACTAGGCCAATCATCCCTATACCGAACGACAGATTAGGCTGTTTGCTAGAGTTTCCTAAAAAATGACACAAGTCAGGTTAAGGTAAAGCCAACTTAATTGTACAAGATTCCATTGGAATACATCATAATAGTGAGGTAATTTAACCTAATTTTACTGAATAATAAAGCTTTAAAATGTAACTTACTGCACCCCTCTGTCCTTGTCAAATCGTCCCAGGAAACTATTTTGTAATAGTGTAGATTCATGTGTCCTCAGCCGTCAGTTTTTGACATGATCGGCAACGTGGAGTCAAATTCGCTCCCTAAAACTCCTGGCATCTCATCGCTGCCCGGTTTGTTTGCCTCCAAAATGAGCATTTTTCAAAGTGTGTATAGTGATGATGCCTTGACTGAAATAACAGAGGATAAGTTTGCCCAACATAATTGTCTATTGATTGCGTGACGGCTTAGTGAGACATCATTGAACAGCCTGTTTATTCGGTCTCGTTTTTTTACTTTTTAATTCAATGTAGTACTTCCTGTCAGGTGTAAAAACATCATTTGTTGGAGGAGAGGTGAAAGGAAGTCAGGTGAGGAATCTGTACAGCTAACAGGCTGACTAAAAAGGCGGACAAGGACCTCTTCCTCCCACCACCTGTGAGTCATCTCCTCCCACATCTGTCTCCATGCCCGATCGCTTCGGACACGTGCATCCCATAAAACACACAGGTACGCCAAACACACGCGCATACACACACTGGTCCCCATGGAGCCATGCATATATTAACATACACACTCATTTGTTAAAAGCAAAACATGAAATTGCACACACACAAAGACAAACACACACCGATGCACTTGCTGTAGGCCAAAGAGAGTTCACCATGGCAACAGGAGAGTGGGGCAGCAGGATGCGGTCTCTGGCTGACACAGGTGTACGAACAGATAACACTCACACACACACACACACACACACACACACACTCACAAAAAGGGAAGTAACAAGTCAAACTGCAGCATCACGATGCATCAAGGCATGTTTAGATTACGTCTCTTTAAAGAGGACGTATTCTGATTGGTCAACAGCTTACAGATGTCCCGCCCTTCAGCCCATCACGTACAATGTGTTGGAGCGCTAGCCAATAGAAGCTTGAGTTTTACATAGTGATGTCACTTTCTTATGGAAGGAACAAAGGACCATTTAGATGCACAAACACCTATGTAACTCTTTCAGGCTTTCAAAACACAAATGATGTATTGTATAACTGTCATGGATAAATGGAAAAACTGGATTCATTTCAGTTTCAGGCGAGTCCAAAACAAATTACTATGATGGATAATGTCTCTGATATGTGACAGAGCAACACAAGGGCTCTCATCCAAAAAACATCCTGGATAAATTGATCATGATGTCCTCAGTGACCCATCCATCGCACTGACAGAGTTTCCTGGATGTCGTCCAGTTATGCATGACGGGGACAGAACAACACGGGCAAAAGGTGAACGCATACTAGTGGGACCTAAATATCCATATGGCATCATTGGAAATGAATGTTATATATCTAGCTATTCTGTGCCGTACAGCAGTCCTAAACATGGAGACCTGATAGTGTAGAAGCATTGGCTGTGTTTCATTTGGGGGTCCAGCTTCTTCTATCACTTGACCTCGCCCTGGGTATTGTGCAACAGCATTTTGTAAGGAGAACACTTCAAGAGCAGCGGGGAAATGTACCTTTGCAAACCTATTAGATAAGGTATTCCTCATTATTTACCAGTGGAGGCTGCAGGGGTGAAGTGAGGTCTTGGTGGAGCAGGTGGATGAGGAGGACATAATTCAGAGAAGCAGAGAAGTGGCTGTGCTGGATCTCTTCTTCTGTGAATGAGGCAATCAGGTATCTGGGACTAATCGATGACCGGGACCCAGCTGCCTCATGCATCAGGGAAAACCTCTGCCAGCAGTGACAACGTTTCAATTATTTTGTCATTTAAAATATGAATACATTTGTTCTGCTCTCTGTCAAAGCTATTTAAACACATTTATGTTAATTCACTTCTTAAGATTCTCCCATTTCCTGTGTCAACGACAGCCTCCCTACACTCCTTTTATCCGTGCAATGATGAGTCATGTTGTGCCTCTCAACTAAAAGTCAAAGCATATAATTGGCAGTTAAACAATCACAAATCCAAACAGAAATCACCAGAGATAAAGAAGAGGTAGCAATCATAGCTCTTAAAGTCAAGGCAGACGTTATCTAGGTCGAGGAATATTTAGTTGGTGGGTAACAAGAGATAAATAGGGTATAAATAGATATTAAAGTTTAGTTTTAGGAGAAATTATTGAATATATGATAATATGTTTATGCTAGGGCTTGTAAATAGACAATATGTAGGTATTGTAATGAGTACTTTTTACATTTTTCTGCTCAATTTGTAAGCAACTACAGTTTTACATGCACCAAAATGCATAGGTGCATTAGATTGTGGGTCATAAACACAGCTAGAGTGACCGTTCCCCTCGCTCCCTCATTCCTCCAAGGTCCATTCAGTTTGTCCGACCGATGGATCAACTCTTATATATGTGTAGTAAGAACTCTCCTGAGGTGCAAGTGGCAAACACGACTAATGGAAATGTTTCACGGAAATTGCATGACATTGGAAAGAGGTAGTCGGTAGTTTGGCTCCCTTTTGGCCAACTGGCTTCAGGGTGCAGGCAGTTAAGAGTAGAAACGTGAGAGAAATATGAACTTTCAATCTAATGTCGAAACCTTATCAAACAGTCTACTCTACTGTATGAAGGAAATAGACTTGATTGCCTTCAAAAAGGATTACGATTTATATCACTAGCATGTCTCTAGGTTCAATTCAAGGCTACCAGCAGCAGTCGTATAGCTTAGCTCAACTCAAAGTAAAACAGAAAGAGGAAACAGCACAATAGTAGAATTGATGGCACGGCAAAAAGAGCTTGGCAATCTCACCGCTTTGAGATGGACGATAAGATACATGAATTTCCAAACTGTGCTTGGACAAGAATCCACCTCTGAAGCTATCGGTGTCAGTGGAACAGCTCCAGATAAAAATCTCAGATTTGGCTTCCTGATGGAAAAATGTGTGTGTGTTTATGTGTGTGTGATTGGGGGGGGGGAAAGTCCACAGATATTGATTGAACTGTCCTTGGTAAGAGGAACGTCATGTGCGAGTTAAATTGAGTGGTGTTCCACTGTAATGCAGACAGCGCAGGAGAGATTGGATATGATGATAAAGTGAATCCATTACGACCACGGAATGACTCGGAGACAGACAGAGAGAATTGGGTCAGCGTCTAATTGGACAGAAATACATCAGCCGGCAATATGCGTACACACACACACACACACTGTACACACTGCTGGCACGCTCACACATTCAGACCTGCATGAATGCACATGTATTTAACAGCTACAATCATATATGTAGATGCATAGCCACACACACACCTGCACACACACAATAGCATGTATAATGGTAGATTAGCATGTAATAACCATTTAATCAATTATATCCCATCTCAGTGGGGTAGCCCAGACAAGACCCAGGGATTTTCATTATGCATGACCAAGTCTGGCAGACAGAAGCACACACACACACACACACATACACAGACATATATCATTAGTCACATTGATTATGTCTTGTGTGTGTGTGTGCATGGCGTAGATTTACAGTACAGTAAGTGGAGGTGGCTATAAATAGAAGTTGGCAGACACCGTCATAATTTGGAATAAATTCAGGAGAATTGTTCACTCTTGAGTTTCTCTGTTGCAGGGCAGAAAAGTGTGCTTGGGTGTGGAGAAGAAGAGTAAAGATAAAGACGGGGGGGGGGTATACAAATAAATACGGTAAGGCTTAGAATAAATGAGGAGAGGAAAGGGATTCCAAGCTTCAGAAAAGGACACAAACTGTCTCTAAATCGAACAATAACAGCCATGTTACTCATTCTGCCACGTCATGCCACAACCAGGCAGCTCAGCACTGAGGAAGGAGTAGCAGGAGGGACTGGAATAACGAAGAAAGAGAGGAGATAAGCACCCAATAGGCCTCGATGCATTTCATCTCTGAGTGCTAAAATGCACAGAGGTTTGAAGGAGACTTTGATCCATCTGATTTCTGAGGATTGTTAGATTATGAGGATTGTTTGCTGGAGAATCAGTGAAATGGGTTAAGAAGAAGAAGAAGAATACATACTTTTATTAATCCCTTACAGGGAAATTGCTTTCTCTACTCTGTTGTGTTGACACACATTAAACACACAGAGGATATACATGCACAAACACAGAGGAAATACATGCACACACAACCACATGCAGAGGAGAGGTGGCAGAGCAGAGAGGCAGCCAGGTACCCGGCGCCAAGGGAGCAGATAGAGGTTAGGTGCCTTGCTCAAGGGCACCTCGGCAGTGGCCTAGGAGGAGAACTGGCACCTCTCCAGCTACCAGCTCACGCCATATTTTTTTGGTCCGATCGGGACGTGAACCGGCGACCCTTCGGTCCCAAGACCAAGTCCCTATTGAGCCACTGCCGCCCCAAACTGGAAATACGTCAGTGAGTGTGTCTGTGTGTGTTCAACTCTCCCCCTTTTCTCTTTATCTCACATGTATAGTCAATTCCCTGTTTCCCTACTGACATTTTTCTACCTCTTCCTTGTTCCTTTTCCTCTTTCCTTCCTCGGTTCCTTGCAGACTTAGCATACGATAGCTAGTGCTGTAGCATGAATTCAGTTAAGTTTTGTTTTCCCGCTTATTACAGCTTGATAACTGTTAGCAACTTCAGTAAAATAAATATTGAATAAGCAGGGCAGTAACAGAATAAATTAAAGCTAGCGGGCTATTGTGACTGACTAGCCTTGTTAGCTTAGCTGGCATAATTCTGTTTATGCTACTTTTTGAAGTATGCTTGGTAGTTGTATGTCTGGGCAATTTCCCTCCATGTAGTGTTGCTCAATTGATTGTGTTTATATTGCTTTAATGACGAATTATAGAAATGCAAGTAGCTACACAACTTTTCACACAGCCAAATGTAGCTTCCATTTCTAGCATAGCTTCTGCACTTGTAGCTTAGCTTCTGCACAGACTTGTCCGACAACAAATTGGACATTGACAGACATTTGCAAAGATAAAGTGACCTTTAAAGAGGAAGTTAACATCATGTGGAACCAAGAGGAACTTAAGAATGAAGAAAGCTATGAACTAGCCCTGCGTGCGTGCGTGCGTGCGTGTGTGTGTGTGTGTAGAACCTAATATTTTGTATTAATTATACCACTTTCTGTTGTGAACGGGACTCACTCTTTGTTTCTCAATTCCAACAATACTCAATTATGCAGCTTTATAAAAGCTCAGACTTTAACTTTTTATAGTAAGATGTGTTTCCTTGCATCTCATTAACTTATGCATGAGAGAGAAGAAGAGCAAGAAGGCAGGCAGAAAGAGAAGTGGGATGAAAGATGTGAAGGCAAAGCAGGACTTGAGGTGCAAAAGCTAAGAAAGATGAGGGTCTAAGAGGCAGCTGGGAAAGAAGATGAGATGAGACAAGGAGGAGCAGAGAGACTCAAATTATTTCACTGCCTGTCTGGTACTAATTAACAGGAGGGGTTGATAGTGAGTGAGTGTGTGTGTATGTGAAGAAGACTGGATTATTCAGAAACGAGCTGGGACTCGCTGAGTAAACATTAAGTCGAAATAGAGAGGCGACCTCACACCACACACACTCAGGGAGACCCCTCCTCTGGGACTCGCATACAGATGGGACAGGAAATGTGTCACTGGGGCGCAGTCAGACAGCGACGGCCATCTTTGTGCCATTGATCCAGCTATCTACTGTGTAAACCCCGAGGGGAAAGGACTGTCTTTTTTCCAGTTTATTGACACCATTAACCGCTGTTTCTCCGTCTCTCGGCTAGACTGAGTGTTGACAACCGGTTTGATGTGATGAAACGAGTTGGGCATCTATCAAGGAGGCATTTACAGAAACAGGGTTCACTCGATTGATTTGAAATAGAAAGTCATAATTAGTGGGAGTGGGAGGAAGTAAATCAGACATTATGAACAACAAATCAGTGATATTCTGTAATGACAGACTATGCTTTCTTGCTCTCATATTAGAGTCTCACTATGCTGTTTAAATGCAGATATTTCTCCAAAATAATCCAGAAGTTTTGTTCAATAAGCAGCTTACAGTGATACGAGTGACACGCTTTAACAAAACTTTAATCCATACTTTGTATTCTTCCTTTAAACCTGAGTGACAAATAAGATTTTGCCATCCATTGTAATGTGTTGAGTAAATAAACACTGCAGTTAATTTGTGAAAGTTAATAGTGATAGCAATATGGATTTTCTACTTTATATTGATGATTTCTTTTCATAGTTTCCTTCTTGGATTTGTGTGTTTGACGGCAAGAACAAATCACCATCTTCTCTTCATCCCGTGTTTCTCGCACTCTTCTTCTGCTGCGTGTTTGATCGCTGCGCTCTGCTGCAGGAGCAGGGGAACACAGGATAACTGTCTAACTCCCCGTCACCTGTCGAGATACGCTGGATGGATGCACCCTGCGGAAATTAACTCCGGGATTATGCAAATCCAAATTGAACTGTGAAGTTAAGAGGCTCGGCCCAGTGACCTCGTCATCTCACACAGGCAGATCAACCAGTGCATGCACACACACTCACACACACACACAGTAATGCATGCATACACACATGTGTGCAAAAACACAGCGACATGAACACAGTCAAAAATCACTGCTCTTTCCTTCCTTTGTCCGTGTTGGTGTGTACTTGTGAGTCCATGTGCCTCTCCTGCCAGCGTGCATGAGCTGAATTATAATTTGGTCATTAGTGCCGTGTCCTAAATTAGCACACACACAGTCACATGTGTGCACAGGCCACCGGTTGTCCAGCTGTGACAGCATGAGTTCATGTGCAGCCTCCAACACAGAACAATTTGGACTAAAAGGGAAAAAAACAACCTATATTTCCGAGGCAGCGCCGTGGCATACTGTGAGATAAATATAGATATTTGCAGCCTGAAATAATGCAAAGACTCCAGACTTTAAATCTCAGACCGTGCTGCACCCAGAGCTGGGTTTGCATCACATATATAATCATTATATATGTGATGCAGTGCAGAGAACACATCCTAGCGTGTAAGCAAAGAGATTACACGCATAGAACCGTGTCGTAAACCAAACATAACATGAGCAAAATCATGTTAAACACAGAGGTAATTGGATCATTTGTGGCACATGCATGCTCAGTGCACTGAAAAACGCCCGTTACATGCAGTGAATAATAAGGCTGGTTCCAAAACGGCACCACACCATCTCACTGTCACCATGTCGTTGATCGAAACAAAAGGCTGAAAATATCCAACAAATACGATAATAAGTGTACACCTGCTACCACAGAACATCACTACCTCTAATTTGCTCAACACACACATCCATTTCAGTCCAAAGAAGCATGAAATCCACCTGGGGAAATGTCACATGCACAATTTGAGGAGCTAAGAGGATGAATAAATGAAAAAGAGATGAGGAATATGTTCTCTCTTCATCCTGTCCTTTTTGCCTATGAGAGATGACAGATTTGAATACACACACACACACACACACACACACACACACACCATATTTAAGGTTGTGCACGGTGATTGTAAATGCTGGTAGAATGTAATGGGTGGCTCAGCATTCCCCTGACATTTCACTGGGAGTGGGACTTCAGCTGCTAAGTGTGTGTGTGAGAGTGTGTGTGTGTGTGTGAGGGCCCTAACAGACAGGCAGACAGCAGTGTGTGGGGGTGGTGTTAGAAAGAGTGGCGGCAGAGATGGAGAGAATATTAATATATAATATTCTTTATTTAAACTTAAGATTATTGCTAAACTAATACAGTGATATGAAATCCGTTGACATTTAATTGCAGTCAACATTTCAGTTTTTCCGCGCAGATGGAGAGAAAAACTGAGCAGGAACTAAAAGAGCAAAAGTCAGAGAAGGCGTGAGAGAAGCTGGGACCGTGTGAACGAGAGATATCTATCCAAGATCTCTCAGTGGCAGATTGTGACCGTCATCACCATCAACCAAAGCCTCCGTCAGCCAGCGAGCTAATGGTTTATCACCTCCATGTCTCCAGCATTTAATTGATTTCTCCTTTGGCCCCGATACAAATCTGTCCTCGTTATATCAGATTCAGTTTCAAGTTATTTCCATTTGATCGGAAAAAAATAAGTGTGTGATCCTCTCATCCTCTCCCAATTCTACATGATTGAGTTGTTGATTTGTTTGGTGTGCGGAGGAGAACAAATGGAGGATGTTACACAACTAAAAATCATAAAAAGGCAGTAATGGCCATTTTTGACTTGGCTTTTCTTCAGTCAGTAAGTCACTGGATGTCTTGATTGGTTTTATTTTGAAGTGTCACGGTCCGTCTGTTTTCCTGTTTTATTTTGAAAGGTGTTCACCCGCTGTCTCATGTCAGGTGATTTCCCTCCTGTCTGATTACCTGATTGTGTTCACCTGGTGTCAGTGTGTGTCCCCTCCCCTCCCCAGCTTCTTAATTGGTCTTGTATGCATGGGTTCTTTGAGTATTCTTGGTCTGTTAGATGTTTGTAACCTTGAATAAAGATCAGTTTAAGCCTTTGTCCATGCTGCTCTTGTGTCCTATACCTGCCCTGCTCACCCTCAACAGTTAGCTTAGTAGCATCTGTTGCTACTGTTGACTGTTATTTATATACTTACTATCAAGAGCATAACCGTAAAGCAAATTTAAATAGCTGAATATTCAATTAACCATGTGAAATGATTGTTAAGGTCAGTCATTGCTCTTCTGGAATAAAGAAATAGGCACAATGAAATAAAAGCATTTAAAAAAGGGTGGGGTTTTAAATGATAAACCCCAACTCTACATACCATTATCACAGACTTTTAAGACCCTTTGACATGGATTCAACTTGACTCTCTACACGTGTGCTTCCCTTCATCCCCTCCCACGATTTGCTGTGACATGTCTCCCAACATTAACATTTCCTCTCTCCCCCCTCCCATCTTTGCTGTTTCTCAACCCCCTACACTACTTCCGTTCACCCTTCATTTTCCAATGACACGGAGGATCATGTCCTCTCCCTGGGGAAGAAGATGTAACTTAATACGGGTCAGTGATACACAGAGAAATGCCCCGCCCCGCCGCCCCCCCCCCCCACCCATAACCCAGTTAGTCACTGACACTGGAGCGAGCCTGGAGCTGGGGGGGGTATTTGTGAATATAGGGATACTGTATGCATGCATGACGCCGCAATGATTAGTCATGGAGAGTAGATACTTCCTGTCACACCACGCTAAAAGGGTCATCGTGACCTCTGAAACGCTCCTTAAAACGCTGACGGGCAGATACTGGTCATGGTGGTAATGGAGGACCCCCAGTTCTCTTTCATTTGTGGCAAGAATTTTCCAAACATGTCCTTGTTTCAGGGTTCAGAGGCTTCCGAGGAGTCATTGGGTTGATCGGTATTTCTATAAACTATCATTTCAGAGTTTTTTTCGGGCAAAGCTCCCCCGCCATGCAACAAGCTGCTGAGTAATCCTAGTCTGTCGGGATTAGCGGGCCTATGACCTTGATTGGGACTGGCCGGCATCAATATTGAGTGTCGATCGACCGGTTCAAAGCACACAGTGCAAAACTCTCCCCACTGTCGGAGGCAGAACCACAAAAACAGAGCCTGTTCTCACGTGACCCTGCTCTGAATCCAGTTTCTGTTTAACTGAAACATTTGCTTATTACAGATTGGCTTTAGTTGGAGGCCAAGATACCCTTTTCCACTTCTGCTGTGTTCGTTCAGAGTTGGTTTACCTTGCGAAGCTCCAAGAAAACGGTTTGCTTTTCCACTAATTAGAGCCCAAGAGATGCCACTTACTTTTCCCATCAACAGCGCAGTTTCCCTCACAATAACAACAACAACAGCCGACTGCATCAGAGCTTATGTTGCTCTCTTACTTACTCAACCAGATTGAGTTGCAAGCATGACTTTAACAATGTTGTTGCTCACATAGATCCCCTCCAGTGTCTGAGTCTTGGCAATAGCAAGGCGAAGAGTCGGTGCCCGATTGAAACCACTTTTTGTGTCCGAGAGCCCGGGCCTGTGCAGGTGAAACACAATCGGGCTCTGGCTCCGAGAAAAGCCATAGAACTAGCTCAGTGGAAAAGGGACACAGAGAGGGGTGACTCAACATTTGCAATTCTAGGAGTCCGATCAGTGAGTCAAGCAACAAAAGTGAAATTGCTTACAAATAACTGTGCTGTTGCTCGGTGTAAAGTGGATCTAAATGTACATTTCCTCCTTTAAGACCTACATTTTTATACTTGTATTGCTCTACCATGCCACAAATAATGACAAATCCAGATTTATACAACGGAGTCATCCAACCACTTGAAGCATAGTGTTGGATATAAGAGAATAATGATGTGTCCAAACACAAGGGTCAGGTATCTGTGGGTTGCTAATGGTGGAGAAGCCACTTTTAAAAGGTTGTTAAGACATTTTTAAATGCACATTATACTTTTATTTGAAGGTGTTTTTGGTCCTGGAATACTGTGCTATTCTCACAGTTAAGTGAAGCAATTGAGTTGTTGTGTCTATTTCCTTTCTTTATCTCCTTTATGAGCTAAATCTTGCTTTTGGAAACAATGAGCAGTAAGAGACAGATGCTGCAGTGTCTGCTCCTCGAGCGTCGCCTGCAGCCACTGTTTCCCGCTGCCTGCTGCTACTGCTCTGAAACTGGATGAAGTTTTTATGACATTTGTGTGTTTATTTGTTCCTGCAACATCTTCTGCCCTTTGGAAACATCATAATGTGTCCCCTAAAGTCAGGAGTAATGGTATAGCACAAGAGCCAGCCATTGTTCAGTGGAGTTGTTATTGTACTTCTGCTTATTTTGAAGTGAGGCAAGAAACAATGGGAATAAATGTTCTCATACAGTGAGACGTTCTTAACAAAAGGAGGAGATTGCACTGTGGTGTCTGGATGTGTCTGGTGTGGAAGTCAAAGGTCACATACAGTATGAACCTGTGTCTTTTCAGTAAGAAAAACAAGTTTTATGGTTTTTAAATACGACTGAACTGAAAACCTCCCGTTTGTAAGGAGGCCGACAGGTGCCAACGCGTCAGTACAGCCCGAAACACTTCCATTAGGAGAAACGTTCTGCAGTTTCAAAACAAAATAAATATAAAAAACACAAATGTACCAAAACATATACAAATGAAGAAATATCTTCACCAACTTCACGACACATGCAAAGCTTCCCTGAACAGAGCTGCAAAAACGAAACGCTGCAAATCAAAAATTGCTGAAAGAATCTCAAAACACTGAAAACGGGACAGTAAAAAGTGACACAAACAGCTGCTTGTTGATGATCTTGGATTAACTGTTACTGTTTGCAAAGTTGTTTTTGGGGGGGAATTTAGAATTACTAGGATAGCTACATTAGCTAGCTTACAGCTGATTTTCCAATCATATGAGAAGGAATCATGCGATCATTAAAATCAAACGTATATTTAAGGTTTGTTTTCAGTGATAGCGACTGTTGGGCCCAGCTGTTTGCATCACATGAAAGCACCCCCATTGGACATCAGCATACACCTTAAATCACACCACCACATAGCCACCATACGGCTCTCCACATTAACATTGTTGTTGCAATATTTATGAAAGTGATCAATTGTTATGCAAATATAAGCAGAGCATGCAGCATCTGCATCCTGTGAAACATTTAGCAGCTCTGCAGGGAGCGGCAAGTACAGCGAGGAGGAGCTTTTATATCTGATCCTGGAGTACAAACTGAAATACAAAGACTCTTTCCTAAAGGAGGACGGGAGAGGTGGAGGACAAGAATGCCAAAGAGGGAAAACAGACTCGAGGCAAAGAAAGACAAATGAGGAGGAGAGCTGCTCTAATAAGCAGATAGGAGGCATAAACAGAGCAGTTCCTTGGGGATAGAAACATTTGATATGTGTCACGCTGATTATTTATCGAGTGACAGACTTGAGGAATTCACCTGACGGCAAACAGTGCATGATTTACATTCATATTGGAGCAATCATACTGATGACAGTCGCTCTGTTTTACCTGAGGTAAGAATCACAGCCGGTAGATTCATGTGAAAGCGATGGAGGGAAAACGTACAGGTTCATTTGTGAGTAATGTTCAGGCAATGAGCTGCTGTTGGAGGCTCGCCTACGGTGGATTCATCGATTTAAAATCAGACAGGAAGTCAATAAATGGCAACCTAAAGAAATTCATTTTTAAAGGGAGGGCTGGAATAAATGATCAAGGCATATAGACATACATTTATTAATTGTACTAAATAAGTTATACACACCTATAGCAGCATGACCTTCCTCTAACCCCGTATGTTCTCCTGCAGAACACATACAAAAGAGTCACGTTTCAGGGTGAATCAGTCACTCAGATCCACGGGAGCGCTTGTTTCGTTAACCCGTGTAGGCAGGCCGCCATGGGACCTCATTAGGGGAACGCTTCTGTTTGTGTGGTTTTGATTTCCCTCATTGAATTCTTCCCTTCAAGAGCAAAGTCACATATTGACACGCATCTTCATTTACCGTCACAACTTTATTTTGGGGGGGTTGTGAGGCACGTTGACATCAGTGTTGTTGTGTTTGTCAAAGACCTGAGGGTGTGGTGCTAAGAAGAGAGGTACAGTATCTTCCTTTGACTTCTACTAAGGGATGTTTTTCAAGGTATGCCTTATAAAAGTACATCATAATGAAACAAAATAAAACATCCTCATCATTTGTTACTCCTAGACAGTGTTGGAAGACGCACAACAAATATCAATACTACATTTTAAAAGTAAAGACCTGTATTCAAAGTACAAAAGTACTACTTAATATACTTAAAGTACCAAAAGTAGAAGTGCTCATTAATAATCAGAACTGTAATTGTTTTATATCCTGCTCCTGGATATCTTAAGCTATAATTAAACATCAATGTTTTATTTATTATTAGTAGATTTTTATTAGCTAACAATCTGAAAAGTCATTATTAAATGAAGTTGTAGAAGAGTAAAAGGTACATCATTTTCTTCAAAATGTAGTAGAGTAGAAGTATAAAGTAGCATAAAATGGAAGTAGTAAAGTAAAGTAGTAGTACCGTCGTACAGCACTTAAATAAATATACTCTATGACATTACATCACTACTCTTCGGCCTCAGTTGATGTTAGTTTCCGTGTTCTGATACTGAAACTGGCATTATACAAGCATTACATATTGTATTTATTGAATAATATTGCTGACTATTAGCCTGTGTAAGCTAGGATAACACTTTTTTTGCAAGACTGCAGCATTTCAGACAACACATATTGACAGGGAGTAATTTAAACGTACAATTCAGAGTTTCCAATCCATTGGAAGTTACAGCAAGAAGGAGAGAACATTCACAAGGAAAGGCAGGAAAACAATAAAATACCCACAAGGCCACAGGTTAGGAAAAGCCTCGACAGGACACCTGCGGCTTTGCACTGTTTACTTCATGACTCCACAGAAAACATCCCACTGACCCGTCGCGCATCCCACTGATAACCCTCCATCTCTCAACAGTCTCTCTCCAACAGAGAAGACAGACTGGGATCGTCCTGATGAAATCACAGCAGACAGCGGAGGAGCCGATGGACAGAGACCAGAGGCAGAGAGAGCGAAAGCATCACCAATGATCCATATCCACATCACTGCCGAGCTGATGGCAGGCTCAACCAATCAGCACGTTTATAGGGAGTCGGTATCCCATGGCTACAATCTCCGAGAACCCCCCTGGGGCGTACAGAGGATGGTAAACAAAATGGATAGGATGCACAAAGGCTCATAATGCACAGTGACACAACTCCCACCGAATGAAGTCGAGGCTGAGTTTGGTTCCTCATCATGACTCGTCCCCAATAAGCAGGAGGCATTTAATCTTGTCATCCTCTCATGCCGCCCCGGATGTCTAGCCTGAGACACAGAGAGCTAGTCTGGCAACAGGTACAGAGGGCATCTGCAGTGACTTAACAGAGTGGGTTTGCAGGATGACGAGGGGGCAGAGGGAGAGTAATTGGTACGCGCGAAGGTCAACCCCGAGGAACAAAAGACTGGTAATTGTCAGGAGTGAGTTGACAGAAGGGGCTTGAACGAGGTCATGCAGGTGTGCAGGATTAAGATGGGTGGGAATTACAACTGTCTGACAGGAGAGTGAAAAGGACAAATGGGATTTTGGACGGGGGGAAAAGGTGACACATTCGGAAACGGACTGGCAAATGGAGGAGGATGTGCAAAGTTCTGTTTCCATTGGATTCAGAATCAGTTTACATATCTCATATAAAAAGTGGGACGTTGGTGTGTTATGCTACCGACACAGGGAGGAAAGGATAATAGTTTTACGATATTAGGGTCATTTCTATCGTGTGTTATCGCTACTAAATTGTAAATCGTTCTAAGTTAAAGTCCTGCATTCAAAGTCTTAAGTAAAAGTACAAAAGTATTGGCATCTAAATATACTTAGAGTAGCAACAGTACTCGTGCACTGAATCATATTTGATTAATGCTTTACATTCGTTTGTGTATCACATGGATGGAAGGATGACAGGTGTACAACGATCTGTTTCTATTGCATTTCAACTTTACAGAAACATTCATCCTTAAATATTTAGTGGACAAAATGATTTGGCGTATTATCTTACTCACACAGGGAGGAAAGGATAATAGTTTCATTAAGATTAAGTGATATTGGTTGTATGAGTCATGACTGAAAGTATGAGATCCCGGATACAAACGGCCGAAATGAGTTTCCTCTGGATATTAGTGATATCAGCGCTTCCTTCGGAGACACACTGCGTCTCTCGTTACTGCGTCTCTCGTTACTGCTTCACAATAAAAGCCTCTCTGTATTTTGAAATTTGAATGCTTTTAATGTGAAGCAAAGGGACCAAACTATAACAGGTTATTGCTTGAGTTGCTGGGTCCCTTGTGCATGTAAGGGCATTTAATTACAGCGCTGGAATGGAGGACTCTGTGGTAATTACACAATTAAACTTAACTCTTATAGATCATAACCTTTATACAGCCTGTAAAGCATTTTATGTTTTCCATCCAACAGGTTTTGATGGATCTTAGAGAAAAAAGGATGTGTGCTTCCATGAAAATCTTGGCCACAATGCAGTCGATGTACAAAAACAACTGGGGTAGCATCACAAAAACAACAACTACTGCTTCAACTTTTCACAAAAGAATAAAGTAGTTGCTAAAAAAAAAAGTTTGAAGGGGTGAGGGAAGAGAGTAAAGGGCTCTACAGCTGGGGGGGGTGCATGACAGGTTACAACCCTGCTGTTGCATGAGGAGTGAAACTCTGCTGGAGGGAGGTCAACTATTTCCAACTGGGGCAAAAACGTGAGCGCTGTGGAGGGCGGTAAGTGGGTTAGGAGGTGAAAGACAGGGAGGAAATGAAGGTTAGAGGGAGATGCAAAGGGAGGAAGAGGAGGAGGGTTATTTAAGATGACAAGGTTAAAAGGGGGGGTCAGTAAGGTGACTGCACAGAGAGGATGAAACAGGAGAGGATGAGAGGATAAGATGGAGCAGGCCCAGATTAATTATAGAAGTGGATCCACTGGGACTCACCCGGGAGGGAATAAGGAGAAGTTTGAATCTGAAAATATAGACGAGAGGAGGCGGCTGAAAGACTCCGGAATAATCCAAGAGGAATTAAAAGGATAAAAAATGCCATCAGACTTGGAGACTAGATGGGAAGAGCGAGGGTGAGTAACGAATAAAGGAATTAGAATATCAGGAGGAAGAGGCTAGGTGAGGAAGGGTGAGTCAGGGTGGTGTGTTGCCCCCCCCCCAAAGAATTCCTAATGAGCAAGGAAATGCAAACAAGATCCTCGACTTCTCCCGGGAAAAGTGCAAACCTTTTGGGAAGACTGAGATTTATCCTCTTCCACCTACTCCTCCCATCGCTGGAGGACACACACATACACACACACACACACACAGCCCAACATGACCATATGAGACAATGTGAGAGCATGGGGCTAGTGGTCCATTCAATAATGGCTGAACTTGGAGGAAATGGGTTCTGAAATTACATTTTCAGAGGTTCTTTTTTTTAAGTGCATGGGCGTCGAGTCACGTTCATTTCCTGTGGGACTCGGTCAAGCGTCACATCAATCAAACATCACACAGCCTCATCTTACAGCCATTCACAGCCAGTAATGATCCCAACAGGATGTATCTGATGAGAAAATGTTTTGGGGATGCGAGAGGCTGTCGAACACCTAATGTGATAAATCTGTTTGGGATGTTTGAAATAGCCTTTTGTAGCAGGAGCCTGAAGCTTGCAGTGTATTTTTTGCAGAAACTGAATCTATTCAGATGGGGCTTTAAATGGCCCTGATATGAATGACACCAGCAGGAGAATAAGCTGGAATCCTCCATTGTTAACGTTTCCATCAGTGTTAGTATAAAGGAGGGCAAGGCCACGGCACACACAGTAATGTATCATCGCTATTCAGGCACACATTCAAAGGCTTTCTTTCAAATACAACAGCCATGCATTTATATGAGCAAAGTAAAATTATGTTATTCTGTTCCTCTGCAATAATAACATCTCGAGGCCCGCCCAAACCGTGAGACTGTCACACTGCTGCCATCTAGTGTTCAAGCCCGACAAGACAAGACCAACAAACATCAAGCAGCAAACAACAAACAGCAAGCAGGCTTCTGGTGAGGCATCTTGTTCTATAAAGTGTAAAGGGGATGATTTATGGTCTGGTTACTCCCTAAAGAACACTTGGCTACGAAAGGGTCGACTAAAACACATTTAAAATGCACAGAACACACCCAGAGACACACACACGGAGAACAGACCGGCTGTCTGTTGGATATAGACTCAAGGTCTGCTGTGTTTTATCTCAGCAACACAGAGATTCAGACAAGCAGATGTTACCCCGAAGGACAGTGTAGTATCTAAAGCATGAAATATCACAGTCAAAATCATTCTGGAAACCAAATCTACAGGGATGTGTCTGAGTGGCACCATGGCACACATCACACAGTACAAAGTGTGAATGAAATCCAAATGTGAGGAGAGCGACATTGCATTACATTTCATTTAGCTGACGCTTTTATCCAAAGCAGACAAGCTCAGAGGAGTTTTCAAGTAGACAACCCATTTTAAGGGCTACTTTAAAGTACTGGGTGACACACAAGGGTGTTGGAGACCAAAAAGCAGCAAGAGACCAACTCAATGTCATTGCATTCATTATTAAATCAACCAGAAGTGCAAAAGAAACAGTCAAATGCAGTGTAATGTATAGCATATTGTAAAAATACACATATGACAGATATAAAAAGCTAAAGTATAAACAGTATGAGCAATATTATGGGTAAAACAATATAAATAGTATTTGAGAAATTACTATTAATTGAATCTTCCACACTATGCATGCTTCATAACTAGTTAGCCATTGTGCAACATCAGGTCTGGCATCAGAAACAGTAACACCACATGAGGATCTGATTAGTGTGCGTGGCCCCCACCCTCAGGGAGTCACAATAATTTAGTGACATCATGGCATGATTCACAGCTCTGCAGAAACATTGGTATCTGAAATACAAATCTGTTTCTCTCATTTAACTCCAGTTTTCATGAAATAATGAATATTTTTGTCAGGGACTCGGTGTCCTCTGAGAAATTAAATTGGAATATAGCAAAGAGAAATACAAAGGGATCCAATATACGAGTCAGCGCTGACCTTTTCTATCTCTCTGTCTGAATCAAATTATATTAGGTACAGAATATTATCCGAAAACCCCAAGGTTAACTAACTACGTGTCTGTCTGATTCATAATTCCTATAGGTTATTTGAATATTGTACATTATTAAACGTACATGCACTATTAAGGAATATGTTTATGCATACTGAAACTGCAGCTTGTCGTTTGGTATGTGTCTTACTGATGTTGCATTAATTAACAGTAATATTACATAGGATTACAATGAAGTCAACTAGAATTGACCTGAAAATGGCCTTTTAACTGCAGAGGACATGCATGCAGTGTGTATAGATAACACCAACATAGTAAAACTACAGCATTTGCATTCAGTATGGCCAGATAATAGATAGATTTTGTTTTTTTAAAGGACAATTGTGACTCTTAAAGCCAGAAAAGCTCAACTTCTACTGTTTTTTCACCTCTAAAATAAGCGTTATTAGTCCCTAAACCAGGAGAAGGAGAAGTGTATTATTAGTTTAATCTCCTATATAATGCAAAATAAAGTAGAGTGGGGATGAACATTTTTAAAAAGGCAAACTCACGCGCACACATGTACCAAACATTTCCCGCTCGCTTCCGTTCGTCAGTAAATAATCATTGAACTTCACTAACGTCACTTTTCCCTTTCCCGTTTTTGTAGTGCGACAACAGGTGAACACGTGTTGGTGTCACATTTATTTAAACCTACATTAAACTCACCTATTTTACACTTTCATAAATTGCAGTGAACGGCAGATTCTTCTTTCCAGTTTGATTTTATTTTGAAAATACCGAAGTATGTCATTTCCGCCATTTAAATACGCTTTCCTCGTGTAATTCCGAGGTCACGTGACAGCTTTAATTATGATTTTTTTCCCCCCCCGTTTATTAATGATGGACAGGCATTTGAAATGGATCCAATAATAACACTACTATGTGACAGTTAAGGGATATAATGGGGTTTGTTTGAAACACTGCAATATGGCAGCAAATTAAGAAAACATACAAAGAAAGGAAGAAAGTATATTTCCTTAAATATTCTCTCATGTTAGCTAGCCCAACTGTCAGAAGTTCTGTACTGCTGACAAAGAGGCCCTTCATATTTGTCTTTCCACCTTCTCCATAAACACATCAGGAAGCAATACTTAAGAAATGACGGGGAGTAAGAATATGCTGATATCGTACGGCTGAAATACTATTTGTATCTGATGATGAATTTATATGATATATAACCTGTTCATTCATGATCTGTTTATTAAAACATTGCTGTGTAAATAGTATTTCCTTATTGAAAGTAAAGTCTACTGGGAGGAGCTCTGGGTTTTAAACAGACTGTCTTGTTTGGTTGCAGAGAAGTCAACAGCTGGGATATTTGTGAGCTAGTATTTGTTCTTGACATAAAGATAACCTGTTTTGTTTGAGTTTTTCAGACTGAAAATATTTTTGATTTTGTAAATAAATCCTTTGAGCACAATTTGTTCCCGGCTGATGTGACTGATGGGATTACACCATGCACACACACGCTGTTATCTCTGTGGCCCAGAAAGACCTGAGATATCTCTATTGCATCCTCACACACTTCTCTTCTGCCTGCACACTCCCTCCAAACAGACCTTCAAATGCAAACACACATAAATGCAGACGGATAAACACACACAAAGCTGAGTCATATTGAGTGTGATGACACTCACACTACACTTTCAAAATGAAAACAAACACATGTGAATAAAAACTCACACAAATGCATACTCCAAACACTGTGCATTCAGGACATAATGAGAAACACCCTAGTCTGAACCCATTAGAGCTGAACCAATAAGTAAGAATATCAACAACGCATCAATATAAAGATAGTAACAGGAAACCATTTGGGGAAGTGGTTGGAGACTTTGTGACAGGGCTGCATCTCCTTCATGCCATCATTCATCATCAAACAAAATGTAATTTCTTCTGTTTGATCATAACCGTAGACGTACATGGAGGACCATCTATCCAGCAGCAGGATAGTCTGTACTACCTTGTAACATCCTGATGAGGTGATGGATTAGTGAAGGCCTGCTTCATTAACAAATGGCTCTGGTGAGGGCCCGTATTGTCCTG
The DNA here is from genome assembly GCF_036324505.1 of Eleginops maclovinus. NCBI lineage: Eukaryota > Metazoa > Chordata > Actinopteri > Perciformes > Eleginopidae > Eleginops > Eleginops maclovinus. The sequence goes on from NC_086365.1 coordinate 14,426,972, forward strand.
ATATTACAGCAGAGTGTTCTGATGTAATTATAATTAGTGAGGCGTAATTAAACAGAGTCAGGACGTCTCAGGGGGACGTGAGTTTTATTAATAACCCTGTCAGAGCCTAACTGTCCCATCTCCACTACAGCAATACAGCTACACCACCTCCTCCATCATTTTCTCTCCTGTGCTGCCTTCAGGGACTGTTGGAAATTTGGAAACATTGTTAGTGAGATGCAAAAACACACGGCACAAAGTGACAGTTATGACCTCACCACATTTAAACTTGTATAACCTGCACACAACTAACGCTGTTTTTATTGGCACACAAATCGAAATGTGCTTATTTAAAAGATTTGATTTACGAGCTGCCTGCCACATTTTTTATTGACTTTTTAGTTTGCTATTGCTTTTGTTTTGAATGATGATGACATGTTGTAGGAGAAGTTCTTATACTTAAGTAAAAGTAGAAGTATACTAGAGTGTAGGATCAAAATGTTCCTCCAGTGAAAGTAGAAAGTACTCTCATCTAAATGTACTTAAAGTAGCGACAGTAAAAGTAGTCATTGTCTGATTGGTCCATTTCAGAATAATATCTCTGATATGTTTTATAATGATTGATCATTAAAGTGTTCTCAGAGCTGGTAAAGGTGCAGCTAGTTTGAATGGCTTTGTATACTGCAGGGTAGCTGCTGGATTTACTGCAGGTGAACTACAGTCTGATTTAAGGGCTGATTATATTTACCATCATTAATCCTAATCTGCCTAGCAACTAAAGGGATTAAATCCATGTAGTGGAGTGAAAGTACATGATTTACCTCTGAATTGCAGTGGAGTCTTATCACAAAACATCATCAGACAGGTTAAAGTTTCACACATGCATACAGATCAGCAGTTAGTGTAAGTACGTGCAAAAGTGTGGCACTGTGCCCACAAAGGCGGGGAGGAGAAGACTGCTGGCTGTAAACAATGACTCACACAGGCTGTGTGAGGTGTAAGGAGACCAGTGTGTTCTGGTCAGTGGTGTAAAGTAACCGAGTAGATTAACTCAAGTATTGTTCTTAAATTCAATTTTGAGGGACTTGTACTTTACTTTCAATTTTTGCTACTCTGTACTTCTCCTGCACTACATTTATTTACTACCTTTAGTTGCTAGGCAGATTAGGATTAATGGTGGTAAATATAATCAGCCCTTAAATCAGACTTTAGTTCACCTGCAGTAAATCCAGCAGCTACCCTGCAGTATACAAAGCCATTCAAACTAGCTGCACCTTTACCAGCTCTGAGAACACTTTAATGATCAATCATTATAAAACATATCAGAGATATTATTCTGAAATGGACCAATCAAACAATGACTACTTTTACTGTCGCTACTTTAAGTACATTTAGATGAGAGTACTTTCTACTTTCACTGGAGGAACATTTAGAATACTTTTACTGTGACAGAGTATTCCTACACTCTGCTACTTCTACTTTCCTCAAGTACAAGATCTGAGTACTTCTACTTTACTCAAGTACAAGATCTGAGGAGTTCTACTTTACTCAAGAACAAGATCTGAGGAGTTCTACTGTTCATATACCATCATTCAAAACAAATGCAAAAGCAAACTATCATGGTCAAAATAAATAAACAATGTGGCAGACAGCTAGTGAAGAATTTGGAAAGACTAAATGTGTGCAAATATAAATTTTAGATGTGTGCAGGTTTTACACGTTTTGATGAGTAACACTGACTGAGCTTTTGAAAAGAATGTATTTCTTCCTCTCTGGTTGCCTTCTCAAACAGGGTTTACAAAAGACGTGTTTTTCCACGAGGTACTTGAACGCAGCCATGCGGTGAAGGAGATGCTTGCAGCCGCAGCTCTGCAGCGGAACACTGAACACAATGAGTGGGAAGAAGGAAGCTGAATCTCTGCACAACAAGTGACTGATCATGGCCAGTCCAAGGCAAGACAGTGTCCGGAGCCGCTCAGCAGAGCCTGATCCCGGGGGCCTGAAAACGGTGCAGATGCCCCACCGACAGGAACCGTCCGGAGAAGCAGGGGACGCGGAGGGATCGCTTCGGGAGCTGCCTCGATGGATGCGGTTTTACTTCTACGGGATGCACGGCGTGACTCTGGATGTCCTGCTCTCTTCGTTGCAGGGGTTTGTAAACCACAGAGACCCCAAACTGGTGGGCTTCTCCTCCCCTTATCTGTGCGTCATGCATTCACTGACCCACTTTGCACTGGAGAAGATATACTCTCAGAAGAGGAGTTTCCGAGGTCGGCCTGTGGTGTTCCATCTGGTTTTCTACCCCTCCATCTACATCGGGCTGCAGATCCTCATCGGGAACATCAACACACTGACGGAGCAGGTGAGGATGGTTTCCGGCACGCAGCTGGTGGTGCACTACATCCTGGCTCTGTATTTTGGGCATGTGTTCCACAGATGGCTGTCAAGACTGAGGTTTGACACCCCCTGCACCCCTGACCCTGCATGCAAACCCAGCCAGGTGGACAGAGGTCATGAGCCCCTTCAAGGTCTCCCCGGCTTTGTGCGTTTCCTGTTCTTTGGGATGCATGGCTTTCTGGACGAGGTGGTGTTCACCTCTGTTTTTAACCTGGTGGAGAAGTCTGACCGGACCCTGAGCGGCCACACCTCCCTGTGGTCCTTCCTGATGTATGGCAGCTGCAGCTACCTGGTGGAAAAGCTCTACTTCCACCTGCGCTTCAGCAGAGGCTGGGGGCCGTGGCGGAGGCTCCCCTTTTACGTGTGCTTCATCTACACCTGGGAGTTCTCCTGGGGCCTGGTTCTCAGGCAGTTCGGCGCCTGCTCCTGGGACTACTCCCACTATCCCTACAACTTCATGGGCCTCATCACGCTGCTGTACCTGCCGGGCTGGGTCTGCCTCAGCCTGTACCAAGACGTGCTCTCTAACGCCCTGATCAGGGTCAAGTGCACCAAAGATGTAACGGGTCCAAGCAACGGGAATGGAGAGGTCAACGGACAGCTGGAGAAAAAAATACTGTAAATTTGTATTTTCTAATGTTTAACTCAAGGGATAGTTTTGCACACATCAGACTAATGGAGACTAATATATTAATCAAATCAAACCGATTTGATAGAAATAATATAAGCTGATATTCATTAAGAAGTGCAATAGGTCAACATATTTACTCTGGGACCAGTTTGACCTTGATATGTTGGGGGATATGTTAATTGTTTATCTACAGAATATAACATTTTGGACGGTTGGTTAGCAATATGTTGCCGTGAGAACATAAAGACATTGGATTCAATATTATTGGATATGTATGGATCAAAAACGCAGGTCAAACACAACTAACCCTGAACTGCTCAGTGGTAAATTCAGATAACCTACTGCCATTTCTATCTGTCTGATGTAGAATACAGTTTTAATATTCATATTTTAAACAGTTTTCATGACTTTGGTAATGTGACTTTTCAGTGTTTTAATAGATTGCAGTGACAGACTTGCCATTTTATACATAACATGCATTATAACAGGTCTAGTCTGAGTTTGAAGTGTCATTAGCCTGCTTTAAATTGAGCTTATATCTGCATGCTTAAAGTAGACATTAAATAGCATCTAGAAGGTTTACAGATTACATTGAAAAGTCATAGGACTTATAAACAACTGGGCAGTAAAATCGTTTTTAAATGTTCATCCCTTTTTCCTTATAATTCAATGTAATACTATTTTTTCTCACTCATCATGTGACCCTGGATTGCACGGCAACTATTAGAGTAGTTTCAAATCCAGTAGACCGGATATATGTAGCATGGACACCTGTTGCTGAGAGGAAAGGAGGAGCGATGAAGTGAGATTTTACTGTGAATCTTTTCTAAACCAAACGTTACTCTGCTGCAGTGCCTTCCTGTGCTAACGGACTCAATTTAACTCAAACACACAAGGCTTGGTGTCCATGGGGCTCCAAGTGTTATATGAAAAGCAACGAGCAATTACTATTATAGAAGTATGTTAATCTTTAGCATCAATGAGGCTGCATTTCTTTACACTGGATCCACCCAAATAATGCACATTTAAATACAGCTGATACAGATTTCTATATCCAAAACAAACAAATGCATATTTTATATAAATGATTTATCAGCTTAGCTCAAAGTCAATCTAGTACAGACATATTGTAAATCCAGAAGTACATTTCTTTGGTTAAATATTCCCTAAATAAAGCATTTTTCTGATCTCCACATATGCTTTACGCTGGTTTTATGCCTTAAATTAGTATTAGTACCATGCACTGTGACTAAACTAAATCTGGTAAATCTTAGCAAACCTGTGTACTCTTTACAACTCACTTTGTCTGGTGAGTAACCACTACTTGGAGTTAGCATCACTAGCACCTGAATCTGTTTAATTTGCATTTTGACCTGTCATTAATGAAGAAACTCCTTCATTTATTTATAACTTTCCAAAGGAATTGATTTTAATTATTTCTGCTAGATGAAGATGTTTTTGGGGGTTCAGTAACTCTCGCAAAATATGGCAAAGGTAATGAGTTTCTTCATCAAATAATCAAATTGCATTTTGTCATTAGAAGGGTAACTGGTATATACTTAACATTATACACTTTATTTTATTAATAAAAATAGGCACAAATGTTCAAAACCATGTCAGAAGTGATAGAAATCGCACTGAAGGTTAACAGCATTCGTGTGGGGGTTTTGTTTTGTCCAACCTGGCAGCTATAGAGGTTCTTATATGTGTTCACTAAACCAGAGTGAAGGACTTTATAGAACCTTAAGATGCTCATGGCTAAGGGACTGTTTTTCTAAATACTTTACTTTTTGTCACTCACCAATTTAAAAAGAAAGACCACACTGTTTTTAGAAAGTTGACTCGCAATGGCATGTATTGTACGACTTTACTACTGAATTAAATCAGATTTTTTCCTGTTGCACGACTGGCGTTCGTTCATTCCTCTACTGTACTGTTAGCAAACGTTATTCATCAGGGTTTCAGTCCTTTTTTAACAGTCACTGTCATTGGCTAGCAGCCTAATTGACAACATATTTTATCTCAAGCAGGAAACAAGTCCGAAGACACAAACAACATGAGAGATAATGTTGGCCTACGCCCACAGAACACATAAGTCATTTCCTGGTACACACAAAAGGTATTTGTGTTTCCTTGCAGTACTACTTCCTTGTTAAGATATTATGATAAATAAATATGTTAACCAATACAGTGAGAAACCAACAACAAAAAAGGAAGCACCACAGTGGTTAAAATGAGGCTGCATTACCCTTTATGTATCAACCTGTCTTCTCCTTCTCAAAACAACCTGGCAGATTATCCTTATCACAAGCAAACAAGTGAACCCAGACTCCCAGAGGACACCGCCAACACACCGATGACGTACAGTATCTGCTGACAACCGCTCAGTGGGAATATACAAACTCCTCCAAAAACACTCATTAGCGTTCTCTATCAGAAGTACAGGACTGCTGTGTAAAAGGGTTAAAACACATGCTTATTTTAATTTAGCAGCATCACTATTATCCACATCATTAATAAAGCATCTGAAAAAAGCATGCTAATATGGCTAATACATGGGATGTAATAGAGGCCTCCTTAGGGATAAACACACAGAAACTTGGCTAATAATTCCCTGCTGCCTTTTTTTATAGCTTCAATATGTTCTATGTTTGGCCTTTAAAGCACATGTGTGAATGTGTGTACTCATAGCCCTGTCTTTAATAGCAAATCACAGGTATTTCATTTTTTAAAAAGCCATGATAAACTAAACCACCGGACCAAAGACAAAACAAAGCTAGCTTAGCTATTAGCTGGTCAAAAACAAGCTAATGCACTAGTTATTTATTTCCCTCATGAGTTTGAGACTTAAAAAATAGTAAAATAAGATTAATTTACTACTTATATTCACCCAGTAGCGATATACATGTTTCCAACTGAATGTTGCCCCACATTAGCAGCATCTGAAAGTAGGTAGCTGTTTGCTAACAACAGCAGCCAAAACAGCCTGCCAGGATGCTAAACTGTAGCTAGGTTCTTGTTGAGTTCTTCTCTAGTGGCCTAAACATCCATTAGCGTTGCTTTAAAGGCTGTGTACACATAGGTAATCACTTTCTGACTAGACCTCTTCACAGGTTGAAGTTGGGTGTAACAAAGCTGCTTATTATCTTAATTACACCTTTTCTGTATAAGAGAGCAGCTCTAATCAGGTAATACAAGTGAAAATACTTGTGCAAGGAGTGAGCAAAATCATCTTTTTGTTAACTACAGCCTTTACAAATGAACATTATCTTATATTCTGTGTATTGAGAGTCTATCGCAGAGCCGACCACTCCTATGCCTCCCTGCCTCTTTTAATTATTTACATATACAGTCAAATCAAATGCAAATACCTAGCAGACCTTTATACTACATAGTTTGTACATTTGAGATTTGGCATTGAAGACTATGGCACGTGTAACATTCTGTCAGTGGTCGTAGTATGCAGGCAAGATGAGGTAAGTACTTTAAATAACAGATGACCAGCCCTGGATAATGACAAAACCAGCTCTGATGTTTGGTTTAGAAGTGTCAAAGCAACAACAACATGCTAAACTGTCAAATAATTTTTACTATTGTCCTCAGTAAAACTGGTTTGTTTTGTATCCTCCAACATAGCTTTATTCAGAGTGTGAAATTTCTGGTAAAGTCCTTGCTTCACACTAAATTTCAGGGCCTTGGCTAGCTCTCTGTTAGTCCTGGGAGAGCAGCTCAGTCCTGTGTAGCACTGACAGCTAAACCCCTGGCGGAAAGCCTTCAGATCTGAGAGGGAAGGTCTCCCCAGGACAAGGAAGCGCTTCTGAACATGCAAGATCCGGAAATTCTCGGGGTTTAGATGGAGGTAGTGATCGGAGTTGTACTTCTTTCGGAGACAGCGGCCATTCCCTCGACACAGGAAGTTGCTGCAGAGCTGGGCGGCTACGGTCACATTGGTGATGTAAGGGTTGAGGGTGGAGGTGAGGTAGGACGAGAGGGCCGAACAAGATGTCTGGGGAGTAGAAGAAAAGAAAATACATGAAGTGAGAAGGTTAGGATTGCAAAGAAACACAGGGCTTTCACCAAGAGGCCCGGTGTGAAATTAAAAGTCAAGTATAATTTATTTAAAGATAGGTCCAGAACTTAAATAACTTGTTCAAGCCAAATCATGTTTTTTTACAAGTAGTTTTGTTTGTAATTCACATAACTAACCACATGTTCAAAACTGTGACTGTAATCCAGGATATAATAATGTTGAATGTCCGAAGTAAATACGTGTCATAAAAACAGAGGTTGCCTATTGCATTTACGCTTTTAAAAAATCAGAAAGAGGTGTTAATATGTGGAGATTATCCTGCTGAACAAACTTATTTTCTGCAATATACGGGAATCCAATTGGGGAAATCCCATTGCGTTTTGTCAAGGGAGATAACTTCCGGGTCGGCCTACAGAAATACATCACTGCTGCACCACACTTTAGTGAGGTGTCCTTCAAACACATGCAGTGCGAGTCACTTTCATCGAGCTGCCTTGAATCAAATAAAACGTCACACTGCCAACCAACAGGATCCCTCAGTATTTGTGTTGTATGAGTCAGTCACAGAGACGACAGCCTGCTATATCATCTGATTGAACTCATTGTGCTTGGTCTCTCTTCCTGCCGTCATTCAGCAGGTCAGTGCGGGGGTACAGGGTGATGTTACCTGGTCATCATAGTCAGCGCTTGCCCCCCACAGCACGGCACCGGACACCCCTACTGCTGCACTCTCCCCAATTGTGCTGACCAAGTCTCCCTGCACACAAATGGTTAAAAGTGCATTATTTTCTTTGTATAGATACATATACACTGCCCCACGCATTCACAAATTATACATGCATGTATATAATTGGAGTTTAAGTGGACGTTGTTGCAGGATTATCGCTTTTCAGAATAAGTTTCCCTCTTGGTGAATGGCACAAACTGTAAATTGCTTTGGATAAAAGCAGCAGCTAACGTGTAATAATATAATAAAGAAGTTCAAATTAGCATAACCTTAAACAACTACAACAGTAAAATGCAACATACACACTAATGCAACAGTGATATTAATACAAAACATACTGAAGGTCTATTAAGATGTCTAAAACACTAACATGGGGCATTTTACTGCACAGTGAATAGTTTTATGTAAGGTTTGGAATGCAGCACACCCAAAGTGTGGTATTAATAAGTAGGGAATCGAAATACTTCTTACACCTCTCCATGCATGGTGCACAGCCTTTTACTCTGGTTTTATTTCCCTGAAATCAACTCCTTATGCGAGGTGAGAAGACAGGATAAGGATTACCACCTGGGCAGGGTGGTGTTACACCAAGAAACCAAACTCCTGAGGCTGGGAACACCTCACTGCTGGGAGGAAGACGTAACTTTAGATGTAGCTAATGTAGTCAAGTGTGGGCACTCACTAGGATGTCATCTGTTCGAGATTGCCCGCTAATATATATTTTAGTTTTTAGTGAGTTCTCAGCTCTCAGGTACCTGGCTGAGGAAGCGTTTGTTCTCGTCCACAAAGACAGGTCTCATGTAAGCAAACACGGGCGCAGTGCCTCCCTGTCGAGGTAGGGCAGACACTCTCAGCGCTTCCTGGACGCGGTTCCTCACCATCAGGGCGGCTCTGGGATTGTCAGCCAGAGACACCTGAAACAGAGCCAGGATGCATAAAAAAATCCAAGGAGGTTACATATCAGAACGAATAGTAGGGATCCATGTTTTATTGCCCAACCTGCAGGTAGATGGAGGGGTAGAGCGCAGTGCTGGACTCCCACAGCCAGAGCAGCTCGTCGTTCTGCCTCCTCACCTCCCTGGAGCAGTGGCCGCTGTAGGAGGGCTCCTCCCAGCCGTAGTTGTAGCAGTGAGGGAACAGGTAGAAGCCCCACAGGTAGTTAGGCCTCATGGCTCGGCCCATCGCCAACATCCCGGACATGAGACTCTTAGCTGCCACCTAGAAGAGAAGGAAAGGACAGGAAAGGAATTCTGATTATGATCACTTCAACATTCATGAAAGTACTTCAGACTCTGAGATGTGTCATTTCCACAGTCGCTGTCCTGACCTGGAACTGAGTCTTGGCTCGTTCTGTGGCCTGCTGCAGGGTGAGGGAGCGCTCGGTTTGCAGGAGGTGAGCCACAGATAGAGTCTGGTAGATTCTCTTGGGGCCCCAGTTCCTATCCCACAGGGGGCGCCATTCCTCCCAGTCGATCACAGCCAGGCCTCGGTTCGTCCTGGAAGTAATGGAAGAAGAAGTACAAATTAAAGAGCATGTGTCAAACAATAAACTGGATCGTTTTTATTTATGCTCACTTGGATGGGATGTAGTAGTTGATGTCGGCTCTGGCCTTGTGCATATTGGCCCTCAGGTCCCCTCTCTGTGGGATGCCACCATTCAGCTGTTTCCTGCTGCGGGGGTCTATATGTGGGTAAAGACCCAGCCGGTCAGTGTAGAACAGAGAGAGGAACTGACCCGGGACCTGCAGCAGGGACAAGACAAAGTGATGCAAGATGTCTTCATGCATTAAGATTTTTATACTTTTTGTCTATATGTGATTGTAGATTTCTCCTAAATTCACCCAAAGTTATCTTTAGATGATGCCTTATTTGTATATTTAAACACAAACGCACTTTCCTAATGTCAGTTATTAACTGGAGAAGTTACACGGTGTTATCTAACACATTTTTACCTTTATTTACAGGTAGTGTCTAAAAGAAAGCATGGAATCTTTACCCTTGGCATGTTTCATTGACATATTTATAGATACAAATGTATAACTTTTTCCCTCTGTGTCTCTGCTAGATAAATATAAAATGACTTTTAAAAGACAGTGAAGAGGCCTCTATAAATCATCCTGTAATGCATTTAACTGGAGTAGTAAAACATGTAGGAACAGGAAACAATCGATTTTTGTTGCATGCACGCAAAACATGCAACAGCTCGCTCATAGCCGTTGTAACTTTAGTAAACACATCACCATAAATGTCCTTCAATGATAGCTTTATGTAATGTAAACTAGTTTGTGATTTGGTTACAGCATGTGTTATCCCAGCCTGGATTTGAAAGTCATAGTTAAACTTAACTGGATGCACAGATACAGTGGGGCAAAAAAGTATTTAGTCAGCCACCAATTGTGCAAGTTCTCCCATTTAAAAAGATGAGAGAGGCCTGTAATTTTTATCATAGGCATACCTCAACTATGAGAGACAAAATGAGAAAAAAAAATCCAGGAAATCACATTGACTGATTTTTAATGAATTTATTGGTAAATTCCTCGGTAAAATAAGTATTTGGTCACCTACAAACAAGCAAGATTTCTGGCTCTCACAGACCTGTAACTTCTTCTTTAAGAGGCTCCTCTGTCCTCCACTCGTTACCTGTATTAATGGCACCTTTTTGAACTCGTTATCAGTATGAAAGACACCTGTCCACAACCTCAAACAGTCATACTCCAAACTCCACTATGGCCAAGACCAAAGAGCTGTCAAAGGAGACCAGAGACTAAATTGTAGACCTGCACCAGGCTGGGAAAACTGAATCTGCAATAGGTAAGCAGCTTGGTGTGAAGAAATCAACTGTGGGAGCAATTATTAGAAAATGGAAGACATACAAGACCACTGCTAATCTCCCTCGATCTGGGGCTCCACGCAAGATCTCACCCCGTGGGGTCAAAATGATCACAAGAACGGTGAGCAAAAATCCCAGAACCACACGGGGGGACCTAGTGAATGACCTGCAGAGAGCTGGGACCAAAGTAACAGAGGCTACCATCAGTAACACACTACGCCGCCAGGGACTTAAATCCTGCAGTTCCAGACGTGTCCCCCTGCTTAAGCCAGTACATGTCCAGGCCCGTCCGAAGTTTGCTAGAGGGCATTTGGATGATCCAGAAGAGGATTGGGAGAATGTCATATGGTCAGATGAAACCAAAATAGAACTTTTTGGTCAAAACTCAACTCGTCGTATTTGGAGGAGAAAGAATGCAGAGTTGCATCCAAAGAACACCATACCTACTGTGAAGCATGGGGGTGGAAACATCATGCTTTGGGGCTGTTTTTCTGCAAAGGGACCAGGACGACTGATCCGTGTAAAGGAAAGAATGAATGGGGCCATGTATCGTGAGATTTTGAGTGAAAACCTCCTTCCATCAGCAAGGGCACTGAAGATGAAGCGTGGCTGGGTCTTTCAGCATGACAATGATCCCAAACACACCGCCAGGGCAACGAAGGAGTGGCTTCGTAAGAAGCATTTCAAGGTCCTGGAGTGGCCTAGCCAGTCTCCAGATCTCAACCCCATAGAAAATCTTTGGAGGGAGTTGAAAGTCCGTGTTGCCCAGCGACAGCCCCAAAACATCACTGCTTTAGAGGAGATCTGCACGGAGGAATGGGCCAAAATACCAGCAACAGTGTGTGAAAACCTTGTGAAGACTTACAGAAAACGTTTGACCTCTGTCATTGCCAACAAAGGGTATATAACAAAGTATTGAGATGAACTTTTGTTATTGACCAAATACTTATTTTCCACAATCATTTGAAATAAATCCTTTAAAAATTCTACAATGTGATTTCCTGGATTTTTTTTTCTCATTCTGTCTCTCATAGTTGAGGTATACCTATGATGAAAATTACAGGCCTCTCATCTTTTTAAATGGGAGAACTTGCACAATTGGTGGCTGACTAAATACTTTTTTGCCCCACTGTATCAGTCAAACATGTCCTCATACCTTAGCAGGTGTTGCCACTCCTTTAAAGGGCGAGGTGTCCAGTGAGACGTTGTACCTGTTACACACCAGATCAGGAATGTTCCAACTCACAATGAAAGGCTGGTGCTTGAACAACGGCACTGTGGTGTGGGGGAGGGGGAGGGGCAGGAGTGGTTTGGTCCGGCGAGAGGATGCTGTGTGCTGAGATGTGAGCGTTTTGGGTGAAGTTTTGGAAAGAGGAGGCGGTGATGTTTGAGCGCTTACGAGGAGTGATGCTGAAGAAGAAAGTTGGGTCGAAGAACTTTGAGGTGGAGGAGAAGATGGGGAACTGGTTGGATGTGAAGAGTTTGAGAGAGGGAATAGTTCAGCCGTGTGAAGGGGTAGTTTGACAGAACACACATGAGTCATTTTGGACGAATTGCATGGTGTGTTTTTGTGAAGAGGTGCTTTTTTACCAAGCAAATTATCTAAAGAAATTGGGCTTTTTCTGGGGGAGACTTGGTCAAAAACGTGGATAGACGTTGGGCTGATGGTGGAGGTGGATGCTTTCAGGATTGCAGGAGTGGTGAGGGCGTTAGAAATGGTTGATATGCTGGTGTTGCCAACAGGAGGCGGGAAGGCTGTGGGTGTTGCAGATAATGACAGAGCAGGCCAGGCGGAGAGGGTGAGAGCAGGGAGGATGGAGATGGGCAGAGGGGGGAAGATTGATGGGGTGAGAGACAGAAGCAGCATCACACAGCCTCCGCTCCTCTGTGTGACTGAAACCATTCTTCACCCAGGCTGAGGAGAAGAGGAGTAAAGACAAGAGACAATCAAACACTATAACAGCAGAATATGATGGACAATGCTTACAGAACATGGCAGGATATTCTTTCTTTATTCATTATTTGTCAGAATGTTATTTCATTCTGTGAAAACAGCTGAGAAAAGAAAGTGGAACAACCGTGTTTGTTGTTGTAATACTCATTTCAACCAGAAGAGGCTGAAGTGCACCACTAGCCAAGCAATGAATGGGACCAAAGGCAATAAACACAAGGTGCATAAAGTATATAGTGTGTTATAAAATCAAGTCATGACTGTATCAAGAGAAACAATGATTCATTTCAGTAAATGAAAAATATTCTTGCAAAAATGGAAGACATTGTTTTGCTTGTTCCTACAGTACTTTAAGTCCTAAACTCAGGACAGAAAACAATTTAAATCAGACTTGGATCGCCATCATTTCTCTCTCTCACTTGCCTAGTTTAGTGTCTTTAGTTACCTTACATATTTAGGTACAGTAAAATACCTTTCTCTCTATTCTGCTGTGCTCTCAACTCAGGCCTAAAATCTGACCGAAATCTGAGATTCCTCCCAAGAACAACAAAGCTTAATCCTGACGTAAACTGATCTATATTTCTAAATCTTGATGACAATCATGAACCACAACATTCCAACTCAAATCCAACTTTCAGATTAAAAAGACACAATACCTGGACATGCCTTCAGTGGATCCGTCTCACCATAGCAAGTGTTGACCGGAGCAATGTGTCCTCACTTGAGATGACACGGTCTGATATAGTAGGGGGGGCGCTCAGTGGGCAGTGCCGGGTACAGCGATGCCCTTCCTTCTCTGTTGTTTTGTCTCAGAAAGGACTCTTGTCTCGCATGGTGCCAAGTTTATCTTGGAGCAGAGAGGAAGAAACACCTGGGTGTGAGGTCGTGGTTCTTTCACTGTCCTCACAGGGAGGGGAAATCAGAATGGAGACTACATTGTTATTGAGCTGGTGTTGAAATAAATAAATAACACAATGGAGGCTGTGAAAGCAAATGGGATTACTCTATAATCTCGCTCAATATTTCACATCTACAGGCAGAGTTCATGTCTCCTTTTTTAAAGTCATGACAGGTAACCATTAGTGACTCTAAAGTTGATTTTGTGAGTAATATGGATACATATGGAGACATAAACGTACAGAACAACATAGATCTCTTCAAGATAACGCCACATTTTTGGCTTCCTTTTCTCTTCTTTTCAAAAATCAATCAAATGAAGTAGTTTGAAACAATACCATTGGGTTGAAGGTGGGTCTGATTGCAAAAAGTGATGGCAGAATATGCTACATGCTACAAGCAGCCAACATGTTTACATTCTGCCCCTCCAGTTAGGAGACAGGAAAGTTTGCGCCTAGGTGCCAACAGAGGATTTGCTTCCAGACGAAAATAACTTTATTAACTAAGAATATCTTTTCACTGCCATGTCACAAATAATTGTTCGTTGGACTGTTTACCCTGCACATGTTTTTATGCGTCTGGTCAGGGACACGTAATACCAAATGGTGGTGGTCATCTCACAGGTTAGAGGCACAGTGTGAACAGTGGCTGTTTTCAGGACAGGGCTTTCTGTTGTTCAGATAATACAGCTACATTTGGAGGTTCTAAAATGTAAAAATGGAGAATTCAGTGTCTTTTTTATTATTATAAACCAGGTCTAGGTGCTTTCAGAATAGCCTACTGTGAACACGCTCAATCCACGGAGAAAAGCTAGTATTCAGAAACTCTGAATTGTGTACGGTTGTGACGTCACTACTATTCTTTCATGACGTGTAAAAGAGAAGATCCAAATATGCAGATGCGGAAAAACAGGAACCACTGACCAATAAACAAACAGGCGTTCAAACAAAGCATTTCACAAAGAAGGTGGATGCAGCTATATTCAGACACACAGTATGAGAAAATTAAAGTGTTTTATGAACATTAAAGTAGGTAAACATGTTTAAATAGAGACCTGAAATAACAGTATGAACCAGAGAGTGAGTGTAATATGTCTCCTTTAAGTAAACAGTCACATTTTTAAGTAAAACAAGTGTTCGCTCTTGACCTCAGAATTAAATTGACCAATGGTAAAAATGGAAAGTTACTGAGAAATGGGTTTATTTTTCTATTACACGTTAGATTATATGAGATTAGATTAGATTGGATTAGATTGGATTAGATTAGAATAGATTAGATCAAATGTTCCTGTGAAGGTTCAGTACCAGATACTAAAAAATAAAATATTTTTTGCCCAACAAACAAAAGGTTTATTCTTACCCTTTTAATCTGATTATGTCATCTCTGATAGATCGGCACCATGCAGTCATCTGATAGATTTAATGTCAAACTGATCAGGTATTTATTTACACACTGACAAACCACATGACATTTCCTTATTCCTGTGCTTAGGTCATTGTTTTCCACAGCACAGGTTTTGCAAAGGTAGCCCAAAACTAAGTAAACGTCTCCTGCTTTGCATGACCTGCATTGTTTGACATCCAAATCATGACACCGCAACACTGCCACTACTGTTATTGAGACACAAAACACACATGAAAAGATTTGTTATTTGAACAGATGGGCAGCACTCTCTTCATTCTCCCAGCTGCCTGATGATGTGTGCATGCAGCATTTTGCACAATGGCACAACATGGGTATTGTGCTCTGGCATAAATGTTGATCTAATGTAATTTGATCCAGTAAGCACTGTGCTGAGTGCACTGAGGAGCATCAGCAGTGTAGTATCTACTGTAATGCTGCCATCTTGTGGTTAGGATGTACACATGGGGCAACAATTCCCACTTGTGAGTTTTTTTAGGGATTCATTTGTGTATGTGATGTATGCAAACCTGATTCCTATTTACAAAGCAAAGCGTCGCCCCTGGCACACCATTATACTTTGCCTGTTGTCATGACCCCATTGTGTTATTTCCCCCAAAATATTAAACAGGATGAGGAGATATGGAAAGGCCAACTTCATTAATAATTCATACTGAGGCCTGTAGGGGGATGTCTTCCTCCAGAATTCAAGATATAATATTCATGTTGTCCTCTTCCTCCTCTCATAACCTCTTTTGTTTTGGAAAGTGGGTCAAATAAATGTTTTACAAGGGGAGCCCCAGAAGGTGGGTCTGCATAACCCTCAAAACACATCCGCAGAGTTTTCCATTACTTAAATACACACTATAATACATATATATCAAACATGTAAAGGCACATTTAAAGGGAATTGTGGTTGCATGAAGTGCTTATCCATAGTCAGTGTTTTACGGCATGCCTTAGGTTTGGAAAAGTGGGGTACCAGCATGAAAGGTAAACAATGTACTGCTGTGTAGAGAAGCAAATCGCATTTAAGCCACTTAAAGGCTCAACTAAACAATTGCAAATTCAACTTTTTTCATTGCTTTACCTCGCTGTTGGAAAGCCCTTTCAGACGGATCACTGAGGTCGTTATATCCATCTATATTCTCCTTAACGCCACCAGACTTAAGGCTGTGTTATTGTGTTGTTTTATCTAACTAATTATCTAAGTCAGCGGTATTTCAGCATCTCTGATTCTCAGACCTGCAAGGTACAATTCATATTTTTGCCAATTAAGTCTGGTGGCTTTGGTTAAAAAATATATAATGTATAGCTGTCTGACCACAAGGAGCAGTGATAGAATACGATATGTCATTATTTTTTGAATTTTTAGGCCTATCTTATACTTTCTCTGCCATGTCCTTCACAGCAATACATAGCTTTCTTCCCAGGCTATTATAGGTTTCATCTACTGTAGGTAAAGCACTGACTATGGATAAATACCTTGTACAACCCCACAAGACGTATCTTCTCAC
Source organism: Eleginops maclovinus (assembly GCF_036324505.1). NCBI lineage: Eukaryota > Metazoa > Chordata > Actinopteri > Perciformes > Eleginopidae > Eleginops > Eleginops maclovinus. The sequence continues at coordinate 14,443,332 of NC_086365.1, forward strand.
ACCTGACACATTCTCCCTCGTTGTCATTGCTCAGAAATGTCAGTTAGGTATCTTGCACAAGCAACAGTATCTGCTCAGTTCACTTGTCTTGTTTGTGTGTGAGTAAGTGCATACCAAGGATTACTAGCTGTCAGTATCACTGAGTTTCTGTGAATAGAGCATGTGTATCTTTCTCAATATGTCAGTGGATGAACATGTGCTGATGTAATTGCTTACGTTGTAACATGATTTAGTAAAATTGGGTTTAATGCACTGGGCTAAAATCACAGTTTTACTATTTATCTTTAGGCGTACTTTCTTTCTCCAGCTGCTTTTATTCATCTCCTGCCCTTCCTTTCCTAATTAGCTGCTAAAAAGTGTAATTTTTTCATGTTCATTATGAGTCATTTCTAACAACTCTATACCTTGCCAAGCCAAGGCGAGATGGAGTAGAGCAGATTTCCTCCAGGCGCTTCTCTGCCTGTTAGTCGGGTGTTTCAGGTTTAACAAGTTTTCTTGAGAGGAGCAGGGAACCAGGTTGAAACAAGTGGAAGCACATGGAAGTGAGTGTGAAAAAGTCCAGGGCAGCTTTAGTTTATGATCAAATTAAGATCTACAGAACGAGTTTACAGCCTAGATAAGGATAATATTTATTGGAGAACAGTGAGTAGTAGGAAGGTATCAGTTTATCTGTAATGTCTGAGCTATCTTTCTCATACTGATAAGGCTATGCTGATAAGGCTGAAATCAACAAATGTTGTAAATATTCAGAAAATTCCACAGTTAAATTAAAGTCATATTAAGTGTTTTAAGAGCAATATTGTTGCGTCTTCATCTGGACATTACTGTTTAGTTTTCATCATTAAAGCTGAGTGTGGTTACTGTACAACACAATGACCTATGAAGCTCCACAGGAAATTTCTCTACCAACCCGGCAAGCGATGAAAACAGCCGTTGGTTTCATGCACATTCTTAGAACAAGGACTGTGCAAGAATTACTTTCAACAAGTCCAAAATGTTTATCCAAACTTTGTAAAACTGTGCAATAGCAAAATTCTCATCTGGAGTTGATCACAATGTAAAGTAAACACTTCTCAAAAGCTACCATCCTGCAAACAACACCCATTTATGAGCCTGACGGAGCATGTTGCAGAGCATTACAAACACCCCTGGGGGCATTGGTAAAATATGTATCAACCATGTCCTGCCCTTGTTCGAGGATACTCATGGTAGCCTCTGAACATGTCTGTTTAATTACTGAGCGCTATAAGAAAATGTGTCAAGAGGTTAAAAGGCTTTACTTCGGGATATTATACAATTTCCCCTATAGGAGTATAGAAACACTCTTAAAAGTACACTTTGAAGAATTAAGTCACACTTAGCAGTCTTACCCTTCAGGCTGTGTATAGTAACTGGAGCAGCCTTAATAGTACTTCAGTTTAGATATAGGCTATTTATGGATTATTGCAATGAAAGGGAGTGACCTCTGTGTATAATCCCTGGAGGCATTTTAGTTTCAGGAGCGCAAATCATTTTACATCTCGCAGAATGTTTATGGTCTAGGAAATAATGGGCACCAGATAACAGCTCTTTAGCTGGGCCATGACCCCTCTCTAACTTCAAGAATATAATTGCACATTATCATTATAGGGCAATTTCCATCTTGAACACCTATTCAGCCTTAAAGAGTTTAGGCTTAGCTCTGCATTAATTTTCAACTGAATAATTCCTCTCACAGGGAACATTGTATGCCATTATCTTTCCCACTTGCACCTTATTTCTTATCTCCTCCCATTCTGCACTCCAACGCATTCCTGCCATAAAAGCCACGGGCAGACTGAACTAAACCATCTCCATAGGGTGTGCGCTGAGGATTATAATTGTAATAAGCATAGTTTCCTTACTGGGATTCTACCAAAATATAGTTGTGCTGTTAACTACAAATATATACTCTTTCCGCTGTATGCTGTGCCCAAACATAATCCTTAGTGATTATGTAGGACACAGCTAGGAAACGTGCGACCCCTATTCCCAGATAGTGGACTCGTCCTTACCCTGCCATGTTGGATGGAGCTGGTTGTGGGCTTTCTGGCGGCTGGACTTCCCAGGAAACTTTTTTTTAAAAAAGCGTTTTCCTTCTTTGCTCAGTCGCTGCAGTTTTGACCTTATTTTCAAAAGGACAACTGGATCCCTAAACGACATACATTTTTTTGCACCCCTTCTTGCGGACCTCCAGGATAAACCGGTGTGAGGAGGTCCAGGAAGGCCACGGATGACCGAGGGATTGTTTATGTTGTTGGGTCTCCTATAACGAGTAACAGTCGGTGCATACTTTATAGATTGATCCCCAATAATGAGTGGACATCCGCCGCAACGTCGGCAAGCAAACGTCGGTTCCATACTCCTGACACCGCAGGAAAATGATTGCCTTTTCAACTACCTTGGCAGGAAATGCATTGTAAGTTTTTTTCCAATTAAAATGTTATTATGCTGCCTCAGAAAAAACGCTAACTGTGTGTTTCCTCGCGCGACAAACCGTTGGCTCGTGAGGTGTAACGGTTTGTTTTTGGCCTTTAGTTTGACGTTTTCCCTGGGAAATACTTTATGGGTTGGTTTGTTTTACAGCAGAAGAGGGAGATATAAACGTCCCATTTGGGAAAACCAGTTGTATCCCTGCTCCAGGCCTCCACCCTCAACTTTTAAAGCGTGACACACCTGAAAGCACCCAGGAAATCCTCCTGACACACCGCTGACAGCTAGCCTGGCTGAGCTAAGCCTAGCATTCTTTAGCTATAGAAGTGGAGTTAATAGCTGTGGTTAGGGGGCTGTTAAATCAATCAGTGGTATTTTGCATTACATAACATAGCTGAACCTTGGTTGTTTTCGGGAAGTGTGTCCTCTGAGAAGAATGTGCCCACCACAATTGTTCTAGGACGAGCTGAAACAGTCCCCAGACTAGGTTCAAAACCTGAGCAGAAAGCAGGGAGAGTGTGTGACTGCAGTCAAAAAGATCAGTAATGCACAGTCACGATTCAATATTGAGTCTGATATGACGTAACACGTGTAGCATGATTCAGCTGACTCATTTGTATGTTTGCACTGTGTCTGTAGCTTGCCCCATAGCCAGCACAATTCATGCAACACTTGTGCAGCTGCATCAAGAATATTACACAGCAGTAGCTAAATCTAACATTTCGTTGACATGTTCTTCTGTCTCCTCTTTGTGATATTGCAGGACTACAGCTACAGAACACCCACAGGCTAGTACATATTAATATTATTCAACTATATACACAATTGCAGCAGGTAAAACTAGTTAATATTCCACCAGGGCAGCAGAAGACAGGGTGTTTGACTTTGCCTTTTTTTACCTATCCATATTTTGGCTGACATGTCAAATCAATAAGGGTGTTTTAGTTATTTAATGGGTGTAAGGGTTGCCTCTGTTGTAAGGAAAATTGCACTACCACCTGTTAAGGTAGTCAAACGTGCAAATCTTCCACTTTGTGTTGACAATATTGCTCTCTGCAGTGAGGGTTTTTGTTAAATTGCCTGAAAAATGGTGTGCACGTGACATCTTAAATAGGAGGCAGAGATAGACTGGGTTAAACGTCTTTTACCTCGACTTGGATCATTGAAACCCTGTGTAAGATCAGCTAGCTGGTGCCTGAGGGGCTGTTTTATTTGAGTTGCATATCTGGTTTATTTCTTAATGATTTTGGCAGCTGCACGGTTGGCAAGTTCACAGTTTGCATTTCTGATCTAGAAAATTGCCTTATTCCCCTGACCAAAGTTGCTAGGAAGCTTTTTAAGAAACTATGTCACCAGTGATATCATCTGGAAAGAATGCCTCTCCTTCGCCTGTTACGGATAGCATTGACAGATAAGACATGTTGAAAGTGAAGGTATCGGAAGATAAATAAATGTGATCTTGGCATAGCAAAATCAAGTTTTCTCTATGGATAGAGCTTGGCAATATATCAATATTATACTGGTATCATAATATGAGGTATCATTTTAGATTTTGGATATTGTGATGACATAAAGTGTTGTATTTTCCTGGTTTTGTATACAGCGATGTCCTTTTCTGAATTCACAGGACTGTTCAAGCTTTTTCTACTATTTATCTTTACCTTCTTAGTCATTTTGTCCAAGTTACAGATGATTATGCATCAACATTGTCAGTGTGCAAATATTTTGTGAAAGTATCAACCCAAAAATATTGATTTTTGATTTACTGTAACTCTTCAAACCCCAAGTCTGCGTGCCTGTTTAACTAGACCAGACGCTGCCTTTTCTCCGGTAACTTCCCCATACTGATCATACTGTCCTCGGTGTGTACAGTACAGGTTGTGTGTATGACTGACAGAAAAGTGGCTCTCCTTCATTGTGTCTCACTGTTCTGGTGTTGACTTTGGAAAGGCTTCATTTCCTATCCCATGACTGTCAGTGGTCACATGGTGCGAACCTCACCTCCCCCCTTGGAAGCTTCCTGGGGTGTGTCTTACTACACCTGCTTTAACAAAATCAAATGACGAATGTCCTCAGGCATTCTAGCAATACTGTCACTCACTTGGGCTGAACTATTAGTCAGAATCCTATCTTTATTGCAAAATAACTTGGGCAATATCCAACTTGCATAAGGTGCAATATTAAAGTATTGTTTTGGTCAAGGCTTACAGATCGTAGTGTTCAAACTTATAACAAAGGGTGCAATTACACTGCAGTATCAGTCCAAAACATCGCTCAGCCCTGTCACTTCACATGTGAGCATAATCCAGAACATTCCTGGCAGTCCTACGCTCTGTGTGTCTGTGTCTGTGTGTCTGTGTCTGTGTGTGTGTATCTGTGTGTGTGTGTGTGTGTGTGTGTGTGTGTGTGTGTGTGTGTGTGTGAAGGAGACAGACGTTGTGTGTGTCCCCCACCAATCTAATTAGAATGCCCAGCAGTGATTTAGTGGCTGAGTGAGAGTGTGTTATGTACTTGTGCAGAAATTGTCACCTTTTTTTTTGTACGGTTCTTTGTAAGCGACACAGCCATTAATTGGCTCCGTGCAGCTGAGTTACACTTTATTTATTCTGGCTGTTAAAAGCTTGTTTGTATATTAGTTTATTCTTTTACTTTGTCAGTATAGAGATGTATGGTCAACAGTGATAGAAAGGGCATGTTTTTCTGCTGTATTGTTGCTTTAATGACATAGAAACCACGCTTCATGTTATTTTAAATCCTGTGGCTCTACTTTTTTACCAGTTCTTCTGACAGTACCTGACTATTGGCTGTTGCAGGTTCTCAAATATGGAGGTTTTCTCTCCTTTATGTCACATTAAACTGAATTTAGTTGGGATTAAGACTGAAAAAACAAGACCTTGGACTCTGAGTAACTGAATGTATTAGGTGCATGTGTTTGTAATTTATTAGCACCACTGATTTGTGAGATCAGGTTTAAAAAATGATTGATTTATTAAGTCTGTGTGTTATTTTGCAACAAAGCTTACAGAAAACACATGACATCTTCTTATTTATAAGAGCATGACTTACTCCTGTAAATGTGTAACTACTTGGATCATGTTTTAGGAAGTGCATGTTAGTACTTCCACCTGCCTTCTGCTGTGTGTCTGAATAATGCACACACACACACAGGTACGTGCACAGTGCTCTTACTCATTGGTTTTGCTCATTGGTATTCCTTCTGCTGTTCTTCCCATCAGCAACACTGTCTGACTGAGCAAAGGGTGGAAGGGGTCCAACACACACTGTGTTTGTGTGGACTGCCTGATCAGCAGTCCTCTCGTACACAAAGTCCTGTGGTCGACCTCCTCTGGTGATTTGTGCTAGTGGAACATGACTCCACTTTGCCCCCTTTCTCTCCGTCCTTCCTCCTGTTTAGTATCACCTTACAGCTTTAATATCTTGTGCTGTCATTCATATTTTTCTCTTCAGCCCTGCATCAAGCCCATCTCTTCCTACTGTACATCCCTTCCCTCCCTTAGTACACCCACACACTGTCCCTTTGTCCCTCCTCCTACACTGCCTCTCTTCCTTTTCTATGTTCCTTCCCATCATTACTTGCTGTCCTTCCAGAAGATCATGTGAAGAGGTGTGGCGAATGTGTGCCAATATGGAACAGCTTGACCAAATGGCTAATGGACCGCATTCAACATGAGTCAGCTATAGTTGGCTTACATGTCCTTTTTTCCTTTTTCACACAGAATAGAAGTTTTGATATATTCTTTAAGGTAGTTTACTAGATTCCAGATTCCCTGCATAGAAAATGACAGATTTTTTGTCTCGCTTTCACAAAATACTGAGGTTCAGTGCGGTAGTTCTCAATCCTATTAATGTTGTACTTAAATAAATGATTACGACTTTATGACATTGGACACAGCTTCCCCCCTTAGGCAAACAGCTAATGATTGATTTTTCACCTTTAAACACTTTAGACGTACTTCAACATTTGGGAGAATTCATTTGTTTCCACTCGGTTTATTCTGAATAAATGTTTCCTTAAGAGCAGAATCCAGGATTAAAATAATGGCTCGTATTGTGTGAAAGATCGTGATTGTGCAGTGTGTGTGCTTCTTCATTGTAGCACAAAGCATTTATGTGCATAAGAGAGAGAATTTATGTGTGTGTGACTGTGTGTAAGCGTCATTTATTTTTTGTCGGGTCTTGATGACGCCATAGACGCAGCTCCACTTCCTGCCTTCGGCCCTGTCAGGACCAATCAGCGCTCCACGGGCAGATGAAGCCCCGGGATTTAGCAGCATGGACACCATTAGAGTCGTTGTTGTATGGAAATTCATAGAGCGGGAATCCATATCAACCATTTGATCTGAGCTATCAAAACCAACAGAATCGAGGGCTGTAATGCCTCTAAGAGACGACAAATCATCATATTGGAGGTTTAAAATGGGATGAATGTCAATTAGTAGTAGCACCGGGCTATTAAATGAATTTAGTGCAGCGAACGTTTGGGGAGAGCTCTCTGATTGGCTGACACAGTGAGGTTATACTCATCATACACCATCACTATGATATAACAGCTCCTGTATGTGCACGTGTCACAACTCCAATTGTATAATAGTCTCTCTTCCCAGCTTTCTTTCTGTCTGCCGCAGTGGCTGCGAGTAGTCCGAATGACTATTCATGGGGGTTTTTGGGGGGCTTAGAGTTGAATTGCTTGATTTCAAGACTGTCTATTTGTTGGTAGCTACTCTTCAGAAATTGTTCTTAGAAGTGCGACTCAAAGAAATGGTAGGAAGGAACTTAGTTAGCTTCTTGGAAACTTTACCTGCCTTTTTAGAACTGCTAGCCTTAGTGCTCAATCCTCCTTTATTGCTAAGGTCAGATCTTTTTGGTCGGCTGTTACCAAGTGGCCAATATAAGATTCTAGGGTGACCTGGTCCTGACATGGCTAACGTGCACAAAAGACTATTGACAATGACGTAGCATGCGGTTGAACAGAGGCGATTGAAGCCAGAATTTACGATTTTTAATTTAGTTGATGTGAAGTTGAAGCCAGGGAATTTGTGGGCAGATGATATGATGACAAGGAGGAGCAGAAAGAGAGCCACATTTAACTTCTCTGCTACTTGTCATGCAGTAATCATTCATACAGTTGGCCAATATCAATAAAGGGACTAGGGACATGAGTTCCTCAATGTTATTGATGTTTTCCTACAGCTGTACTGTTGTTGTTGTTGTTGTCTCAACCGCTGTAAAAACAAGCACAAATAATATGCTAATAGAGAAAATAACCAGAGAAAACTCAGATCCTTGCTCTTGCTCCCTTCATCTGCTTCATTTAAACATCACATTTACATCGAGCAACTCCAGGGCTGTTTAGCACGCTAACTCCGGGAAGCACTGAGTTGAAAAGGTGCTCAGCAGCGACTCCCTGCGAGCTGCTGTTGCTTTCATCTGTGTGGTAGTAATGACTGAAGCCAGACCCCACCCCGCTGTGTGTGAGCCCCTGCAGCCTCCTGTAAACCTGCTGGAGCCTCGTTTGCTCCTATGATCACGGGTGTGTCAGTGTGTGTTACAGGTGTGCTACTCAGCGTGTGGCACTGTGGTTTTCACATCTGAAGCTTCTTGTCTTTTGGTTGTCTTAATTAATTTATGATGTTAGATTGCTGCTACCACGTTCAGTTAATATGTGTGCCGATTTCTGTGTGCAGCAAAAGGGAGAACCAAAAGGTTTTTTTCTCAGGGAAAATATAGATTTTCAAAAAAAGGCATAACCAAACAAATATGAATTCAAGCTGATTGTTTTGTTAGCCGAAAAAAGGTTAATTTTGGAAATGTTTGCATCAATTTCTATTCTATAGATGTTGACTTTTGGATCAGGAGAGTCCGAAACAATCCGATCAATCCACTACTGGAATCTACTTCTAGTATAATACCAATCAAATCAGAATAGATGTCTCACAAAAGCAGCTCCCAATTTTACCCTATGTGCAAAGCAGGCACTCATTTCTGATGTATTTTACCATTTGGAACATCCTCAAAGACGATGGGTAATCTCTTAATGTCAGGATCCATGTTTGATTGGAATTGGAAAGAAGGTATAGTCATCTCAAAGTGGACTTCCTGACTTCCTTTCTTTATCCACTGCAGAGTCACTGCTATACACACACTGACGCAGAGCTGTATCTCCAGCTGATCCTGAGTTTTGGAAAAACATGGGCTTTGCAGATCTACACAGTTGATTCCTTCAGAGACACATTGAAGGTTAAAGTGCTACCAGCAGGAGATCGTCCATGAGTCTCCTTCCTTACTGACAGAAATGTCCTCTCGCCAGTAAGACATTTAGGTTTGCTGATTCATGTAAAGGAACCCATGAAAACCTCATCAACACACAGACTTCGTTGTTGTGAATTATCCGAACAATGAGCGATTTAAGATTCAGCGTATTGGGACATTTTATGCTCTCAAATACAGCTCCTTTTAGATGGGGTCTAATTTAGGGTTTCAGCGCATGTGTGACGGGAGCTTTGGTTTGAAAGGAATCAATCTGTTTATATTCCCTTTGGACAGTATGCTTTTTATTTTGACTCGGCTATGCCTGACTCTCCCTCTCCTCTCCTCTCCCTCCAGTCCCTATCATCGGCCGTGGTGCAGGTGTATACAGCCGACAGGAACTCCAGCTGGAACAAGAGATGCTGCGGGGTGGCCTGTCTGGTCAAAGACAACCCACTGCGGTCTTACTTCATCAGGGTCTGGGACATCAAGGTGAGGACACACAGAGGATGGAACTCAGCAGCAATAATATCCAGTGGTGGTGTACCACCATTTCATATTCATAACCACCTCATATTTTTATAACCACATGATGGAGGATGTGGGATATCATTTGTGTTAGATATCATTAAGCATTTACTGATCTGTGTCTTTGTGTTTTCCTACAGGAGGGTAAGATGATGTTTGAGCAGGAGCTGTACAACAACTTCAGCATCTACCTCCCCAAACCGTACTTCATCACTTTTACTGGAGATGTGAGTGTCCCTCTTTCACCTTTAGTCGTTGTTTATTCTTATTTCATCATGGAAATGCTGCTGGAGAGGGGAGAGTATTATTTGGGATAACTTCAGGGTCTGCCTCTCATTCAAACTAGGTCTCAACACCAGAGACATTACATTGGATGAAATAGATTTGAGTCTTTGAGAAAGGGCGCTGGTACCCGTCATGAACACATGTCTTGCCTTACCTATCGTTTGTGTACATTGCTTGTATAAATCCTGCCTCGAGACATCTAAAGCGCTTAATGTGGAGACGCTTTTATTTGTGGAGCAACAACTGAGCTGGTGTGTACAGCAGCTCAGCCTGCAGCAGACAATGAGCAACATGGGACAGCTGATAGTACTGTCTATGATCCACCCCATAAAAACATACGCATTACATTAATGCACGACGTCTTGTTCTTTTTAATACTGTAAATCCTCCACATTTTAAATCGACACAGCGCTTTTTAAAATAGCTTTTATAATTGTTCTTGTTTATGCCTCATGTTCTTCTTTCTGTGTCTTTGAATGCACCGTTTACACCAACGCAAACTCACTGTGTGTGAAAACCTAGGCTGGGACTGTATCTGTGGAAATCAGTTGACTTTGCAATTGTATTCGTATTGATTTGTTTGTTGGTGTGTGTGTGTGTGTGTGTGTTCGTGTGTGTGTTCGTGTGTGTTCGTGTGTTCGTGTGTGTGGCCGTGTGTTCACAGTCATGCCAGGTGGGTCTGAACTTCGCCAGCGAGGAGGAGACGAAGCGTTTCCGCGGCCATGTGAACGAGCTCATCGGGAGGAGACAGAGGAAATCTGGTACCTACCAACTGCTGCTGCAAACCTGCTTACAAACCTTCCTCCTGACCTAACACGCTGAAAGAATGACGGGTTTAGCAAATACATTTCTTGTGTTCGACATACTTTATTGTCCGATCAAGCCTGAAATTATTCTTGCATTACAGCACCTGCATGTGCAACAAACATTTAAGATAAGACACAAGTAAACAGACTTTTGAATGGACGTTGCAATCGCTGAATACAGTATGTTAAAGACCCTTTAACGTCATCTGATCTGGGATTGAACTCTGTATTTAATTATAGGATTGACTGGTAACATGGGACCCTGTATCTCCTATTTGATGGAAACTATAGATATTTACAGTTCGATTTGTAAGACTTTTTTCCAGTTTATCAAAATTAAAACAAGAGATGCAGAAAATAGTTTTAAAAGCAGTCAATTTGTCTTGTCTGCTTCTGTCTATACTTCACTTTATCTGTCTCTTAAAAGATGCAATAGGAGGTTTTGGTTTGAATTTATCAGGCTTGGCTTGAACACAAGATCACATTCATTTCTAAACGTGTCATTTCTTCACAATGCTCAACTGCACAGACCTGGGCAAAATGCTCCTAACTTCCATACATGACCAACATGAATTCTGGGCCTGATATTTGAGTCTGTTTAAACCAATGCTCAGCAGAGAGTCATGTATTGGAAACGTGTAAGAAGGTTTTGCCTGGGTCTGCTAACTATACCATCTTCTTGTGATTTGCTACAACCTCTTCCAGTTCTTGAAACGTTTGATATCCCATAATCACCGCTATAAAACTTTGCGTCATTAAGGCGCTCTGATGACACTTACAGAGACAACTCACAAAGGTGAACAGAAAGTTTAACAGTTTTATTATGTTAAACCTTTTTAGACTCCGTACCGTCAGAGAAGCTCTCTGTAACTCCAGAATGTATTTTAGAAAAACCTCTGGGATGCATCACACCACTGCCCTCTGGGGGTTGAACAGATATACTGACCGTTTCAGGTTCAAATTAGCAAAATAAATGAAATAAGAACTGAGGCATAATATTTCTAGTTTCATAAATTGATCATGGTTATTATTCTTTTTGAATAATTAATATAACACATTGAGCAGCCCAGAATTGTAATTCTTTCGCATTAAAGCCTCTTTCCTAACTTTCTTTCCAATGAAATGAGCCGTTAATGTTTGACTGATTTGTTTATGCAACACCACACGATCTTAAACCTAGTGCCACTAATTATTACATTTCATCCCTCTGGCTTGATTAAGACCGCCTGTCTTACTACTTCCTCTCCTCGGGGTCACTTTTTAAATGGATCCTCCTTTCATCTCTTCCCCTGGGTTTCAAATGATACCGACACGTCTTCTTCTGTGATCTTCAGCCACTGCAAAACTCAAGCCTTCAGTTTTTCTGGCGTCTATGTAATACTAGCAATCGTGGCTGTGAAGAATGTCTGATTAACGTCTCCTAAAACGCGCTAACCACACGCACTCCGCTTGGCAAACTTCTCCCTAACTTTCCACTCGGTGCAGCACATGCACAAAGCCGCCGAGCCTCACACTCACCAATAAACTCTGTGTAAATGTCTGTCTGACACCTCTCACTAACACAAGCCACTGAACAGCAAAGCATTGTAACCATTCACTTTGTCTGTGTGTTCACAGAGAAGAGACGCGACCCTCCAAATGGTACGTTTTCCAATGTGTCCTGTCGTTAGCTTCAGGAATAAACACAAGAGGAGTGTAGGGTGGGAATCAGGCTTAAAAATGCACTTTTTAGGTGATCCTCATCTCTAAACTACGTGCCTTTCATGGCCCGACCTTCACTCATTATGATGCCTTTACAGAAGGAATGCATTTGCAAAAACACACTCTTTGTGGACAAGCAGCATCACACACACCCCGAGGCTGACATGCAGCATGGTTGAAAACAGCTGGCTTATTAATACGTGTGTGTGCATGCAGACACATTTCCACACATTGCTTCAGGGTCACGTGGGGTCAGATTCGGTCATTTGTGACGTATCTAAACCACCGTGTGACACCGAGCTGGTATAAACCATTCGTGGGATAATGGTTGACTTGACTCTGCTATCTAGCTTGTTTTTATGCAGAGGACCGGAGAATTAAAAGGATGCGTCCTGCTCATCATGTCTTGGATTTGTCGTTTGTGAGCAAGTGCATCTCGTGTGTGAATTGGTGCCGTGTCCGACCCACAGGAGCACCTCCTCTCCGTCTCCATCTGTCTCACTCTGGCTTCCATAAGGCATCTTATCTCAGTTACTGTCCGTCATCTCCTGTCTGCTCTCCGTCTATTCTGCCCTTTTTCTCATCATTTCTGCCCTTTCTTCGACTCTCTTCTCTCACCGTGCACATCCATCGTCTTTCAACGCCCCCTCCCGAGATTAACGTGGGATTACGCACGGATGGGGTTTTAATGTGTTACGTAAAAAAAAAAATCCAGCTCTAAATCCAGAATGATTTGCTGGGATTAGATGTGTGTTTTATCAGGGAGAGGGAGGAGACCGTGGTGGGAGTGGAGGTAGGTGGGGGCGGGGTGCTTCCCCGCTGAGACGGAAAGTCAACGGGATAGAAAATGATTGCAGAACAGATAGAAAATATGCGCAGCTCAGACACGGTTAAAACCGGGACATTTGGTGAACGATTTGCATGGAAACTCTTGCTGTGATGGAAGGAATGAGAGAGGAAACTTTAAACTGTTGGTGGGCCCTTCTTCCTTTCTGATGGCACCGCTGGACGTCTGCCTTCACAGCTCAGACAGCGTGTAAACTCCACCAGATGTCTGATGAGGATATTACCTCAGAGTCTGTCACACGTTGGCTTATTTTCAGAGCTGGTGTTTTGGAAAACCTTTGAGATCATCGTTGATTTCTTGAGAATCTTTTCTCCATGACTCAATTCTGAAACGAGACAACACGTGGATTGCGACTTACAGCATTAAATTAAAGAGGAAGTTGTCCATCTATGTTGGGAATCCTAACCTTGCAGCTCACAATATTCCTTACTTGACTGAGAAAGAACACCTCTGATCTTCCTGGAGCCAAACCACAACTCTTTAGTTTGAACCTGGATCTTCTTTGGACTCTTGTTCTCTCTGTATCGCTCATGCCCTGCGAACATCTCCCACGATGATGTTCTGCACCACCTTCCTGTCCGCTCCCTCAGAGGAACCTAACTATGAAGTCAATGGAGGAGGAGGAGGGGCAGTAGGAGGTGGAGGTTTGAGCCCAGGGAGCTGCCTCACCTCTTTACACTGCCTGGTTCTCCCTCAGGACGAACTGTATCCATCCGACGCTCCCGTCGCCGTACCCTCCGAAGAGGGACCTGGAAACCTGGTGGACAGAATGCTTTTAGGTGTCGGTATGGGCACGTGTGCGGCGAGGGAGGGTGGGTGTATCTGGGACCGGGTGAGGAGGCGACGCAGCCGCTCCGCCTCGCCATCGCCCAGCAAAACACCCAGAAGTCCGTGTAGTGAGAGTGTCAAAGGTACGGAGGCACTGCTACCTCTCAATGGTGATGTGAATCCACGTTGTCTGGCTGCACGTGTGTGACGGAGCTCCTGTGAACGCTTAGTGGGTCACATTAGTGCGTAGTTATGTGGGTGCCATGTGGCCTGTGTCCAGTTCCTGTTCTTTAGATTTATGTACAAGGCGAAAAGTGCATCTTTTATTGACATTTAATGTCAGTTTTTGTCCATTTTATGTTGGTAGTTGATCAAACTTGGATCCATATGTTATCTGTCCTATGACAATGTAGTCTCATCGCCCAATATGTCATGCATCGGACATCTTATACAGTGTGAGAAGCTAAAATAGTTGAGGGCTCATGGCTAGGCTGTATACACTTTCCGATCTGCATGTGAAGCGAAAAACCCAAATGTTAAACTAAATCCATTGTGTGTAGGGATGGTGTTCCGCCTCTTTTTGCTCTCCACATGGGATCCACACTACCTGCGTGCAACCAAAACCCCGCTCCAACATGATTGGTAGATTCCATCCAAATTGCAAACCAAAGCCAGCTTCCGATAACAAAATCTTGTTGCGTTGATGTCAGATATTGCATCATTTTTGTCTGACAACTCATAGTTATAACTGCCTGTCGAGGCCTTATTGGGATTAACATCTAGATATGACTTTACTGGATAAATGAGAGTTAAGTTAATAAAGTAAAGTCCATTCACTGTACATAGCTGACAGTTTGCATGATTGATTGGGTATGAAACAGGGCTCAGACTAAAGGATCATAGGCTCCTCAAACTGACAGAAAGAGTCCTAAAACATATTAAAAGCTTTTATATCTATGACATTGTGAACTGAGGTTGTTCTGTTTCTGTAATCTCTTCATTTTGGCCCTGAAATGTTGTTATAATCTCACATATTTCAAACCCAGAAAAGCTTATTTTTGCCAAACAGAGTCAATATTTTAGTCTGCTTTTGAAAATATGTATTACGTAAGATTGGGAACACAGCTGTCCCTGAAGGAGTCCCATGTTTGCATTTCATCTTGGACCTTATCTCCAGCCCTGTCTGTGTTTAAGAAGGTCATTTTATTCCACGTCAACAAAGGCTGTGAGATCTAATGCAAAACCCCACACCCTAAATATATACCCCTATACCCTAAACTTTATTGCCTTTCGTTCTCCAGGCCCGACGTTGCCCATGGCCACGGTTGACATCAAGAACCCGGAGATCAGCAACATGCAGCGTTACAACAACAACTCTCAGGTGAACAACATCATGCACTCGTCCTTCCCCAAGAGGGAGAAGAAGGGCAAGGCCAAGAAGAAGAGGCTGACCAAGGCAGACATCGGCACCCCCAGCAACTTCCAGTGAGTCAGACACACATCTCTTCATAACTCTTTATGATACCGTAGGACCCGAGATGCTTATTCATCTGCTGTTTATATTTGGTTTCGTCCGGGTTTGTGGAAAGACAACGAGGCTGAGCTAGGTTTGGAACTTTGGTACAGACTTTTAAACGTGTCGCAGTAGCCTAGCGACTTAATTTATATCACTTACTACATCGAAAAATTGATAATATTGCACCTTGTTTATCTACAAGAAGCCCAATTATGATGGTCAGACAAATTGAATAATTGAACATTATTGGCGATGGATGATCAGCGTTGATTTATGGTTTAATTTATATCAATAGGGATGGATGTCCGGTGGGAGTTGGCAGGCAGCAGTTAAACTGGGATTTCTGAATTGGATTGTTTCTTTTACTCTCCTTTTTTCTGTAGAGGAAGTAAAGAGGTCCTTATCCTGGATCATTAATGTTGTTTAACCTGCAAAACGCTGCTTAAATGATGGTTAAATATGTTATTCTATTCGCATCAAGACACAACTGCAGATTACATGTGTATATAAACCTCACAGTACAATGACTTCATGACTGTGGGTCGTTGAGTTTGTTCTAGTTTCTTATACGTCGCATTTGCCCAGACTCCTATATAACCCATGCCCTTATAAGGACGGGTGATCTGGACGAGGCTTTAATCCAGTCGGTTATCCTTTAGAATCTAATCCTATACAGCGTGAGGAGTTATTGGAAACGCAGGAATATCGGACCGATGCCTTCAGGAATAGTCGGAGGCAGCTCTCATGTTCTTTTAAGCGATTCTGATGGTTACCACTGGGCCCTACAAGAGGAGTGTATGGCTGCAATGTATTGAGCTTCTACTTGTGTGTTTCCTCTCTATTTTGGGGATGTGTGCTGCTTATATCTTCTCCTTCTCACCTGCTCTTCTCTTCTCTCTCAGGCACATCGGGCACGTAGGATGGGATCCAAATACCGGTTTTGATGTAAGTTCAAAACAAGACTGTGTTTGTTATGTGTTCATCTGTCTCTCACATCGTATGCAACCTCCAGATGTTCCTAAAACTTGGCCCTGTTCCTCAGTCATACATCCCTCATACAGACAGACCCTTCAAATGTAATTTCTCCTCCAAAAATATGAAACCGAGCCGCGCAGCCAAGTCATCAGGAGGGTTACACAAGGATATATTTGAGAGGGAAGAGACTCAACCTGCATCTGCATAATCCATGGACTCGGTCCCAAAAAAGGCATCATCAGTAATTATAGCGTGTGGGATGATGAGTGCCAGATCACGCAGGTCAGAGGACTTACCGTCAGAAACTGAAACAAAATGAATTCAGATGATTTCATAACTTTAAAGCTTTCAAGGACTGATTTAATTGGATGACGTCAGTTGAATAAAGCTTGATCGCCTTTTAAAACCCTCATAAGAGATATATTTCATAGTCTTGCTACATTCTTTTCTATCCTTACACTAAAGGTAATGTAGGTAAATCATTTCATATAGAAGTGATAATCCACCTTAAAGTAACACTTTAAAAGGTCTGGAGTTTTCTGTACACTGGGTTAGGGTTAAAACTGGAATCCATGTTAGTAATAATGGACATAAACAGTTACATGTGGAAGGAAATACACTTCAACTCTGAAGATGAGGATCTTAACATTTGGACTTTAAAAAAGAGTAATAAAATGAGTAGAAAAGAGAGAGCAAACTCAACATGATACATGTCTGAAAAACAGTCATACAAATTACAAAATAATATTGCTTTAATTGATTTATATTCCGACTTTTTAGAATAAAAAATGCATGCCTACAAATATACCATATACCTCCATCTCCTGCAGGAAGATCATTTATTTTATTTTCATTTCACTCCTACATTGTTCCACATCCCTCAACTTAATAGCACGTGTGTTTAAAATAAATAAGGGTGTCGGCAGGTTTGTGTATCTTGCATTGTTTACAAATCTGCCAAGAGCATTAACCGCACACTCAACCCAGGAACAGGATATAGGGGCAGGCGAGGCTAAATCAAAACCCAGCATGCTGTATAGTTCAGAGCACTGTATGAGAAAGGGAAGCATTCAAAAAGGGGAACTTTAGTAACAAATAGTGATGATTAAATAATGATTTTTCTTCCTGAAAGACGCACATAAAGGTCCTGCATTGTAGTGTAACCCCCCGCCACCAGGGGGCAGCATAACAGCTGATATTGTAGGTTTTTTTTATCTACTTTTCTAAAGTTGTCACAAGAGGAAAGTGTAACTTCACAAATGATTCACACATGCTTCTGTGTACTCCTTTTTTAAATATCTGATTCTACAGTATCAGCTGACGAGTTTTGATGAGTTTTTCCTCTCAGGTGAAACTAAAGTTTGATGTAAATACAGTTTTTAATTAATGTGCCTAATGAGAATGATCAGTAGTGTCTCTGTTCGATTTAAGACCCTTTTGTAGTAATTCAGTACAATAAACCTAATCCAAAAATCCGTTCTTTCAGCTGAATAACTTGGACCCAGAGCTGAAGAATCTGTTCGATATGTGCGGCATCTCCGAGGCTCAGCTGAAGGACAAGGAGACATCCAAGGTCATCTACGACTTCATCGAGAAGAAAGGAGGCGTAGAAGCTGTCAAAAATGAGCTACGGAGACAAGGTAACAAGCTTTACATGTAGGGAAAACTGATTGGGTTCGGCCCTGGAAAGATATTATAGATTATATTATCGTACGGGTAAATAGAAGAGGAGAGATCCCATACTTTGGACAGTAATCTAACTGTGTGGTGATGTTGTCCTCAGGTCCGCCCAGCTGGAGCGGTAGGTTCCTGTGCATGCTGCTGTGCATGTTTGAAGTTTTTGCAATTACTAAGTTAGCTCATTGTTTGCTCTTTTGGTTTGTTCTTGAGTTTGATTTTGATCGTTATCTGACTCTGGAGACAGTAAATATCAATAACAAGAGGCTAAACTAGACTGAAGGCTGCATCGCGCTTTCAAGAAGAGTCCGAGCTGAAGTTGAAAGGTTAATAAAGTTGAATAAACAAAAAGGAAACCACTGATAACTTACCTAGGAACACACAGTAAATAAAACAAGCTCACCCTCTGTCATCTTTCAAAGTGGTGAAGACAAACGATAATAACACAACTAATAAACTCAAAAGCATTTTGTTTCACACAATCAACGTTACAGTTTCTCTCAGCAGGTGAAGGATGCCCCCTGTGGTATGTACATGTAACTGCATGATGCATTTTTGACAGAAGTGCTGTGAAATTCTTTGTGAGCATCCAGATCTTCTGTCCGTCGCTTTTTATGAACGTATTTTTAGAGAGAGATCTGGATGTTGCTCCCGGCTGCAGTGTGCTGTCTGACTGATCATAGGTAGATTCAGTGAACTAAACAACAATGAAAGTCAAACAGAATGAAAATAATAAAACAAAAACTACAGAGATAACGAATAAAGTAAAGTCACAGAAAAGTGAGATTTTAAAAGTGACTTCATTTTGAAATGTTTTAAAGTTTTCTGTTCGTTGTGATTTCCTCCCCAGCTCCTCCGCCCCCTCCATCCAGAGGCGGCCCTCCTCCTCCACCTCCCCCCCACCACGGCTCGGCCCCACCACCCCCTCCTCCTGCCAGGGGTCGAGGTGCGCCACCGCCTCCTCCCCCCTCCAGAGCTCCCGTCTCCGCGCCCCCTCCTCCTCCTCCTTCCCGACCGGGCATGTCCGCTCCTCCTCCTCCGCCCCCACCGCCAAGCCGAGGCGCACTCCCGCCTCCCCCTCCGCCGGCCCACGCCTCCATCCACGTGGCTCCTCCCCCACCGCCTCCTCCTGCCTCGATTGGAGGACCGCCGCCTCCCCCTCCTCCTCCACCACCTCCCGGACCTCCGCCACCGGCCCCGCCGCCGCCCGTGGAGGCTAACGGAGGGGAGGTGCCCAAGTCGGCCCTGCTGAGTCAGATCAGAGAGGGCACCCAGCTGAAGAAGGTGGAGCAGAAAGAGAGGCCGGTGTCCAGCAGCACCGGCAGAGACGCACTTCTGGACCAAATCAGACAAGGAATCCAACTCAAAGCGGTCAGCAGTCAATCAAATATCAGAGTTCCTTTATTAGTCCCGCAAAAACTAAGTGACTTAAATAACATATTAGCGTTGAGACATACAAATGTTGGGATATTTATTCACCTTTATCCTGTGCTTTAACTCGTGTCGCTTCTTTACAGAGGGAGGAAAATAACGATTCAGCTCCTTCCACCCCCACCCCGTCGGCAGGCATCGTGGGGGCTCTGATGGAGGTGATGCAGAAACGCAGCAAGGCCATTCACTCTTCAGGTACAACCTCAGAAACCTCCACCATCTACCTGACCCTCAACACTCTTATACTCTTTGTTTACGTCAGACTGTACTTCAGGTGTAGTACCCAAACTATATCAAACATGTATACATTAATAAACACACATATATTAAGTTGTGATTATTTCACTGTTCCTTTGAGTGGATTCAGAAGTATACCTTGCCTCTTAAACTTCTAAAAATGCAGCAGTTTGTTGACATTTTGCGTCACTAAGAAATGACACACTGTCGTCCAAAATAAATCTGACTTTCACCACTTCCTCTTCAGTCTCAAACGTCCCTCTTGGTCCTTTTTATTGTATTTTAAGCCTCTGTCAGGGAAATACTTCTTCCCTTGAAGTAAGAAAATAGAAAGTGAAGGGTTACTCTTGAACAGACGGAAGGAAATAAGACACTTGTTGCCATACATACAAACGTTATCTTGTGAAGTCTGGAAAATGCACTTGGTTTATCTACAAGTGAATCTCTTTTTCTCCATAGATGAGGACGATGACGATGAAGATGATGAGGACTTTGAGGATGATGATGAATGGGAGGACTAGCTATATCTCATTGGCTTTTTTTCTTTCTACCCTCCCTTATCCGTGGATGACACTAAAATAGTTCAAAACTCTAAATGTAAATGATCTATCAACTCGCTGTATATTTTTGTTGCCTTTTTATGCTTTTTTTTTTATTAATCTGTGCAATACCTCATTTCATCTGTGATAGTTTTCATATCTGAGGTCTTAGTTTCTCTATCTCCGGCTCTATTCTATGTCTTGATAGCACCATTTGAACTTGTTATTCCATCTCTCTGCATCCTTACCGCCATCTGTCGCTTCATACCTGCCTCCACCCGTCACACTTTCTCTCTTCCAGATTAGCACGTTCATCAAATTGTCGATTTAACCTCTAGCGTTAAACGTTTTTCTTTAGGTCAGTGAGTGAAGGCGGGGCTATGTCGCCACAAATCTTTCATCAATCGTGTCTTCAATGTCAGGAGGGGGAAAAAACTATTTTCATAACCTATTGCTCTTTAGTTTATTTTTACTTATTCAAAGGAACCTAGTTTAGCGCTCATATTTTCTTAAAACAAAGAAGAAGAGAAAACCTAAAATGCTCTTTTTTGAAATATTTAGCTTCATTCGCTGTTGACTGTACATTTTCTCCAGAGTTTGAGTCTTGCTATATTTTTGCACAGATTGAAAGAGGCGACTCGGCGCATGAATACAGGACATTTTCAGATCTGTTACATCTTGGAACATGTGCTTTAAAAAATGAAGCACTTGGACACTAAGCATTACAAAACCCAACACACTACAACCAGTATACACATGTAGATAGCCCACAGTGTTATGTCGGCTATTCGTTGTGATTTATTGCTAATTTTTTTGTTACTGTTACACTACAGATTCAATTGAAATTGTGCTTCTTTTCTTTTTATCTTTTTTTCAGAGTATTAATAAATGACTGTTTGTTGGAATCAGGTCATTCATTATGTAGAGCTTAAGGAATAAAGACATTTTAGTTTTACACACCTGACGCTTGTACCGGTCCGTGTCTATATTCTACTGTACTGAACCAATGTAATGTTTTTCCTGTAGACACGAAGTGCTGACACAGTTAGAAACAATAGATCCATAGCATTATTCAAAATAATATCAATATTTTCTATATATCTAGTAAATCATGAGGTAGGAATGGCTTATTACAGTGCTTAATGATTCCCAAATAGATACCGACATGTATTTCATGTTTAAATCATATTTCCACATAGTTACTAGCTGCTTCTTATTTGATAAGACAATCATAGTGGCATGACTTGTCCAGATGTGGTAAATCCATCAAGCCAAAGTTCAAAACAAAGTGAAACTTAAGAAAATATCCTTTTATTTTAGCATTTGTGGTTTTATGGCCTATGTTGACACGCTAACAATTCAGAGTAACTATTTTGAAGCTGAACTTTAGCTTGCTAAACAGCAGCTACTTTAAACACAGCTAATAACTACAATAAGTACATTAAAACCTACTGTTATGGTATGACAAATGGAGACAAACAATGTATTTAATTGAACAATATCTAGCTAAAGTTAGCTAACGTTAGACTCTATATGCTACCTGGTCATCCCAGACCAGGCGAAACCCCCGAGTAGGCCTATTGCTAAAAATGTTATTCCTGAATAATTCATAACGTTTTGATTCCTCACTTTAATCTTCGCGTTGTATGGCTCTTATCTGCTAACCCCATCTTACTTTTAGGTCACAAATATAAATATTTGACTTCCAGTCTGCTATTCTTTTTATTTTTTATGATAGCAATATTAGCATGCTACTCGTTAGCATGTGTAAATTGCTAACGAGTAGCGGTAGCCGCCATCAATTCCGACATACCCCCATTCCGACATTGACGTCTAATTGTCGAAGTGGAAGCAGTTCCATTGTTTTCAAAGCTCCCACCACTCCGACAAAAAAAACGTCCCGTCATTCCGACATTAGGGCCATTAATGTAATAAGGGAAATGGGTCCTATCTTGCAGTAGCCTATTTGCTTGCGTGCTTTCTGTAGTCCGTGTGTAAAAAAAACATGAAATCTTATGAAAGCATTCTACACTATTAATGTATGGGGTGATGCATCACACAATCAAGATAACCAACGTAAAACACAACTGATGGACTTTGAGGGCAAGCGACTGGTAGCGACGTGTCGGCATATAGGCTAGGCTACTATAATACTACTACTACTAATAATAATAATAATAAACTTTATTTATACAGCGCTTTTCTTGAACAGAATCACAAAGTGCTTTACAGATAAAATAAACAAAATAGCAACAACAACAACAACAAAAAGGGTTAATACAAAATAAACAATGACAAAATTAAACTTATTTAAACCCTTCAAAAGCTTTGCGGTATAAATGAGTCTTAAGGAGAGACTTAAAATGTGTGACAGAATCTGCCAACCTTAGTTCCTCAGGCAATTCATTCCATAATTTTGGAGCTAAGACGGAAAAAGACCGGTCTCCTTTACTTGCAAGGCGGGACTCAGGGATGGTTAATAAGCCTGCCTGCAGACCTCAATGTACGGGTAGGACGATAGGGCACTAACAAGTCTGAAATGTAATTGGGGGAAAGGTCATGAAGAGCTTTAAAAGTTAAAAGAAGAATTTTAAAATTAATTCTCCAGATTGGGAGCCAGTGAAGTGCTGCTAGGATATGTGTTCACACCTTTTAGTCCTAATGAATGATGATGGGTAGCGGGCGGGTGTGGATATCAATTGTTGAAAAAAAAAAGCATTGCCTCGGGTGGATGGCGGGTGGATTATTGATAGCTGCGGGTGCAGATGACATTAGGCTCATCCGTGGTTCTCAGGATGTTGGAATTTGATACAGGAACCGTGAAGATAAATTGAATAAAAAAAAAAATAATAATAATAGGACTGTCGGAATGGCGGTACTAAAATATGTCTGATATCGGATGTTCCATGTCGGAATAGCAGCATGTCTGACAAATAGCATGTCGAAGTGGCAGGATGTCGGACTGGGGGCATGTAACCCGAGTAGCATGCTAGAGACGTTTTTACCACAGTGTAATAAAGATCCAACAAACACAATGGCCCGTCAAAATGTGTTTTTCTTTTTCTCTGTTTAACTTATTTGTCTTTACGAGAACAATCCCCACTTGTTGGATGTAAGAACTGACCTCCTTTGTCAAGATACTTTTAGGGGGAAACCATAGCCATGTTGTCGCTAATGTTAGCTCCTGTAGCTGTTAACAAATAATGATTCATACATTGTTCACTCCAATAAAAGGTTGGTATTTACATACTTTGCATGTTGGCTTCCTTTACCTTCAGAGCCTCTAATAATAGATGTTCCTTACCAAATATGTTTTTAGGATCCATCATTTCCAGTGCAATTTCTGCCTTGTTTTTGTGTGCTTTCTGATCAATGTTGATTCATTTATTTGAGTTTTAAAAGGGAAAAGACACACCATTCGTATACTTAATGCACACAGACTTTGTTGAAGAAAGTTTAAAAGAGGACAACCAGGTCTGTCAAGGTTGTTGTGTGGGTGTGGGTGTGGGTGTGTGGTGATAGATACAGGCCTCATCACCTGCAGTATATAGGCATGCAGGCATTGCACAGATCTGGAAACAGCTGAGCAGAGGATTATCACACACTCTACTTCATCAGGCAGGTAAAAGTAAAGCTGTGTGTATAACTTTATGTTTATCAGAGCCAGTGAAAGATACAAATATTCAGCTGGGGGTGGGGGTGGGGGTGGGGGGGATTTTACTAATGTAAATCACAAATGTTCGAGGAAAAGGTACAACATGTTGCTCCACTTTCCAAGGTTGGATCAACGCCATGCTGTGTGTTTTATGCAACAGGTGTAAAGTATGAGGGAGAAACATGTTTTATCACTTTCTGTTTTTCCTGGAAAGTTTGTGACTTCATTTCAGGGAAGTTTTTCTTGGAAATGTAATCCTTAAATTCTATGTTTTTCTCAGATATGATAGCTCTGTTATTTTACCCTCAGTGACCCTTAAATACCATCATAGCTATGTCACAAAATTGCCCTTCAAATAATATTTCCACTGAAAAAACAGACCTTAATTAACTCTCACTGTCACAATCACGACCACTACAGTTCAACGCCTGTATTTATTTTTAGGTGATGGTCCTCATCAGCTGCATCAGTTCTGTGTGCTGCTGAGTTTATGAGGGGGGATTAGAGCGGCATTACACTTTCCACTATTGTGTCAGCAAGGCTTGCTTCCATAGAGACCCCCCCCCCCCCTGAACAACACACACAATACAATACACACAAGCACATAAACAAAAGCATTTATAGAAGTGATTTGGGCTTTAGATTCTGTCCATTATTATACTCATTGTTTACCTTTTGGCTTTTAAAGGGATAAAATGTCTTATTTTGGACACAAAAGGGCCTCCCTCTAAATGTTTGATATGATTTCCTAAAAAGGTTTTGCTGTTAAAATGCAGCCAGACATTGAAAAATGTGATTTTAGCTCAGTAGAAAATAAAAACAACTCTTTGTGAAATTGCCCCTAAATGAGCTTAAAGCCAGAGTTGTGTAAACCTGTGTACACTTAACAGTTTCAATGACTTGTATTTAATTTCCCTATGGTGCAGAAAACCCCTCCATCATGAATAGTAAATGAGGTGGCCACCCTGAGTGCACCATGAGACCCCATTTAACGAGCAGGAAGTGTCTCCATTTTATGCATGAATTTTATGGAAGGATCCCTATTGACAGTTTGACAGATATGACAAAGTGCTCTGCTTGAGTAGAGGAAGTTTTATTCTTAGGACACTTAGGTCTGAGGAATGCATTGTGCATTCTGAACCGCTGTGGTTGGGGAGGCCGTTGAGAACTGCTTCTCAGCATGGGGAGTGTATCCTTCATCTAACATCAAAACTTGAAGCATCAACATGCGAGCCTGCAATACATCTATGCTGCCATTTAATAATAACCCATTTTTTAAAACAAACAAATGATTATTTAAGAGTAACTCACTCCAAAGAGGTCTGCTTTCTTTTGGTAAAGCGTTAACCATTATGTCATTTGTATGTTTCCCCATGTTTCCACCCTTGATCCCCTGACAGCTGCACTGTAGATTAAAGAGCTCTTGAAAGACACCGAAAGCACGATCAGGATTAGGATGCTAATAGCTCACACCCCTCAGACTCTCTCATCTCTCATCCCCTTTATAAACCTGACACCTAACCCCTAACTCTAACCCTATTCAATCAATACATCCCTAATGTAATCCCACCAATCCAGAATACATTGAGATTAGTTTTACCTACTGTACCGACAGCTTTCCTCTTGAAATGTTACCCTGTTTTTTGGTTCAAACTTCTTTAATCTTGGTTCAGACTTGTTGAAGTGGGGTTGAGCCACTTATTAACAGTTACCTAAAATAGCCATCAGTGTGGAGAAATAAACAGGAGTATTAGCAACGAAACATACTAAGACACCTTAGAGAAAGCGGACCGACGAGGATTAGGGCCACATGTGACTTTTTTTACTTAAATCTGACCCAAGGTGAATTATCTCCTTTAATTCGGAAAAGAAAAATGCATAATTCTGATTAAAAAAGACCTAAGAATTCAGATTTTAAGTAAGTATATTTTTCAGAGAAAGTTTGTGATTACTTGTCCGTCACTTTTGGAGGGTGCGAGGCTATTTTATGGATTTTAAAATAGTCCATTTGCTTTTGGACAACCTTTTCCCAATGTTAAACTATAGCAGTGTTCTATGCTCTCTATATGGCTGCCAGACTCCATTCACAATAACAGCATTTTTACTTTCTGTAACACAACAGTTGCTGATATACCATTTCCCTGGTCATTTAAGTACTTGTGTATTAGTGTGACTTAAGTGAATCCCAACTAACATCCAGGTAAAACTACTGTGTTTGTTAAATTAGTCTGTTGACGTTCAATAAAGCAGAAAACACCGTCTGACAGTAAGGTGAAAATATCTTCTATACATAAACGTAAACTGATTTCTTAAGGTGAGCTCTTTGAATAAAAGGCTAAGGTTTCTGATTGTTTCCGTCCACAGCAATGCTTAGTTCCTGTGCTGGTAACACAGATGGATATTTCTACAGTTTCATAGACTTTGTTTTAGGGCATTGTTCATGTAACGTCACCCAGTAGCTGCTCCAAATCTGATCTTGTGATTTTTGTCTCATCTCATGTCAGTGTTAAGAGTGTCTATTCTCTCCCTTCACTCGTCATGCTTTGTGAATTGTTCAAACTCAGTACCACAGCAAAAGCCGTGCTCTAACGCGCTCTGACAGGAGTGGGTGTATTGTGAGTGTGTCGCAGTGGGAATAAAGCATGAGTGCTACTTGACCAGTAAGCTGACTCACTCAAAAAACCCTGCTGCATAACAGCGTGACCCTTTTCTTTGAAATGGACCTCATCCAGAAACCGAAGAAGAAGAAGAGAGAATACACACTGACAAGAAGTAATGTAAACACCACATGGCTATATTAAGAAAGGAATAATTCAACCAACAACAGATCGTATTTACAATTTTACAAGAAAACTTTGAATTAGAAAGCGTATCAATTCATTTCCAACTATGTTTAAATACATTAGAAAACAAACATGTAAAGTTATAACTGCAGTGCAAATTTCCAGTAAATATATATATTTTTCTTGAGTAAGAATTCAGTTTTTGCCTACTTAACATCCCATATTGAGTTTCCATCCCTCCAGTGTCATCATTAGGCGGCGTGGCCTCCGACAGATGTAACAGACTCTGTACGTCTGCTCGTTTTATCGTAGGTGATGTGGGATTTCCACCTGGAAAATATTAATGCTGTGTCAGTTTTATACACGGAATAAAATGGCAATCATGGGTTTTCAAACCACGGTTTTATTGGCTACTTTTCATTGGGTTTAGGCTGGCGTCTTCGTCCTATCCACTGGCCGGGCTCCATCTTCCCTCAGCTGTGATTTGTATTTTAATAAAAATGGTATCGATGTTAGGGTAAGGCAAATATGGGAGCCCATTTTTTCCAACTTTATGGATGTGTTATTCATTTTAATGTTAAAAAATAATGAGTTTGTGTCTCAATGAAAGACTTAGTATCAACAAATGACGCATTTTCAATTCATAATTGGGAAAAGTTCTCATTATTTTGCGAATAAATATCTTGCCAGGAGAAGATTAGGGTGAACAACAATTTGAAGACCGACAAGTTGAGAAATATGACAAAACAAGTTGAAATTTTATTAAAAGTTACACGTGGCGCTTATCCTCTTCTGTATATTTTTCCTAGAAAGTTCATGATCATTTATTTTTGTCACCTTTGGAGGTTGCTAGGCTAGCTGTTTCCAGGCTTTATGCTATGCTAACCTAACCTGCTGATTGACATGTGGATGTTTGAGGAACCAGTGGGGTAAACAGATGAAGTGTGTGGTGTTGTTAGTGTGTGTGCTCGCTGTGGTAAAGTGTCATATCTGTCTTTATCAAAGTTTCACTGAACGGTTTCTATAAATACCTTCACTAAGTGGCAGGAATTTCACAGCCAGGAGACCCCGGCATCTGAGGGCAGAACTCATTTTCCACTCCAGCAATAACAAGCGTTACTAGAGCCTCAGCCAGGATGATACTTCACTCTCTTCACCGAGGTAAAGGAGTTCAGATGCATTATTTCCTACCTATAAGGCTTGGCTGACATTATTATTGGCTATATTTTGTATTTTCTGGATCTCTCTCTGACTGTAAAAGCATTGGATAATACCACAGGGTACATTTGATGCAAACTATAAAAAAAACGACCATGAAATGACCATCAGGTGGTTTAAACGTCCTCCACTCACCCGCTTCAGGCTGCGTCCTGTGCTGTTCCGAATGGACTCCATCAGCTGGTCGTGGGCTGACCTCATCGGCGTGGACGGCCTGCTGCCCTCCTCCCCTCTCCTCTCCACCGACACCGGCCTCAGGGCGTTCTTCAGCTCCTTCAGGATGCTGCTCGTCTCCTCCTTCCCCTTCTTGCCCTTCTTACCTTTCGTCTTCTTCGCCTTCTTTCCGCCCGCCTCGTGCGCCTTGATGACCTCCGCAATCATCCTGGTGGGTTTCTTCTTCTCTTGTGGCAGCGGGGGAGGAGGTGGGGGAGGAGGAGGAGGAGGTGGCGGAGGTGGTGGTGGAGGAGGTGGAGGAGTTTGTTTTTTAACCAGGTCGATCCTGGTAAGTTTGGGTGAGGACCAAGGAGAGGCTCTGGGTGAGCTGTAAGGGGATGAGGTTCCTTTCTAGAGACAAAGAGAGGAACATGGATTATTAGGAATGCGTTTATAGCTAGAAAAGGTTAACGTGTTCGCCTACTCTGAACAGTAAGGATGCATTGAAAGACTGTGCAGTGTCATTTGAAGTGTAAGAGATGAAAGCATTGAAGTTTTCATGTGAAAACAGTTGAAACGTACGGTGGCCGACAGGTGCAAACACGCTACGACGGCCCAAAAGATTTCCATTGGGAGAAACTAGCTGCACTTTCCAAAACGCTGCAAATATAAAAGCCCAAACGTGCCATGCAAATTAAGAAACCTCTTCACCAACTTGGCAACACATGTGCAGCGTTAACTAGAAGTGCTGCATGAACGTAACGCTGCAAATACACAACGGAAACGGGGACACTAAGAAGTGACGCACACAGCTGGGACCGGAGCCCTTGGTGACTTTCAGGGATTATAAAGTTGACCCACTGTCACTGGAAACACACCTAAAATATACGTTTTATCGGCTTATTTGATGGCAAAGCTACATACCAGTGCATTGGTTCTGGGGTAACCAGCTCCCTCTGGCGCCCCTGGTTGGCCCTGCTGCAGCAGCCTCTGCTCCTGCATCCGTTTCTGCCTCTGGCGGTCCTGGTTCCTGGTGAGGATCCCGGTCATGCTCATCCTGGGACCGGGAAGGTTGAACTGGTAGCCCAGCTTGATCAAGGTGTTGTTTTCCCTCAGTATCTTCACCATCTCCATCTCTACCTGGAGGGGACGGAGTTTGAGTGAGCAAGACAATGTGCATATTGAAGACTTGTTCATCCCTAATATCAAATGCAATACAAATGAATCAAACAGAAAGAAATATCCATAAGATGTCTTTGGCGACAGACCTGTCCTCCACACATGTGTCTCTGATTGTGGAAGCGGAGCTCGGTCAGGGTGTTGTTCCCAGGAAGAGCTTGAACCAGTGCCATCACGCCCTTCCCAGTCACATAGTTGGACTCTATATTCAGACTGGTGATGGAAGAGTTCTCCCTCAGCATCTTAGCGATGGCCAGAGCCGCAGGGTCATCGGCATGGGTG
The DNA here is from genome assembly GCF_036324505.1 of Eleginops maclovinus. Classification (NCBI taxonomy): domain Eukaryota; kingdom Metazoa; phylum Chordata; class Actinopteri; order Perciformes; family Eleginopidae; genus Eleginops; species Eleginops maclovinus. Next base: position 14,472,630 of record NC_086365.1, read on the forward strand.
TTCGCCAGGCTGAAGACCCGGACGTGTGTGTTGGACCTCAGCGCTTCAGCAAAGCGGATAAGGGTGTCCTAAAATGTAAAAAAAAGAAACTGTACAGCAACAAAAATATACTTGACCAGCGTCACTATCGTCCTCCATATCTTACTGAAAACAGACCTGTGGACGCCGTGATTTTGGTAGTTTTCCAATCATAATATGTGGGCTTTGCCAAATATGTAACTACACTATCAGTTACACAACCAAGACAAGACGCCCGCTCTAAAAATAAGGTTGATGTACTACCAAAAGTTACCCAGACTAGGATGCTAGCAAGCTCAAAATACACTTTAAATCTCATAGCTCATTTATAAACAGAGGATCATCAGAAATATTAAAGGTTTTGTTGGAGTTATATATTGCTTTATATAATTGAATGGTTAAACATTAGTGCAGTTATTGTTACTTTCCAATCTATTTAGGGTCATTATTTAATTAAAGTATGCTTTTATTTTGAAGGCAGCTTTAGGTACTGGGTGATTTGGGCACCTGGAGATTGTGAATGTTTTGGAAACAGGTACAACAAATAAATGTACGAAACAACGATCTAATCTGGACTTGGATCACTGCGTACGACTCGCTAGCCGTTATATCTCTGTGTTATTTCTGTGTTATTTCTGCAGCTACAGGTTTGTTTACATCAGTGTGTTTGCAGTCGTACCTGAGAGATATCCTCAATGTTGTTGAGATTGACCTCTGTGAGTTCAGGGCTGTTGTCCAGAGCTTGTCGGAGAGCTTCGTCAACAACGGTCGGGTTTCCCATCGCGTTCGGGTCTGCAGGTGGAGGGGGAGGAGTCAGTCGAATAGGCTCCGCCCTCTGTGGCTTCAGTAGCATTGGGGCCTCTGCCCGTGAACTCAGCACCCCAGAATCCTTTGAGGGTTCAGGTTCCACTTTTTTATTGTCTTCCTCGTCCTCATCTTCTTCTTCTTCTTCCTCCTCCTCTTCCTCCTCCTCCTCTGTTACAGCTTCTTCCTCACTTTCTGCTTCTTCTTCTTCTTCTTCTTCTTCTTCTTCTTCCTGCTCCTCCTCTTCTTCCTCTTCCTTCTCCTTCTTGTCTTCTTTCTCGTTTTCAATATCTTTTTCATCCTCTTCTCCGCTGCTTTCTTCCGTCACACACGCCTCCTCTTGTTCTTCATCCTGTAAATGCAGTGCTATACGTTTTTCATTTCTTAAAGACATGTTTATTGTTCATCTAAATGATGTGTTTTTGAAAGAAACAGAGAAAGAAAGTTACATTTTTCCTCTTATTGCTTGAAATTCCTTTTTACTTTTAGCTTTTTTAAATATTTGGTCTTGGTCTCCATCTGATTAAACTTCAAACAAGCTGTTTTTGCCTCTAGCACATTGTAGAAATGCCAAGCAAATCTAATCAAACATCAATACTGACCAGTTTGGGGCTTCCTCCAGCTATCTCGTCCTCAAGCATTCTTTGGGTCTCATTTTCCCAATACTTCATGAGGGCCTCTCTGCTGAAGGTACCCGTCGGGGTCTTGTCCGTCTGGTCTTTCTGTCTGAGTCCTATGGGCACGTTGGCGTCAGGATCGATGTCCACCAGCTCCTTTTCCAACTCGGCCAGCTCTTCGGGGCTGAGGGAAGCCAGAAGCTCGTCCTCATCGACATCTTCGTACTTACTCAACTCTCTGCGGTACCCGAAGCAGCTCATGGCCGAAGCGTTTGAACCGCAGGAACACTAGAGTTGTACGTGAACCAGGCCCAAAATGAAGTAGTTTATTGATATAGAAGATCCAACAAAAGGTCCAACTTGAGTTTGCTATCCACGGTCATAAGGGGTCCAGTTGAGGTGATCCGAGCCGGGGGAAGTACAGGTCCCACTCCAGTCTGAACTGGATCTATCCTGGCTTGTCGTATCGCTGTGTGTTGGCTGTGTGTGTCCTCTCCTGTCTAATCTCTCCAGCTGCCGTTCTGGCCTTAAGAGAGGGATCAGAGGGGAGCGTACCAAAGTGTGGGCCCCATGATGCAGCGTCTTTTTTGGGAGGCACTGCTCTAGAGAGCCACAAAAAGCATGTGAGCTCAGAGACTGTGGCCTGTCAATGTAGCTGTCTGTCACCACAGCATGAGTGGCTTTGTTCACGGCCAAAAAAGAACAACTGGACCCAACAGAGATAAAGTATTGCACAAATACTCAATCGCACTCCTCTGTTGTTGTGGTTGTCAGTCGATCTGGATGATTAAAAACATATGGAGGCTGGAGCTAGGGTTAAAGGGTTTATTTTTTTTGTTGTTGCTTCAGGATTAAGGTGTGGGCTGAGGTTTTTCTCCACCCCTAACTTCTTGTCTCTTCTGATACCTTTGATTTTGAGGCACCGCCAAAACAAAAGCACGCTCAAGTACTGTGAACAAGAATTCAGCTTTAGTGCTTTTAGCCAAGCTAGCAACAATAACCTGTCAGTTGCTAACTACACATTACACTAGTGTTAATTAGTCAATATGAGCATGCTAACACACTAAGCTAAGGTGGTAAACATTGTAACATTACTGCTACTAAACGTTAGCATTTTAGCATCGTCATTAGCGTTTAGCGTCAAGCAGGCTACAGCTTCACAGAACTGCCAGCATGGTGGGAGAATTATATCCAGTGTTGCATAACAGAATGAGGGATGTAAATAAGCTTGACCTCAGTATTAAATCTGTCACATTTGTCCCTTTTAAAAAAAAAGTAGGGTCTGGTTGAGCGCTAATTTACTCAACGTGTATTTTTAGAATGCCCGCCCTTGCTGCTGTGAGGTTAGACGTCTCTTATCAACACTTTCACATTTCTCATTTTATAATTACAGGAGTTTCTGCTGATATTATTAAGGGCTTTAAAACAGCTTATATTTCTGATGATCTATCTGTTGAGTGACTAGCTTTTAGATAAGAGCACAAAAACCCTAAGCTGTCAGTAAACACCACTTTTTTTTATTGCAACCTTCTTGTACATATGTGTAACGGACAGTACTACGTAAAAAGCCTTATTGATTATACACAATATGATCACTTATAGCCAGTACAAAGTCAGAATACCACCGGTGTTTTCACTGATTGGACCTCTTCTCAGGACTGCGTCTGAATGCACTTCAGTGGTTCTGATTGGTTGATGTAGTTTGGTGACCTCAAATAAAACCCTGCCTGTGTTCCCTTTGAGCTGAAGCGTGAAGTGTAGACACCTGTGTGAGAGGAACGTGCATTTAAGACCCTAGCGCCGTGACCAGGTGCTTCATGGCTCTCTTGCAGACATTGTATGCACACTGTCTGTTAGTCTGCACACCTGGGGAAGACCTTATTTGTAAAACAAAATCAAGGTTAAGGTGTCAAATTCACACAGAAACATTGACATAAGGGGGTTCAATATACTACATACAGAAACACACTCAGTAAAGTCATTGAAATGCGAGCACATGCACCTATTTTCTTCATCAACCGTTTCTTTACGTGGTTTTTCTTAATGATGATGGTTTATGTAAGAACATGGGAATTACCTGAAGGTCAGATCAGTACAAAACTCAAAATAAAAACCTACAATTGGACAATTTTTAAGGATATTACCAGACTGATTGATCCAACTCGTAAATTAAAACCATACGCGTCCTTTCTGGATATTCCCGGACCTTCCCTAGCTCCTTATTCAATTTATTTTTAAGTCTTTCATGGCCCTTAATCAATCTTCTTTTAAAAAAGGAGAGAATGTGTCAATGCAACATAAGAAGACTCAATAAAGACAGAAAACATTTCACTTTTGCAGCAGAGATCTCAGCCTGCCTGGAGACACACACACAAACAACCAGCCTCCAGCCTTCTTATCTACACCCTGGATCTTATTTAAGGTTTAAAGTTTTACTCAGACATATCCTCCCACTGGGGCGTCTCCTCCAGGACGCGGGTGATGACGGGACAGATGTTGACATGACAAGAGCGTCCTTACAAAGCTGCCGACCACATCTGCGAGCCACGCCACCGACACAGAACTGATGTGGAATGTTGTTTACTGAACGTGTTTTACTATTGTCTCACTGATTGGCTGCATGATACACTGAGAAGAATGTGTGTGTGTGTGTGTGTGTGTGTGTGTGTGTGTGTGTGTGTGTGTGTAATAAAGCGCATTCTACGGCAGGGTGTGTGTCCGCCCCTCTTTTTATTAACAGTAATTCATCACCTACTGCAAATGATTCTGAATCTGTGATGGAGGGTTAGGCGTAGTATCCAAATACTATGGTTAAATGCAAAGTCTGAATTTCCCTTGTTTGCATGTGTTTCGATAAACATTTGATCAACACACACACACACACACACACACACACACACACACACACACACACACACACACACACACACACACACACACACACACACACACACACACACACACACACACACACACACACACAGAATGGACTGAATGTTTCTCTGCAATTTTCCTTGTTACATTGGTGCCAATAAAGCTGTTTTGGAATTGAATATTTTCTGAGAAAGACAGAGAGAGAAGGGAGGGGAGGAGGGTGGAGGGGGGGGCAGCATGAGAGAGATACCAGACACAGTGAAAAACAAATGCTAAAAGCAGAAAACAGGACATCGTGAAAAATGTTCATTAGATTGTGGTTTTGCTGCAGTGTTGTTCGGTGATGAAACTGCAAAACAGTGATACACAGAAGGCTCTTTGTGGAAAATTACCAGAGTGACGGCAGAGCTGCGAGGTGCAGAGAGAGACACTTCACAGTTGGATCAATTTGGCCTCCAAGTGAGAGGAGAGGGGTGGCAATCTCCCTTCAGGAATATCTTATCTTCCTGGACCTGTATAATGTGCATTAAAAGCTCTGATATTCTTAAACTGTATGCATGGGAATAATGCTGGATGATTGGAGCTCACAGTGTGTGTCCCTCACATGCAGCTCTGTGGATGGGCAGCTGGCAGGCGTAGCTAGATTGGCTCCGTTCTGCAGAAGTAGCTTCGATGCAGTCCAAGTTTCCAGATCCAGACGCGTCACACAGGACTGTGTGGCAAACACGTCACCACCTAGCGGAGCACAGGAACACACACACACGCACACACACACACACACAGCAAGGCCTGATGGTGCTGCTGGGAAAAGTGTTTTCTGGTTAATTCAACAACAAATGTGATTGCGCAATGTTTTACCAAGCCAGTATTATTGTTTACTTTTGCAGCTTCATGAGTGGCTGTGCACTTAGTGAGACCCTTCAGCTCCACATGGCTGCTTGTAGGCATCCTGAATGCTCTCTCGAAAGACAAACTCCATAAGTTCCTCTCATCCATTTCTACATCCAGGGACACAATAAGGATTATTATCATAAAGTAAACTCAAGCTCGACTCTCTTCAAACATGCTAAAGTCACACCTGTCTGCACTGTGTCACAGCTGGGGGCTAAAGGGCTGCACATGTTAGGCACATTAGTGTAAATCTGTCACATCTAACACCTCAAACACGTGATTTTGTTCACAATCCGCCTCACCTGTTGATGTGAGCGTGTGCCGTGTGTGTCTGGGTTATATTTAGACCCGCTGTAGACGACCTGACTCAGCTCTGCTGCAGTTTCACTTCCAGCTCTCCCGTAAGTACAAAGTACCCTGATTGTGACTTCACTCACATGAGGTCATTTGGTCACATGTGTGTGGGGGGTTATCTGTTATTCAGCACATGCTAAATGACCTGGTGCAATACTTTAACATTCCTCCCCGCAGTGAAGGCAAAGGTGAGTGATAATAATGTGTGACGCATCAATAGAATTTACATAATCAATAAATGTTGTTGTCTGCATAGGTGTGTTAGGCAAAACCACCATTGCCTTAAAGAACCATATTCTATCTATCAAATGTACAAAATGTCTGTGTCTGTCTTTCAAAATAACTTATAGCAACACTTGTTAAGCAAATATGTCAGATATTGAAGTTCACTTTCCTCTGTGTTTGGGTTTCAATGTTCCGGAATAATACGTGAACTCTCTCAATTCAGTGTTTCGTTTTTATTGTCTGGGCTCAAGATTCCTACAGCTTTTTGGGGTGTCCCACTTCACATGTCTCCGTAATGATTGTAGTTCTATTTTAAGTTGTGAATAAATGATGATGATGATGATGATGATGATGATGATGATGATGATGATGTAATCCTTTAATCTGAATGGATAATACAACTGAAAAAAATGAAAGGAGGCCTGAACACCTTCAAACACCCAAAACCTAATTCTCACTTGACAAAAAAAAAAAAGGAACTGTACTTTTTTACCCCCCCCCCCCCCCTGGAGAACAGGCGCCCACTTTCTCCTGACGAACACACTGATACGTAGGAGTTCATGGAAAAAGTCTGAGACAGATGCAGTGTGTGACACGGTGACTCAGCCTGTAGGCGGCCTCTCCACCGCGTCAGAACACTTCACCAATCTGTCTGGAGCGAGGAGCAGACTGCAGCCCATCCTCAAGTTTCACTAGATGCTCGGACATCACACACACACACACACACACACCCACACACACACACACATATACATATACACACACACACACACACACACACACACACACAAACACACACACACAATGAGCTCTGCCGCTCAGCTGCAAACATTTCATTTCATGCCTTGGATTTAAGCAACCACGGATTGTTGCTCCATATGAGGAAGAAAGTAAGTAGAATATTTCATTTGTTTTACATAAACAGTTTGTTGTTAAAGTTAATCAGTGATGCAGCTTTATGATAAATAACAGAGAGAGATGTATGTTTGTATATTCTACTTTGCATGCTTTATTCTTGAGGTGATATATTATTGTAGGATCAGAAAAAGGATCTCATAGTGTTAAATAAATACCTCCATAGTATCTGAACCTGTAGCTCAGGGTAAAGAATAAGAAGAATTCCTCAAATAAAACCTCATTTATTAATTAAATAGCGGAAAATGTGTCAATTAAAAATATAAATACTACGGTGCTTTAATATTTCCATAGTATCTTAAGATGCATTCTAAAAAATAAGAATAATTCCTCTAATAAAACCTCATTATTCTTTTAGATAATGGAAAATGTGTCAATTAAAGGTATAAATACATCAGTGCTAAATGTGTTAAGGGGTCTACAGTGACTGCTCCATAAACAGCTGGGATAATAATAATAATAATAATAATAATAATAATAATAATAATAATAATAATAATAATAATGATAATAAGAAGAAGAAGAAGAAGAAGAAGAAGAAGAAGAAGAAGAAGAAGAAGACTAATAATAATAATAATAATAATAATAATAATGATAATGCATTTAATTCAATCGCTTTTCAAAATAAACAAAGACACTTTACCAAACAAAAAGCAGACAGTAACTCCTGAAAGAGGAAGTAAGAGAAAGGACTTATGGACGCTTCCACTCGGTATATCGAACAGCAGAGATTATTGAGTGTGTTCCCAGAAGTCCATCTGCAGGATCACTTCTTCCTGCTGCTCGGGTTTTTTTTTTTTTGTACAAGGATGAAACATTCCTTTGAAGAGACAGTCACACTGACAACTTTGAAGTGTGATTCATTAGATTCAAACCTCATTGCTTTCATTTTGCATTTTAAAGTCTTTCAAGTGGCAAAGAGTCAAAGCAGATGTCAAAAAAAAACGTGTGCGCATTTGGTCCTGCAGTTTCATAATGTTGCACTATCAATAAGGGGACACATTAGGTGGTAACTCTTGGATCTTAGAACAGCAAACTCGTATGGGAGTCAATTAAAGAGCTTTATTTTTCTAATTTGACTTTTAATTTGGGGTCTTACAGTTCATGTTTGGCTGTGTTATGGTTCTGGGATGTAATGTCTTTCTGTTTACTGTATAACTCGTTTTTAATTATGTTCCTCACTCTTTATTGTGCATCTTGCTGTATAAATAGCATGTATTATTACTCTGTAAAAGCACTCTTGGCTGCATCTTGTATGAAAGTTGCTATTTAAATTAAGTGTTTTATTATTATATATTTTATTAGTTTCATTGATGATTCATTTGCTGATCATTCTTCTCATTTGTTTGTGTAATAAAAACAGAAAATTGAGGAGAATGTCTGGTATTTTTGCTTTAAAAATTAATTACATTTTGAGGAATCCATTACCAGCTGTAGCTCGTCTTTACAAGAAAAACATGCAGAGAATTTGAGGTAATTTGGAAGTCGCTGTGTCCTTGAAAGCAAAGTAAAACTACCACACTAAAATGCAAACTAAACATAACATCTAACGTGTCCTTATTCCATGATGTGCTCGTGTTTTTTCATACACTTTCCGTGGTGTAATGGATATGATGGTTATTGAAAAATTGAGTGCTATGATGACCAGTCACAAGGAGCTTTCTGTATACTGTATGCTGTGTGTCTCTTTGGCAAACATGAATGTATGTCAACGGATTACATAACTTAGTCAAAAGCCATAATATTCAGTTCAAATAACAAACTATAACTTAATAGTATTGCTTTCAATGAACCTAATACAGTTATGTGAAAAGTGTCGACTCAAAACATTTCATTAAAATCTACTTTCCAGTTTTTTCATGCATTTTTCTTCTTGTAGATCTTGAAAGCACCTTGTCTCCTCTTGAGTCTGTTCACAAGTTTGAATCTCTGCTCCGGAAAGTTTGGGACGCCGATTACTGACGATGTGAGCAAGCTGTCGTTATTGGTGAGTCGATACGGATGCAAACCACACACATACATGTTTATGTTTCTAGTATGTGTATATTTACGTTAAATCATCTGTCATCTTCTCCGCTGTAGAAGCAGAATATCCCCTCCGATTATGAGATTCCTGTTAGTTACATTCCCAAAGAAGTGGTACGTATAAGGAAGGGACAGAAGCAATAATTTGATCAATGATTGAACAAACCATGATTATTTATTTGGTACATATCTGCAGGCTGGCACGTGCTGGGTGGTGTTGAACATCTATCCCTTGGAGCAGAGTCTGAGGAAGCTAGCCAACATGTTTGGCAACATTTCCTCCAACAAAGAAACCATAGTCGTCTTCATTGCGATGATCAAGAGTTTACGCTTCACCTTTGACCACGAGGAGCTCGTAAGTAATGGGAAAGGATCGAGCAACTGGGCTCCGTTTTTAGGAAGTCATGTTTTGCACATATAATTACATAATTGGGGTTAATCAGAGCTGCTTATTGTGCTGTTGATCCCCCAGGAAACTGCGATGCAACTCTTCCAGTGTCACTATCAGGAAGAGAGCTTGAGGTCGGGCCTTTACTTTGACTACATCAAAGACGTTTTGAATGCAGCCTCTAAAGGAACATCCGGCTTCTCCTGCAAGCCGCCACCCTGCCTTAATTCACAACAAAAACCAGGTACAGTCATGCATTTGCATTTTTAATGGCTTCCTCAACAACTAACGACGCGTAGTGGCCTATTAGTTGGCAGTATATTGATTCCGTGGTGAAGAAAAACACGCAACTTGGGATAGGAACCGGATATGTAAGCTAACCCTGAACACACAGGTAATTAAGGGGTTACAGGGTCATAAAAGCTGCTAAGTGTGTTTTTATGCCATGCATTTGGCAAAATGGAGCCAAAGTGAGTATTTTTCAGAGACAGTACCACTTGAAACCTTGATGCTAGTGCAATAAATAGGCATAAATATGATTGGCGTAGTCAGTATTAGATTTCTAAATATATTGTCTTGTTCCAGGTGGTCAGCGGGAGGGTCGTAAGCACAGCTGGTCCAACAGATATCCATTGCTTCTGGCTCTCATCCCCTTCACAGCTTGTGTTGTCATCATAGTTTGGCTGGTGAGTATTTACTCAGAGTGGATTAGCTAGTTTATGAAACATGGAAATTAGTTTTTAATTTGATAATCATACAATACATGAACATGTGTGGAATAAAAGGCATTGATCAAGATAAGGTCATTACTAAGAGGGTAAATATCCCGGCTCAACATCAGCGTGATAGCAAGTAACCAACAGAGAGTGAAGCTAAGTAATGCTAAGTTGTGAAAAAAGCTATCATAACCGAAGTGAAAGGTTTGAAGTTATAGGGGAGAACACACACAACATATAGTTACCTTTAAAACACAAGTTAGCCATAAAACATGTGCTTTCAACGTCCATGCATCAAGCTGTAGGGAAACTGGCGCCGAAAAACTGTTTACTGAGGTAACTGTTTTGCTCCTTTACTAAGAAAATTGGAGACGGACTCTAGAGATGGATAATTGCATGAATGTATAAAAGGGTGATAATGTCAAACTCAAAAGGACTGAATAGATTCTATACCACAAGGAGCACTTTCACTTTGGACTTCCGGCTCTCCATAAATGAATTATTCCGCTGGGAGCCATTTGACAATTAGTTATTTATAGAGGACCATATCCTGGCGTTATATAATACATGGCATATACCTCAAATGACATAGTGGTTATCTTGTTGTTGTTATATTAAGAGAAAGCGCCAACATCTAATCTTGGTAGTAAATGTTCCATCAACAACACTCATCCTGAACTCTTTGGGTTGCTGTGGTTTAGCTTAATAAACCCTTCACAATAATATGCATTCATTTTGTTGAGCACTTCCAGGAAAGCAATCCCTGGTTAGTTAACATCATGAAATATTCAGCGGTACTTTGAGAATTTGCCATTACCTAAAGTGATGATTTCCGCTTTGGTATTATTTGTCATGTGTTTATCATAGACAAACACTTTTGAGACAGTGAGTCTTACTTTCCACTTCTCTTTTTACTTTCAGGTCAAGTCTGGGAAGCTTTTAACAGTTTGCAACAGTGAAAATAGCCAAATGGCCCCTTCTGACACGCTCTCAACTGTGTCTATCTCCATCCCACTTCAAACACTCACCCACGCTGCTGACACTCAGCCAGTGGGGGAGGCGATCCCTGAACATGAGAGCTGATGAAGCATGATTAATAGAAAAGGGAAATCTGCAACACAGAATAACAACTCACTCTCCAGGTTCTTCTGTCAGTGCCAGGAGGCTTCTGGATAAACAAGTGTTTTTTTCTGACACTCATCTGAGTGCATGGACCTGAGCTGCGAGAGACGACTCACCTGCTGTGTGTCAAAAAATATTCCCCAAGCACTTCTGGCCCCTAACTATCCAAAGAGGTTTTTGGGACCATTGGAAGAACGCCCTACACAGTGGCTGGCTATGTGCCAAAAGGGCTGGTGAAGTACATTAGTTGTCTTGTCTTGGCCAGTGTTTAACAGCCTCCCTTTTTTTATTACTGCCTCATGTCAATTCAGGGTGTTGCCATGCTCCACGGAGGCTTGAATCAAACATGATATCACTTTGTTTGGCAGAAGTCTTTCAGATGGGACTCCTGTCATCAATTTGTTTGATGTTAGTCTCCGAGACTCACTGCTGTAGAGTCAACAGTCAACACACTGAATCCCACCTGCTCCACGTCTACTGAACCCCATTGGGTATGTGTTTTGGTAAAGCATCAGAGGTAAAAAGGGGAATCAAAGAAGCTGCATTTGATCTCACGCAGCTTGTCTTGTTGACATTCTTGTGATCTGTCAAATTACAAACTTGCTTTAGTCACAAACAAAAGGCTGAGCACTTCGACAAGCGTTCTGCTTTGTGTATCAAAGATCTGACCAGATGGCAGATAGCCATCGCCAGAGGCTCTTTGAATCCCTTCATTGTATTTCAAAGCTGTTGCCCAGTGATCTATAGCTGCTGCCCGGGCACAGTCAGTGTGTTTTTAATGCCTTATTCACTGAGTCAATCATGTTCAGTCATGAGAACATGACTTACCCGAGTGTGAGCGCTGTTGTGCTGCATGTGTCAGAGAGAGGGAGGGAGGGATAGGACAGACAGGACGAGGGAAAGTGAGGGAGATAGGGATGGATGGATGGATGGTCGGATGAGCTCAGTGAGAAGCATAAGGAGGGCTTGTTCTCATCACAAAAGAACTGGCCGTAGGCTGGAGGAAATGTCAGTTACAAACCCCACTGATGTCGGCAGACCCGTATGAGTCGTCAGGCTAAGAATCTTTCAGACCACATTCGCTTTGTATAGCCTCATCTACAGAGGATGGTCAGTATTTGAATAACAGTTTTCTGTACTCGTATGATTTACTGTCAGTGAAGTATGGGAAGATATACCTTTATTAAAATGTAGTACACAAGGTCTACCACAATTGTTTTCCTGGTGACCAGTTTGCATACTTTTCATTTTTTTTATTCTGTGGAAATGTGTATTTTGTGTATTATGAGATGTTTAACTTATTTTGTTACAAGTAAAAAACACTTAATGACCTTTTTATTGTAATTTTGCAAATGGAAAAATAGACCATTTCAAGCCATGAATGTATAAAGAGGATGGAAAAAATACTGATAACATTCTGGGAAAATAAGTAACTGAACGACCTTTGCAAAGCGTGCTACAGTAGCGGCTGGAACAGACTATAATGATCATTTGGTCCGTTTTACAAAATGTTTACAATATTTTTTCTGCCTCGTGCAAATGTCAGTATTACTGTTTATGTATTATAAAAGATAGATATTGGTACATCATATTATTGTTGTCGGCAAAATAATGATGCTTTTTTTTAATTGCCATAGTTATTGTTTGCACAAGGACAATAGCATCAATAAAATGTGTTGGTGATTCAATTTGTAATATTTAAAATGCATGAATGTCTTAAGGAGCAATGCTGGATGTTGTGATACTGTAACTCTTAATTAGTCTTTTAATTATAAATCAGATTCAGAATTGGTTTTATTACCAAGCAGAATAAAATAAATAAAATACAAATAGAACTATTATAAAAGCTAATTTGAAAAAATAAGATTATTTAAGACTATTGTAAAACATATAGATAATATTTACACAACATATAATTATGTGAGAAACTGATCAATACAATATGACTATAAACACTATATATTCAAAGTGGAGAGCTTTGCAGATTAAAAAGAGGTTGTGTGGAGCAGAAATGTGCAGCATGTTGTGCAGGATTTACAATATTAAAAAATGTTGAACCAAAAATCTGAACCAGGTTTATTGTTAAAGTTAAAGATAAAACTTAAGAAAAACAACCAGAAATTTCATAAAAACGATCGTAAAAGAAACCATTATATGTAAAAACATAGAACATAGTTATTATTATTTTGTATTAGTACAAATAAATTATAAAAACCAAATACAGTTCATTACACACAAGTTGATGATCATTTATGCGACAAATTGCTCTTCAACTTGCTGCTCCTTTGCAAATTCAACATGCTTTTATTTTGTACACTCGCTTCCGCCGGAAACACTCAGACTTTTGTTTTGGAAAACTGCTACCCAGCGGCCGCCATTATTCTCCCTGGCTTGACTGTCGGGAGAAAGCCATTTAATGACTTTTAAACATTATATTTGGGGCTAAACTACAACACTGTGTGTGTATTGGTGTAGTCGGTGCACATTCTGATGTAGTAGGGGAACCCACGTGGGCACAGAATGGAGAAACGGTCCGATACCACAGGTAGGTTGCTAAGCTACCAAGCTAACTGTAGCTAAGAGAACAACGGTTAGGAAAGGAGATTCAGAGAAAACCACGTGTTGCCGGGAACTGGCTTTTTGCTTCTAATCTTGCGTGATGCAGAGTTTTCTACGGTTATTCTGCAGCTGTTTAATAACACAAGATAAAGCAGGGATGGTTCATGCTGCTGGGTTTCAAATAAAACCCTCCTCTATTCCCGATGCGTCGTGTTAAGCTAGGCTAACAACAACCAGGATTATTCCCACTAAACAGCATACAGGCTAGTTGTAGTTTAAATCTAACTAGACTACACTTTGGCGCTCATTCTCTTCCTGACTGTACGTGCACACGCAAACTTGCCCGCTTAGTTTGAACCTTAAACCAACCCATCTGCAGCTTATCTGCATTCATCAGCTTCAGCTGTGCAGCGCCTCCCACAGGTTCCTCCTGCACATCCTGTTTATGCTCTAATCAGAAGTGGGAGAAGTACTCAGATCTGGGTCTTGAGTAAAAGTACCAGAGTGTTACAAGTAAAAGTAGAAAGTACTCTCATCTAAATGTACTTAAAGTAGCGACAGTAAAAGTAGTCATTGTTTGATTGGTCCATTTCAGAATAATATCTCTGATATGTTTTATAATGATTGATCATTAAAGTGTTCTCAGAGCTGGTAAAGGTGCAGCTAGTTCTAATGGCTGTGTATACTGCAGGGTAGCTGCTGGATTTACTGCAGGGTAGCTGCTGGATTTACTGCAGGTGAACTAAAGTCTGATTTAAGGGCTGATTATAGTTACCATCATTAATCCTAATCTGCCTAGCAACTAAAGGTATTAAATGTAGTGGAGTAAAAGTACACTATTTACCTCTGAGTTATAGTGGGGGAGAAGTACAAAGCAGCAACACGTTTAAATTCTCAAGCAAAGGTTCATAATATATAAGAAACCACCAAAAGAGGTTCAGTTAAGGTGTTATAAAACTGAGAAAACCAAGAATCGCTATATTTGGGAAGCTGGAAACAGTCTCACCTGTTAATTATAGAGGAAACATTCAATTATGTTTATTATAAATTTTGTTGGGATCATTTTCTGTCGATATAAAAAAACTAAGCTTGCTCTGGGTATTTTTTTACATGCTGACAATCTCCCTATCTCCCTCTTCTGTTGTGCACAGGTGCCCTCCCCCTCTCCTCCCTCCGCCTGTTGGCCTCCCCTCTGCAGCTCACCTACTCCTACATATGGCAGGTCATCCGGCAGAGGAACGTGAAGCAGTACGGGAAAGTGGAGGAGTTTGTGACCATGGTGACGCAAACGGTCCCTGACCTCATCAGCTTCAAGCAGACAGCGCAGCTCGTCCTGGGGTTGAGAGCGAGGGTGAGCGGCTGTCCGAATGAAGGGAGCTTTATTGGCATGAGCGGATCAGAGACATAGCCGGCTCATTCACTGTGTTTAATGGTCATGTTAAAGCTGCTCAGAATGTCCTGAATACTTCTGAGGAAATCTAATTTATGTTCATATGAAGTTTGTTTTACTTAGGTTTTGATTTATGCTTTTACGTATTATAATCTGTGTCTCTTCCTGTACCGTAGATCATTTTGGATTTGCTTCAAAAGGAAGGCCCACCGGATTCTAAAGCCATCCAAACACTCATAAATAAGTTGAAGGTCGCTGGATCGTCCGGGGTAAGAAAGGACTTTTTCTGTTCCCTGAGAATTATACAGTAGTGTTGAAACATGGCCTGAGTGACAGTATTTCCTGTGTTACAGAAAGACACAGAAGTGGAGAAATCTCAAACCAACTTCATGGTGCTGGTCCAGAACCTGCTCAAAAACCCGGCAGAAAAGAAGCGCTTCTTCCAGGTATCCTGAGCTGTGTAATATAGTAATATCGGTTGTCATGCTTACTTAGGACTTGTTGCTTCTCCGGAGCACAGTCTTTCCCATGGATGAACGCTTCATCCAGACAACAACATCCCTGATCTTGGCTGTCCATTTTGCCACTGATGCCAGAGAGTAGACACTTTGTGCCCCAAGATTGAGCCTTTTTATGGCCACATCCATGTTCGCTGCGTTACCAACAGTGACCGCCACTATTTTATTGGTTATGCTAAATTCCTGCAGAATTTCACCAATTTCTTTCAGCCACCACTTGTCCTGTTTGTGCTTTGTAGACTACTCTTGTTTTGAGAACTTTTTCTCTCATCTTTCCCTCAATTATATAGTCACTGTTAGGTAATGGTCTTGCAAAATGCTTGTCCAGCTGGTTAGAGCAACTTTGCTTACACCACTTGGCTCAGATACAATGTTTGATTTTTCCACCTCATACCAGGCAGGAATCAACTCATTGGTTAAGCTATCTCTGGAGGGAGGCGTGTACTTGGGATTTAGGGCCTTGGTCATTTCCCTGCAAAAAAGATTCAACATAACGGTACCTGTTACTGTGTTAAGTACCCTACAATCCCCAAAAGTGTTTTAACCTTGCATACCTAAATGACGAAGATTCGACTACAGGGAAGGGGTGAAGCCCTTTTACTACAAATGCCGTTACCGCTCTGTGACACTCCTCCGTTTTTTCTTTGGTCGGCTTTCCTTTTAATGCTAAAGAGAGCAGTGTGTCGCGGTCAGTTCTACCTGTCTCTACTGGACATAGCGGGGTGCTACTAGTGCTAGCTGTTGATACCATACTCGGGCTCGGAGAGCGCAAGATCTGTACATTCTTTGATATCGATGCCGTGCTGTCTTAAATGTTTGCTCAAATTCAAAGTGCAACCTGACAAACAGCTAACTTCCCACAGGCATTGCACTGTGCCTTGTGGTGGTCTTTTTTAGCGTAGTGAAGCCACACTTTGGAGCGTTTACTGCGTTCCATCTTTGATAGTGTTGTGACTGGGCCATGCATGCTGGTATCCAAACAAATCACACTGTTGCGTTGATGCATGACGTAGTCACGTTACGTATACAGGTCCTGTCAGATAGCCTACGTCCGTGCAGATATGTAGCCTTTCTTTGTAATACTAAAGGGTTACCGCCTTTAAGAACCGTTAGGCAGAACCAAAATTATATTGTTTTTATGGGTACCCGGTACCCAGCATTTTGTTATAGGTTCTCATTTGGAACCGAGTTTCGGTTCCCAACCCTTTTTAATGATGGATTTATTAAAACACAATGATTATGTAGCGTATGAAGCACAATACATCCATGTATCAGTGCACAGCCCTCACAAATGATTAATTCTCTCCCTGCAGGAAGTGTTCCCCGTTCAGTACGGAACAAAGTTTGATACGGCGCTGCAGGCTCTAACTGCAGGACTGGTGTGCAAGCTGGAGCAAGTGCTTCCTGTTCCCAACCTCTCCCAGGTAATCACATGTACATTTGAATATTACTCTGTTCACATGGGATGGGAAGTGTCTCCAAACAGCTCCAGGGGATATGTGATATAGCTTTATTGGTAGGCTGAAACACCTGAAGACAACTTGTGTCAAATAAAAAAGCTCTACATTGAAACAAAATGACTCGTTTCTGTGTCCCACCTCTCTGCCTCAGCTCGGTGCTATGATCTCAGCGGAGCCATCGGTTCTGGTAGCCTGCGGCGGCTTCATCCCCGACAGCCGGGACCTGAAGACCCTCCTCCTGCACCAGCAGGCCAAGGGACTGCTTGGTATTAAAGGTACACTTAGATAAGATAAGATGGACCTTTGTCGATTCCCCTCTTATTATAATAAGAATGAACATGTAGCAGCCGTATGAATGTACAAGTATGTTGAAATGACGACACCTTTTCTACTCCTTCAGCAACTATCTCGTCCTCCGTCGGAAACTGTGTACTCTCTTCACTTGCCTTCCGGCCCAAACCAGTAGAAACACTGCCCCCCACCGCCGCCGCCGCCGCCACAGCCAGAATCCCCAAGGCGCTTAGAAGTAACAACCAATGAAACAAGCTCCGCCTCCCTCAGTGACGCTGAGGACCTGGGAGTGATGTCAGATGACGCCGGCAGCCCAGCCCCCCCTGATACCGAACCACAGGAGGCAGGGCGAGATGGTAACACAGCTGATGGAGGCGCTGAGAAGGAAAAGAGCGTCGCAAACACAGCTCAGGGGGAGGATTCAGTGCAAAAGAAAAGTACACAGGAACCGCCTGCTACCACAGGGGAACATGAAGCACAGGAACAGGAAGCAGCAGATAAACAAGAAGCGCAGCCGAAATCCATCCCTTTCCGGGTCGTCTCAATGCCTGTGAAGTCCACCTCCCAGAGTCCGTCAGCAACAAAAGACCCGCAGAAGCCCAACACTCACCGTGTCACCCTGCATCAGTGGGTGTCACAGATCGCCACCAACTCGCTCTCACTGCCCGCCCTGCCTCCCCTTCCTCCCGCCCGGCTGATTCTAGAAGACAACATGAAGCCGAGCATCAGGAGGAAGAAGCAGATCCGGCCCCCGGCGGACCGATACACCTGCAGCGTGTGCGACAAGAGCTTCCCTTACCAGTCCAAGCTGATGGACCACGAGCGCATCCACACCGGAGAGAAGCCCTTTGTGTGCACGGCCTGCAACAAGAGCTTCAGGACCCAGGCGTTCCTCAACAACCACCTGAAGACGCACAGCACGGCGCGCCCATACGCCTGTGGACAGTGCGGCAAGTGCTTCACCAAACTGCAGAGCCTGACCAAGCACATGCTGGCCCACAGCGGCCAGAAGCCCTTCTACTGCAACATCTGCAACAAGGGCTTCACGCAGTCTACCTACTTCAAGCGACACATGGAGTGCCACACCAGCCAGATGACGTTCCCCTGCAAGCACTGCAGCAAGAGCTTCCCCACGGCCTTCAAGCTGTCCAACCACGAGCGCTGGCACACCCGGGACCGCCCCCACATGTGCGAGCGCTGCGGGAAGAGGTTCCTCGTCCCCAGCCTGCTGAAGAGACACATGGGCTACCACATCGGGGACCGCCAGTACCTCTGCTCCCAGTGTGGCAAGACCTTCGTCTACCTGTCCGACCTGAAGAGGCACCAGCAGGACCACGTGCCCAAAGCCAAGATCCCGTGCCCCGTCTGCCAGAAGAAGTTCTCCAGCAAGTACTGCCTGAGGGTCCACCTGAGGATCCACACCAGAGAGAGACCCTACCGCTGCACCATCTGCGAGAAGACCTTCACCCAGGTGGGGAATCTGAAGGTGCACATCCGGCTGCACACCAACGAGCGGCCCTTCAGCTGCGACGTGTGCGGCAAGACCTACAAGCTGGCGTCCCATCTGAACGTCCACAAGAGGACTCACACGTGCAAGAAGCCGTGGACGTGTGAGACGTGCGGGAAGGGCTTCTCCGTCCCCGGCCTGCTGAAGAAGCACGAGCAGCTGCACACCCGGGACGCCAACCCCGAGTTCGCCGGAAAACGGAGACACCGGGGTAAGCACAAGAAGCACTCCCTCAAGAGGAAGTACGACGAGGAAGAAGAGGGGAGCGACGATTATTAATCAAAGGAACATTTCATCTACAATAAGGATGCTCTGACTCCAGGGTCTGAGCTAAAGAACATTAGCTAATCCTCATAGCTACTGCATTTTTTAAATGTTTTGTAAGTGTGTGTTGGCCGCCATGGTGGTTAAGGTAGTGAAAACACATTTAAAATAACGTTAGGATAAGATCATTTGGTTTAAAAAGTACCAATTTTAAGCCCTTTTTTGAACCGTAATCACTTCTGTGTTTCATATAATCAGGTGATGTGACTAAATGACTTTAAGAAACGAATTTACCCTTAACTGTCACACGTGCGAGATAGCAGTAGAGCATTGAAGTGTTTTTTAAGTTGTCAATCATTTTCATCACAAAATCATAGGATTAAAAAAAGTGTAATTGTCCAAACGTTGTACTTAGTGAATGTAGCTATCCTTTTAAAAGAATGGACATCGTGTACACTATAAAACAAAGCATTTAACTGCATGTACCTGTAGATAATGTGATAATAACATGTTGTAGTTTAACTTTGTATCCTTGTGGAAACTGTAGGAACTACTTTTACCACTTTTTTATGTAACCATGAACAACACATCTCTGCTTGTGTTTGAGAGAGGCTGGAGAAGAGGACGTCTCTTCCAGCTGTAGATGTGTTCTGATGCTCTCGATGACGAGCAGCACGGACACGATGGAAGCTATTCTAATGTTGGATGAGGTTTTGCTGTGAATCTTATCTTTCCTACGACTTATAGTAACAATCCTGTATACGAGTCATTAAGAATGTATACCTGTTTTTGCAGAAAAATAAACACACATAGCAAATAACTGTTGTCTTACTGGTTTGTTAGGATCATCAGGAGCCCTGTAAAGGTACCCAATAATAAGGGTTCATTTTTGGACTGCTACTCAAAAGGGACAAAAATAAGTAGGACATCCATTAAATTAAACCAAAAACCTGATGAAGTCAGAAATTCATTTCACTATTACCATAACTAAATATCTGTATTCAGCAGAAGTACTCAGATCTTGTACTTGAGTAAAAGTCCAGCAGTGGCTCAGTCAGTAGGGGCTTGGACTGGGAATGGTAGGGTCGCCGGTTCAAGTCCCCAAACAGACTTGAAATATGGAAAGTGGACTGCTACTTGGAGAGGTCCCAGTTCACCTCCTGGGCCCTGCTGTGGTGCCCTTGAGCAAGGCACCAGACACCTCCCCACAATGCAACGCTGCACAATAGCTGCCCACTGCTCCTAGCACTAGGATGGGTTAAATGCAGAGGACCAATTTCACTGTGTGTGCTCTGCTAATAAAGAGGGTTTCATCCTCCCATTCAGTCTATCTAAGTAGAAGTGAGCTCTGATCTTGTTCTTGAGTAAAAGTACAAGTAACAGAATGCAGGAATACTCTGTTAGAGTAAAAGTCCTGCATTCAAAATGAGCTTGTGCTCCAAGTGAACTGATTATATTTCACATCATTAATCCAAATCTGCCTAGCAACTAAAGGTGTTAAATAAAAGTAACTCAAAATTGTACTTAAGAACAGGACTTTTGTCCAGGGTTGGGGGGTTACTTTAAAAATGGATTTTGTTACAATTATCTGACCTTGACTCTAAAAATGTAATCAGTTACCTAATCTGAGTATCACATTTATAGAATAATGTTAACCTGATAACTTTCCCTTTAGGATGACCTCAATATAAAATGCACTGCAAGTAAGTAGCCGGATTATTAACAGTTTGAAATATGAGGTAGGCCTACGTGTGTTTTCGAGCAGAATAAAGGACAGTGACTGTAAGAAGTTAAATGCAATGGCAGAAATGCATGTATAAACAGTTTTCATACATCAACACTGGCTCACTATTTGGCAAGACGACTAAGCCTTATATTGGCTACCTAGTTTACCTCCTCTTCTTCATCAGCCAGTATCCTGGGTATCTGTTGTTCACTGAGTTGATTCCCCCCACCCCCACTTTGAGCTAAGTAGCCAATATAAGGCTTAAAGTACAGTTAAATGTGGGCTCACTATTTGGCAAGCAGTCACTGTGGCCCTGTTTATTTTTTGTCATATAAAATCTTATTAACGATTTATAAAGAGTTCACAACTTAATAAATAAAGGAATTACAAACTATTCGTAAACACTTTATGAGGGTGGTCTTATTGTAGAGTGAAGTAAAGTCACCAGCAGGCTGTGAAAATGTTAGGAGTGAGTCTGCTCTTTATTCATGGGGATCATCTCCTGACATGGAGCGTCTGTTCCAGCTCCACTTTCCAGCATCCCCTTCTTAGACAGGCACTCGGCGAGGCGTGACACCAGGAGAACAGAGCCGAGGGTGATGAGCAGGATCGCGGTGCGGAAGGGGAACAGGCGGTATCGGGTGCCGTCCTCCTGGATCTTGTCCCACGGCAGGGGCAGCAGGTCGGGAAGGCCGATGGGGGATTCTCCAACCAAAGCCCTCAGCAGCAGCGCCAACACGAAGCCGGTGCAGGCCCCGAAGTGGTTCACCCGCTGAGACAGGTAGAACATGCATATCACCTGAGGAGCCATCATGCAATACATCACGTCGTAACTGACGATCCACAATAGCTGAACGGATGTGGTCATCATCGCCAGGCCGGCTCCAGCTATCCCACACAGCACCACCGACACTTTGACCGCAATGAGAATCAGTCTTTCTGATGCCTGAAACAGAGGAGATAATGTTTTGGGACACTAATCACTCTATTCTTATGTACATCCTGCTTTATATGTGGTCAGTTTATACATTCTTTATCTTCATAGTCGACTGTATATATATGTATTTTCTCTAATCGCATTCTTCTTTGAGATGTTTATACTTGCATTGTTTTATGCTGCTGCAACACAAACATTTCCCAGTTTGGGATCAATAAAGTACTTCTTATCTTATCTTATCTGATAATGCATGCATAACCTCAACCCTGAAAGGCTTAATCTGTTATCTTTCATTGCTCTTGTGTTTTGTGGAGTATTTTTTTTGTGTTTTGGTGCATGCTTTCTTTCTCTGTTCGCCTTATCTGCAGGGCTGGTGTGTAGCTAAGGGGGCGTGGCTTGCATGCGAGGCACACCTGTTCCTAATCGCCCAATCAACCTGCTCCATAAAATGCCGGTCCTCACTCCACTCCACTGCCATATGATTCCCTGTAGTTGGATGAATCTCTGCACTGGAGCCTTGATTCCCAGATCTTCAGTGTTTTGTGCAAACTCTCTGCTAACCAGCTAGCTTCCTGCCTGCCTTTTTGTTTGCATTTTTCATTAAACACCTTGAAAACTTTACCTGAATCTGTCTCTGCTTTGTCTACATCTTTTCTTTTGAGGACAACTTAAGCTATCAGCATAGGCTACAAGGATGTCCCATTAATGTATAATATCACTGAAGGACGTAACAAAATCATAAAGACAAGAAACATTCATTTGCATGGACTCCAGGAAAAAGTTCTCCAAGTCTTAGAAACCAGGGGGAATATTCCAGATCATTATAACCAGCACACATCATTACTATTCCTGACACGTTCAGCTCAAAGCATAGATACACCCTCACAGAGCATCGTGGGACCAGTTACCCCTTTGTAGATGATGTTCTTGAAGATGTTTCGGCCCAGTTGGGAGGCGGCGGACAGGAGTGCAGAGTCGACGGATGACATCACAGCAGCAGTGAGTGCTCCTATACCGAGCAGAGAAATGTAGAAAGGGCAAAGATACTGAAGGGCGATGGGTAGGATCATGCCAGCTTTGCCTTCTTCATACGGGCTGGGTGAACCGTAGCTGGTCTGGTTCCAGTCTGGCAGAAATAAGGCACGTGGAATCAGAGATGGGAAGTACATTTACTCAACATTTTATGCAAGGTTTTATATGATTTGATATAGCAAATGTTGAAAATGTAGGTACTGGTGGATGCAGCCGCTGCTCCAATGAGGAGTGACGGGATGCCAAGGATTGGGCACAATATGGCTGCAGCGTAGCAGGTGATCTTAGCTTGGCCATCAGTCGCTGTGGACAGAACCCTCTGGTAGAAAGCCTGGTAGCATATCCCTCCAATGGCCTTTTGAATAGAAAAGTGGTTGCATGTGAGACACGTAGATAATGTGGCTTCTGAACACAGAGATATCAGGTGAAATGCCTTTCTAGGATATTGAAGTTTTTTTAAGGTGTTTTTCTATTGCCTGCAGCAGTATGTCGTCCACCCAGCGACCTGCATCCTCCAGCTCTAGCCTGCCGATCCACGGTGCCTGGTGCAGCTTGGTGACTGCAGCAGCAGTGAAGTTAGCAGAGGAGGGGCTGGCCAGAATAAAAGGCACACAGGACCACTGTAATGATGAGGGAAACACTATCAGTTGTGCATGAAAAATCATATTTACATTGACAGAGGTTACACCAGCCACTAGGGCTGCAGGATAATTGGGATAAATGACGAGGCAAAGCCATAAGATAACATATAGGAAGGTTTACCCTTAATGTTGTAGGATATAAAGTGTAATTTGAGTTTAAGTTCACTGATCTTGGTAGGGAATATTTTTGCTTAGGTGTTTAACCTTTGATCAAGTTTATAATTGTCTCCTTCCTCTGTCTCTATTCCCATGGCATAGTTCTTTGACCTTGGGGGTGCTGTAATCTCCCTTGAGGAGGGGCAGCCTGAGATAGTTTTTTGTTTAGGGACATCTAGAAGCCCTTCTTATCTGGAACGTAGGGTCCCTGCCGTACATTCTTTTCTCATGTACGACAGCTTAAATTAGATTTAGGATCCATATTTGTTTAGTCTGGTTGATACTACACTCTGAACTGGTTAAAACCTCGTATTGTAGTAGAGTTCTTCAGAATTGGTCGGTCAGCTCGTGGCTGCAGAGCATGTCTTGTCAATGCTCCGGCCGTCACTTCATAATAAACCTTCAATGTTTGCCATCACAGTTCCAGTGATTTTCGTCTCCATTGCTCCAGAAGTTTCCATCACTGATCTGCTCTTTGTATAATCAGCCTGACCAATACAGTCAGTAGCTTAAAAGTTTCCATTGTTTTCCATTTGAGTTCATTGTATTTTGATGCTTACATTTATTTATCATTAGCTTCAAACAGAGGACAAATGTACATGTTGACACCAAATTCTAGGGCAGGCAATTCAATATTTTTCAAGACCTATCACTACAAATATTAACCTGATGGAGGAGCTTGAGGAAACATAATAATATTAGCAAAGTGAGTATGAATCGTCCTCTGGGGACCATGAATGTGTTTCCCAACAATCAAACCAAAGGTGTTGATGTACTGTATTTTGGTCTGGAGAAATATTGACCACCAGATGGACCAATAGTGCCTGATCTAGAGCCACGCCGCCAGGATGTTTGTACCAAGCCGACGATAATGAAGAACAGCTGGATGACGTCTGTGTAGGCCACCGAGTAAAATCCTCCCATCAGCGT
Organism: Eleginops maclovinus; assembly: GCF_036324505.1. Classification (NCBI taxonomy): domain Eukaryota; kingdom Metazoa; phylum Chordata; class Actinopteri; order Perciformes; family Eleginopidae; genus Eleginops; species Eleginops maclovinus. The sequence continues at coordinate 14,496,990 of NC_086365.1, forward strand.
GTACAATACGGCCACAGCAGCAGAAATGCACACAGCCAGAGATGAGTGGATATCCACCACCGCGCTCACCGTCCCTCCTGTAACCACAAACATACGTCCAGAGTAGGCCCTTGTGCTGTTGTATGGGGTGTGACCTTAACATCAAAAATCAAACATGGTGATTTTTAAAATGAAATAAAACTTTGAGAAGCAGCTATTCTCATATTGAAGAAGCCGGGAAAAGCTCATGTTTTCAGACCTTTTCCTGCCAAATAAGTGCAAAATAATGACCCTCCCATTAACCTTACACTTGGTTTTGTACAGATAAAAGTCTCCAGATCCCAAGATTGAGATTGTCGCTGATTTTGCAAGAAACTCGTTCACTGAGTCGTCGTCATTTTGGTCTTACCCAGTGCACCCAGAGTACAAGCAATCCACAGGATGTCCCCAAAGAGAGCGGGAATGAAGAGCACAGCAGACACTTTGTTGCCGTACTTCTCCTGAAATGGATCCATCAGGGTGACGTAGTTTTTCGACCGTATAGGTTTGATAAAGAATAGTGCACCTGGAGTCACAAAAAGGAAAAAGTTATAAATGAAATCTGTGAAATCAAATCCTTGTGTTTTTCTAGTATTTAAAGGCATCCCCAGTGTCAAACATATTACATATTATTGTAACATCTGCAATACATGGTTTTCACTATGTTTCAGAGGAGATGTTTGGGCTCTCTCACCTATAATTAGATTTATAGAGAAGGCAAGAGGTCCGGTGGCCCACATCAAGCCCTTTGTTGGATTGTAGATCATTTCAGCACTACCCAGAATATAGCCACCTCCCACCCAAGTGGCTGCAAAACATCAGGAAAAATTACAAAATGAATGAACTAAGTCAACAGTAATGAATCCACTGATTTGATAATAATTGTCCCTGAATGATTTACCATTACCAACATTTATTACACTACTGATGGTTTTTTCTACCTGTCATTGTAAAGATGCTGACGAAGATATTTAGGTTCCTCCCTCCAACCATTGCAACTTCACTGCGCTTCCCGGAGCATTTCTTCTCCTCACGTTTGGACCTCCTGGACGCCCAGATGCCTGTGCCCATTACGATGATGTAAAACACTCCTATGGACACAAGTCCGAGCCAATTCACCGCCATCCTGTGGGGGACTGTGGGGAAAGGACTGTCAGGATTTGGCATGATGTTGGACCCAAAAGCAATACAAAAGAAGATGGCAGGATGGCATTCAACACAAAAAACAGGGGGACCAGGGATCATGTACCAACCAGGGAGAGCAGGAGCATAGGCAGGACCTTGGGCAAACTGGAAAAGGACATAGAGGACGAACTGACAAATAAAACAAGGAAAAAGAGGGCTATATACACACATGACTAATCCAAAAGACATATGGTAGCTGAAGGGGGCAGGCAGAAACACAAGAGCAGCAGGTCAAACTGGAAAGCTAAAAGACAGGAAGTAAAGCCGGACACACCTGTGTAAAAAGTCCTGTTAACAAGGTTAGAAGTAGCACTATTTTGGCTTTATCCACAGTCACTAAATACCTCTTCATTATTGACCTTTCGACTGTATGACTGGCATTCATCCTTATTTTACAGTGCTAAGTATTGGTAGGGTTAGCTGTTGCTGTATTGTTGAGGTAAATAGGATATACTAAACTTCTGGGACATCCATTTTGAAACAAATATCTAAGTTTCATGTAAAGATACAGTTACCCTTTAGGGCTTTTGTTTTGAAAATCAACACTTTTCATGAGCTTTCTGAAAATATACATTTACACTTTAGGGCTTTTATTTTGAAAATCAAAACTTATCCTGAGCTTTCTGAAAATATACATTTACACTTTAGGGCTTTTGTTTTGAAAATCAACACTTACCCTGAGCTCTCTGAAAATATACATTTATTTTATGGAAGTTTTATTTAGATTTTCTTTTTAAAAGCGTCATTTTGCTAATTAACATACACATTTTATGAATAAATGATTCAAATGTACTGATCATTCAACACACACCACCTAATCGTCAGCGATGATTTCCCACAGCTTGGTATCGTGTCAGTCAAAAACACATTCTTTGGAGATGGACCCGAGTTGATTTTCCTTTCAGTTTTAATTCATAAACATCTTTCATCATATTTCCAATAAACATACTCTATTTTATAATATAATATAATAATTATACATATAATATGTATTTGCATATTTCATACATAAAATGAAATACTTGTTTCAAACACACAGCAAATGAATAATGACAAAATAACAGAAACCTTATTACCTGTTTGTCCAAAGAAAATGGCAATACCGAATGCCTTTGGAAAGTGTTGAGTAAAGATCCTCAAAGCCAAAGCTCAGCAGAGTGAAGGAGGGGACCGGGGTGCACCTGTATGAACACAGCAGGAACTGGGAGTAGTTTAACCCTTTTTGTTCAACATTAACCTGAAATGTGAGATTCCACAAATTCTGGTTTTTTATTCATAGATTCCTAAATAGACACATGCATTTTCCCAGCCTTTGGACTACCTGTGTTGCATTATCTTTTTAATTTACACAAAACATCTGTTGCACGTCTGTCCTTCCTGGGAGAGGGATCTCTCCTCTGCTGCTCTCCCAAGCTTTCTTCCATTTCCCCCCGTGGTGTTTTCTTTGGAATTTGTCCAATGTGAGGTTCCAAGGACAGAGGGTGTCGTATTTATATTCTGTACAAACTGTAAAGTCTGTGAAAAATCTGTGATATTGGGCTATATAAATACACTTTGATTGATTGATAAGCAGGGTAAGGGATACGTAGGTGCATCAATTCATAGTTATCTATCCAAAGGAATTAATACTCACTAAATTAGTTGTTGTGTTTAATATAAACACACAGTCAATCAAACATAATACTAGCTGCGCCTTTACCAGCTTCGATATTATTTAATGCATCAATAATTATAATCAAACATACCATATATGTACTCAGGGCCATCCGATCTCTGTACTCTCAAAGCGAGAGCTGTGTCCAGGTCCTCGGTTTTCCGGTGAGGGTTGGCCTCCACCAGGGCTGCGCTTTGTCACCAATCCTGTTTGTGATATTCATGGACAGGATTTCTAGGCGTAGTCGTGGGGGAGGGGGTCTGCAGGTTCGGTGGGCTAAGGATTGCACCACTGCTTTTTGCAGATGATGTGGTCCTAATGGCTTCATCGGTCTGTGACCTTCAGCACTCACTGGATCGGTTCGCGGGCGAGTGTGAAGCGGCTGGGATGAGGATCAGCACCTCCAAATCTGAGGCCAAGGTTCTCAGCAGGAAACCGATGGACTGTCCACTCCAGGTAGGGAATGAAGCCTTACCCCAAGTGAAGGAGTTCAAGTATCTCGGGGTCTTGTTCTCGAGTGAGGGAACAATGGAGCGTGAGATGGGCCGGAGAATCGGAGCAGCGGGAGCGGTACTGCAGTCGCTTTACCGCACCGTTCTGACTAAAAGAGAGCTGAGCCAGAAGGCAAAGCTCTCGGTCTACCGGGCCATCTTCGTTCCTACCCTCACCTATGGTCATGAAGGATGGGTCATGACCGAAAGAACGAGATCGCGGATACAAGCGGCCGAAATGGGATTTCTCCGCAGGGTGGCTGGCATCTCCCTTAGGGATAAGGTCCCTTATCCGGGAGGGACTCGGAGTAGAACCGCTGCTCCTTCACGTTGAAAGGAGCCAGTTGAGGTGGTTCGGGCACCTAGTGAGGATGCCACCTGAGCGCCTCCCTAGGGAGGTGTTCCAGGCCCGTCCAGCTGGGAAGAGACCGAGGGGTAGACCTAGGACCAGGTGGAGGGGTTATATCTCTTCGCTGGCCTGGGAGCGCCTTGGAATCCCCCAGTCAGAGCTGGTTGATGTGGCCAGGGAAAGGAAAGTTTGGGGCTCTCTGCTGGAGCTGTTACCTCCGCGACCCTGACGGAAATGCGGGAGAAGATGGATGGATGGATACCATATATATATCATTCTGAAATGGACCAATCTGCACAATGAGTTCTTTTAATTGTGGTACTTTAGGTATACTTAGATGGCAATACTTTTGTACTGAGCAACACTTCGGGACTTTTACTTGTTACAGAGTATTCCTACATTGTGGTACTTATACTTTTACTCAAGTACAAGATCTGAATACTTCTCCCTCCTCTGATCAGCAGTCAGGTCGTTTGTGGTCGCTCTTTCAACACCGTTTACCCCTCACTCCGCTGACCCTAACCCCTTTACAGTGTCACTTAGATGCTGATACATGAGGAAGTCAACAGAAAATTGCTCGCCACTCTTTTGACCCTCTAACCTCACCAGAAGGAAACCCCCCTCTGGACCCTGACTCAGAGACGCAGCTCAGAGTGGATCCACGGCGTTGGTCTGCTGCTGGTGACATTATATGACTACATGGGATTGTTGTGGGTGCTTACTCATTCAAGTCATATGACGTAATGACTTGACCCTGTTTGAAAGGGAGCCCACGGTTGAATGGAGGGCAATGAATGGAATGTTTAAAATGACTCTGTGCTGTAAGGGTTGCCAGGGGAACAGCATATTTATCTCCTCTCAACTCGTTTGGGAAGAAACATATGGCTAACGTAGTAATGGAAAAATTAGAAGCATGAATGACATGGAAAACAAAGTTGTTAGCAATTATTTTACCACTTGTTTTAAAAAGTCCCTCTTAAGACACTGACACTGGACACCAGAATTCATCACTTCCATATTCATGAACTTTTATTGTGTTATCACAATATGTGAACAACATATCTACAAAATAACCAGTTAGAAAAACGTATAAATTCCATAAAGAGTTCACCATTTATTTCATTCTGTTGTCTTTTGTTTTCTGAAGACAACACTGTGGTCCAGAATCTCTTCCTGGGCGGGGCTGATAGCAGAGATCTGTGGAGACATCATCTGGACGACTTTCCGTTTTCGTGAACGTCCATCCTGTCACAAAGGAACAAGTTTGATTAGGACACGGGAAGCCTGCGTGAGGAATATTGAGTTACAGATGCTTAATGTTTCCTACACACCCATTCTCTTCTTTGAGCTGCTGGTACAGCTCAAACTTGTTATTGACGGAGCTCACTCTCCCCATAAACTCTTGGTGCTTCCTGGAGTTTGCTGCAGTGATGCGGTTGCTCCACATAGTGAGCAACGAGACAGGACCTGCAGGAACAGGGAGACAGAGTTTGGGTATGCACCATATACACCACGGAAAATCCCCGGTAGGTGAAAACCTACTTAAACCTGTTTCTGATCTTCTGCAATGAGCTTTTATTGGCACAGGCTCAAATTCTAAGCAGAAATGTGTGATGCGTGTACCTTTGGCTCTCTCTGGAGGCTGGACCTCCTCAGTGCAGATGCGGGGCTTCTTGTTGGCTGGCTCTGGAGAATCTGGGGAGTCTTTGATCACCTCCGGCTCCGGCTCTTCCTTCTCCAGCAAACCCTTTAGTCTGAAAACAGAAAGTAAGACACGTCAAATCCAAAGTAAAGAGGATTTCTATTTACATTTATGTACAGTATATACAAAGACATCCACTGACCTCTCCGACTCCTGCCAGCTTTTGTCGTCGGCGTCCTTGCTGCCGTTTTTCTCCGTCTTGTCCTCCCTGTCCTCCCTCTTCCTCCCCCTCTTCTTCCTCTCCTCCTCCTCGGGGGGTTTGCTGCGGCAGGCGGTGATGCAGTCCAAAACCCGCTGGTGTCGCTCAGTGGCTCCGGCGTGAGTCTTCACTAACGTCTCCAGCTCGTTCCACATTATACGATACTGTTCGTCTCTGGGGAGGGGGGGACATGGAGTTAGTGACACAACTTTTCACCTGCATGAATGATGAGTTTTAGAATGGAGTACCTCTTAGGGCCTTTGCCTCTGGATCCCACGGTGGAAATAGGAAGGGGGTCGTTCTTCCTCTCCATGTCGACCAGGTTGTAAACCGTCTTCTGGCAGGTCAGAACGTCCTCCTCAGACAAAGTCTCTTTCACTATCAGGTTAGCTAGAGGAACCACCTAGTGGAGGAAATCAGGAATACACACAGGGAGGATGAGGATGGGGGAGGCATAGAGAAATCGAAAAGAGTGAAATCTAGTGGTAGAAGCACGGTATCTCTGGGTGCTGCTCACTCACAGCCTGCATGTTGAAGATGGTGGTCTGCGAGATGATCATGGGCCAGTACCGAGTGTGGCGCTCCAGCTGTGCTTTGGCCCTGTCAGCCGGGAGCTTCCCCGAGGGATCATGGGAAGTCTCTGAAACAGGAGTGAGCCGGTTCTCCCTCATAAATTCACCAAAGTCCTGAAAAACAAAGATTTGGTTTAAGAGAAGGAACCCTTTGCACTGGATGTGATCTCTGTGGATTCATTAGGCGGAGAGGAGGAGCGTTTTAAATAAATAATACTGCTGGAGAAAAATCGTGGCAAATGCTGGTTGGATCAGAGCAGAAGAAGAGTCTTCCTGATGGAACTTCAGCTAAGCCTCATTCATCTAAAAGTCGTGCTGAACGTACGGTGATGCGGTAATCTGTCACTCGTCCCCCGCAGCCCTCGCTGATGGAGGGCGGGTCCTCCAGGGTGGAGCGGTTGCTGTTGAGGACGTGCAGGAAGATCTCTCCTCCGTGGCTGCTGAGCATGTGGCTGATGACCTTCGAGCCCGACTTCCTGGGCTGCTCCAGCAACACCGACCGACCTGTGGTCAGTCAGGGGGAAAAACCCAGCTGAAGTTAAATAGTATAACCTAAATTATTGGTATAGGTTTGATTTATTCTGGACTTGGAAGTAACTTATGTAAAGGCATTACGATATTTGAGGAGCATTACAAGAAGCTTTAATACGGGTAATTACACAGTGGGTACACATTAACACTTTTATAGACAGGTTCAAATGTTCTGTTCAAATAATAGTGAAGTGTTTTTTATAAAAATGGAATTTTGTATGCGTCTTTTTTACTGTAAAATCCCATTAAATAGGGAATAAAAGGTAGCATTATCAGATGCTTAGTTTTTGTGCCTTTAGCAGAAATCTACAGACGCAAATACGTAAAGTGTACTAAAAGAAATACATGACTGTGTATATTGGATGTTTCATTTTTTAATCTGAGACAAGAAAAGGGAATTTATGTAGCCATAACTCCCCAAATTGAGCAGGGATAAGCCGCAGTGCTTCGCTTCACAACGGTTTAGCTTACCGTTGAGGAGGAAGTTGGTGAGACACGACGAGGGGCGACTGTTCACGTCTGTGGGGGAGATGCGATATGCTCCTGTACAGTAATGCAGCTCTGAGGTGGAAACAAAACACACACACAAATAGATCAAAATCAGGCCAAATCAAAAGGAAAAATGTGAATAGTCGTCACAAAAGTCAAAGTGGATCCTGAAACTGTAAATGGATAGTATAGACGTTTCTAAATAAGGAGTCCACTAACAAGAAATGAGGCTGATATAGCACTTGTAGGAAATATTGAATATTAAAGTCTGGTAAATGAATGAAAGCCTTAATATTAAATCTGACAATAATGATAACTTAAACTTATATAGCGCCTTTCATGGTACCCAAGGTCGCTTTACAAAAAGACCTCCAGCTGCTCCTACCTATGCTGTTGGTCCGCGGCGTGCACCACTTCAGTGTGATCGTCTCCTTGAGTCCGTTTTCTCTCGTGCTGCTGCCGGCCATATGCAAGTCTCCTGCAAAGCACACACAGGTCACATGTAAGGAGCTGAAGAGGAGAAGTGGATGGATTTTAGTCAAAAGATAAAGAGTTCTCACCGCTTTTGAAGAACTCCAGGTGAGCGTCTCTGTGGTGCAGGAGCTCGACGTCGTAATTGGCCGACGTGTTGGCATGCTGCTCTTCCTGCACATCCGCACAGACAACAACACATACAGGTGAGTGTGAGGTCAGCTGTTAACATGTGCTAACTAACACACACATACACACACACACACACAAACCACACGCACACACACACAGGGTCAAACACACATAACACTGCTGATTTCATGTTCCGAAGGGTAAATGATAATGAACAAAGTAAAAGAAAAGAAGCTTTCTGGGTGACAAAAATATGATTTCTACTCACATTTGAGTCCTTAAATTAGCAAAATACAAAGCCTATACTTGTCTGATATAAATTGTATATTTCAAATCTAAAAAACCAGATGAGAAACTGCTGACCTAAAGCAAATCTGACAACTTTCTACACCTCAAATAGAAGTTTAAGGAAGACTAAAGGTGGAATCATTACACATTTAAAAAGGTGAGGTTTTAAACTAAAACTAGTTCAATCCAGACAGCACAATCGACCACATCAAGACACTAAATGGGGAGTGATTAGGAGCTGATGGGGGAAACAGAGACCAGGGGGAACTTTGGATAACTTTAAAAAGGTGTAAACACACAGGAGGGGCAACGCTGGTCAGAGAAGTTTGGATGTAGAATTGAATCAAATTCTGCATTATTTTTAGGAATTTGAAAAACGTGTAATTGAAATATTGTAAAAGTAAGTGAACCGATGTAGTTCAAGCTTATTTTAACTTGAAAAAATGCGTTTTAGGTGTGCAGCAGACCCGACCAGTGTTGCCCGTCCTTCACTGGAGCCTCACCGGAGATCTGTAGACCAACTGTCACATCAAAACAAATTAAAGACACGGTTTCTGCCCGTAGCAACAGCAGCAGAGCTCCAAACATACACTGTGTACACTATGTGGTGTAAAAACCCTGAGCCTCCCTTTCATGTGTGTGTGACAAGAGTACTAACCTGTTCGCAAACATTTAATGTGGGCTAGCAAAACAGAAAATACAGCATGAAACCAGCAGCAGAATCACAGTCAGATCAACATGCAGATGAGATAAAACAAAGTGACTATGGGTCATTATCGGTGAGGGCGGGCGCATACATAGAGATAAAGCAAGCCAAAAAAAAAAAAGCATCAAGGCTGTAATGGAATCAGAAATAAGGAATGGTTCACTGCATTCTGGAAATGACATGTGTGTACTAGCAAAAGAAAGATTGTACGAGTCTATATGGATTCAGATGTTGTCGAGGCATGTGCATGGCCAAGAGGAAAGGCAGGAAGCCCCTTACCTTCATGGGGATGTTTGTGATGGTGGTGGAGGCCAGGTCAAAGTGCTGCTGGACCAGGATGTTGAGTTTGGTGGCGAGGTGACGCCCCGCTCGGACCAAGTGAACCTCGCTGGTGAGCAGAGAGGAGATCTGGAACAACGAGAGGGGAACGGGTGAGAGGACTAACAGCTGGGGTTATATCCAGCATTAAGTGCCATGTTTGGATTCTAAAAGTTTCCCCGGTGAGCACACACCTCTTTCTTGGGTCGGTCGGACACCAGCGGCTCCTCCCCCTGCGGATGGATGTGAACCAGAACCAGGTCACACTGCTGGATGGCCATCAGCCTGAAACACACAAAGGGTGAGATGGAAATAAGAAAACAAATCTGAAAGTCATTTATCAAAACAATCTGTACAAAATCACTGTGATCACATCTGTATTACAGCCTATTCTAACCTACTATAACCACATTAAAATCACTTTATAAAAAAGGGACAACGAGTACGATTTAAGACTCACAAAAATAATCACCCTCAATAATCACTTATGACCCATGTGGGACAGTGTCTGTATCTGAAGAGACTCTCTGCACGGTTCTTCTTATTTGTCAGTTCAGGAAGTGTTCATGCATTACCATCTATAAAAACATAGCTTCCTGGAGCCAGATCAAAAGTATGCAGCCAAGAGGAAGCTACGAACAAGGCGAAACAGCACCGAAAAATTGAAATACAGTGAGGCAAACACCCAAGCTGACTGAGCTACAGTTTGGAAATCCTACTCCTTGTACCTCTAACAGGTGAGGGACTCTTCTCTCTGCACATCCTCTGATACTGACCTGTCGGAGCCTGCTGCCAGACGGTTCTGTTCTAAAATGGTTTCTTGGATGCAGTCCTCCAACATGCGCACATGGGTATCACTGTGAACGAACACACAAAGAGCGCTGCTTTAGCACAGTCAAATATTAGACAACACATACCAAGAGCTTCATGTAAAGTACAAAACAAAGGCAAATTATAATATCAACATGGCGATACCTCTTAGCGTTGGTCAGGCAGATAATGCGTCCCCTGTTGGCCACTCTCTCCGCCGTGTCCATCATGGAGGTGCGCCTCTCGTGCTGCAGCTGTGTGATCTTACACAACGACTCCACCGCAGCCACCAGCCCGTGGAGGATGCTGCAACACTCGGGGTCCTCGCGTGGGTTAGGTGGTCCGACGGCTGCCAGAGCGGACATGAGCTGCCAGAGGAGAGAAACCGCATCGTCACATGCCAGACTTCTGCAAACATGTGGTCACTGAGGATCGTTAGAAATGTGGCAAGTTGGACACGCAGCTTGTAAATGCAGACTACAGGGATTATATAATTGTTTCTGTGGATTACCTCATGAGTGCTCTGGTCTTCCTGCCTCCAGGTATTCAAGATGTGGAACTCTGAGTCACTGACAATGTAGTTAATCTGTAACATAAAGAAATGGCAGAAAATGTGAAGTCATTGGTGCTCTGTTTCTATATGTATGCAATTGTTCTAAGAATATCTCATACGTTTTTCTTCATATCTACTGGACTGTCTATTTTATAGAAAATGTCAATATTCACACACACTTGAGAGGTGAACCTTGAGGGGAATCTTACTTTAACTAATACATTTCACAATTAAAATTCCCCAGTTGGTAACTAAAAGTAAGAGAACTATTTGTGAATCACTAGTTTTCTGGATTTACGTTTAAATATGCAAATTAAAAAACAAAAACAAAGGGCTAACCAGTTTGTGCAGGGGATAAACGTCGTAGAGGATCCGGCAGTACTCCATGCTGCACTCCACAGCACAGGTCCACAGGGATTTGGACACCGGGGCCAGAGGAATAACCCCCTGACCTCGACTCTTCGTCAGCACGTCACACTCCACCTGCTGACGACTCGACTCCGCCATGTAGGGACAGTGATCCACCACGAACACCGTCTTGTGAGCCACGGAGAAGATCTTCATTTTGCAACTCTACAGTGAGGAATGATCTGTAAGGGACAACAGAAGGAAACAGCACGGGATTAACAGATTATTGACAAGCCGACAATAATACAACTAAAACAATGGCTGTTTTATAAAGTTACTAAATGCATTACAAACAGATAACATCTCTGTATATCATGTAAACATATATACTACTTCTGTCATGCAAATGTGTTTATACACTTTACTTTTCATTCTGATTTCCTGTCCTTTTGACACACTTTTCTATGACAAATATATTCCTTTATTTTTGATAAAAGTACAAGTTTAACATTTGATGTCTCAGCTTATGCTTTTGCTTGCTGATTTTCCTTTTTTATACAATAAGTGCTGGAGTGGAATATAAGGTTTTTAATGCCACCAGACGTTTGGGTGTAATTGTTTTATGTAATATAAATCAGAAAAGAAACTTCTGCAGTATATTATATTTTAAAGTGGATGGCTGTGCAGAAATATGCCAGATTTAAAAATGTATTACAATATTTCCTTCAGCCCATCTTTTGCTTTTACGGTTATATGATTATTATCTGAAGTGGCAGGTTGTTTAGGGAAGTTAAAAGCTACCATGTTCAACCTTTCTTGGTATTGTCTGATGATTATCTTATAGATACCAGTATGTCAAACTCACCTGGAGAAAATCTTCCCGGTTAGGAAATAATCTGATCCAAATAGAAACCGTGACTTCTCTCTTTAGGTCAACGTCTGACCATTAAAGGGAATATTATTCATCAATAGCTCCTAGCTAACACGACTATTAGCTAAAGTAGCATGTCGTCCTTTAGCTAAAACTAGCCGGAATCTTTTGTTTAGTGATTCGCATTTATCACCAGCGACACATACAATCACCCATGATGGTGAAATACTCAAATTAATGTTTTATACTAAGTCTCTGATAACCTAACTGTTCAGAATGAGACAGCAGGGACAATACATTTTAAGCCGTTTTAAGCTAGCAGGTTTGTTATTGGCGGAAACCGGGTAGGCATAAAGGTTCCGTCACTCTTTGGCTTCCCCTAACTGCTATGCCGCATTCACTGGTTCCTTTAAAAAAATGTGACTTCAGCACTTAAAAATGTAAGGAATTAAGAGCTTCGTGTCAATGAGCGAAGAAATCACCCATCATTTATCTTGAATCGTAAAATAAATCTATTCACTGTGTCTTGTACAAAGTTACTTTTACCACTTTTTTATGAGAATTTCTTGTTACTGTTTGTTGTAGATACATAAAGATGTATAGGTAAATACAAGTGGTTAAAGAGAACGGTAAATTCCCACTGTTTGTGTAGCCTGAACACCTCAAACAAAATAAGAATTTACTTTAAAAATATGTTTAAAATATGTGTTTTGTTCAGAGATTAAAGTCAGAATTATTTTTAATTTTTTTTAAATATAATTGTATAAAATAAAATATATATTATTTCAGAACTCTGAATTGAATCTCAAAAATATGTCAGATCTTAATCCTTTCCCGTAGCAGAAATGTGTAAACAACAACAATGTAAAGTAACGTTAGCCTACAGGTAACTTTGTTCCCATAAACTTCCACAGTTGTTAATTGGCATGCTAAGCAGCTAGCTTCAAGGAATGAGTGGGCGTGACTGATCTGTCAAAAATGCTTCAGTCTGGAACAGAACACCTCCTCCTCGAATCTTCTTCTCCTCCTCCTTCTCCGACCCCACCCGTTCCATTGCCATTCTCTCAAGTCTTAACTTGTATTGAGAGAAAAGTTTATAGTGGCGGAGTCCATGTTGGGAAATAAAGTCAGGATGTACCGAGGAAGGGGCTGCGCTGTGAAGAAGCCAGTGTAAAAACACTCCACAGACTGAGGGGTAAAGTAAAGTTGTTCTGCTTTCGGTGATGTGTCTGGACAACCAGGATTATGAGCGATAACGACATCCTCGAGATGGATTCTGTGTGTGAAACAGAGGAGATGGAGGCTGATATGGAGCTGGGCATGATAGACGAGGACGTGGGTAAGAAATCTGATGTGTTGTTTTTTTTACAAGATGGTGTGCATGTGGTGTAACGTAACGAAGTACATTTTCAAGTACTGTACTTTTTTGAGTACTTTACTTGAGTATTTCAATATTGTGCTGCTTTGTCCATCTTCTTCACTACACTTCAGGGGTAAATCATGTATTTTTACTCCACTACATTTATTTAATACCTGTAATTACATTTCAGATTTGGATAAATGATGTAAAAATATAATCAACACTTAAATCAGACTTTAGTTACACCTGGAGTAAATATTACCTTGAGTAATGTTAAGATTTGTTTCACTTCTACTCATAATTTACTGTTCATCATTATTTCCTTGTTATCATACACATGCTTGTTTACCCATGTCTACCATCATGAAACCTGGTGCTACTGTGGGGGTGTACTGCACACATTTTTAAGAGGGCACACACTCACACACCGTTATCACCAATACATTTAAATAACAAATGTTGGGCAGTCATCAGTAAAAAAGCAACTCTCAAAACCAGAAAGAGTGACTATGTCTAAAATAGACTTGGCTCTTTGCAAAGCATAAAACATGTAACCCATTCACAGTCTTTTGTTGCTTACATATTTCACATTCCTGATGCTACAAACCGTGACAGCAACTATACTTTGGAGTACAGTAAATATACAGCTGAAAACATACAGCTGTCAGTTCCCACACTTCACTCAATCTGTGAGCTTGCCTTGTCAATAAGGACATACTAAAAGAGACAAATGGTCCTTTGGGTTAACTTGACAGAAATATGTAGTTGGCCCAGACCATTACACAAAGTGCACATTGTTTAAAGAGGCCCTATTATGCTTTTGGGGGGTTTCCACTTCCGGTAGTGTGTTATAGTTTGGTGCAAAGAGTAAAATCCCTGTGTTCCCCCCGGCTTGAAACACCTCCATTGGACTCCTTTGTTTACTTCCTGAATTTATAGACATCACTTTGTAAAACTCCCGCCTCTATGGGCTAGCAATCCAACACAGTGTACGTGATAGAGCTAAGGGGCGGGACATCTTTAAGCGGTTGACTAATCACAGCAGACTCTGCAAGCTAAGCAATCAGAGCAGACAGAGGGTGAAAACAGGTGAACATTAAAGCATGGAAACATGTCGCAGAAGAGGCACAAAATACACCTATGAACCTGAAGAAGAGCATAATGTGTCCTCTTTAACAGAGCCGTTATTGACTTGTTTTTAATTATTTACAGACACTTTGTCGCTTTCTTTTATGCTGTAATAAGTGCAGAAAAAAGCATAGGGGTTTGAGTTAACTTGTACCCAACACATAGTGCAGTTAACCCAGAGCTAACCACAGACATCCAAACGGTTCTGTGGTTAGATGCATATGAGGAAGAGAGCTTAGTCTCAACTACACGTGTCAATGAATATGAATCATAACATTTTCCATTCAAAACTCCCACATACAGTAACTATCTGCTAATGCTTGAGTCTGATTTTAGAGCTGATTCTTTCCCTGTGTGAGACATTGCACTCTGCTGATGTCATTTAAAACCCAAGTGTGTGATGCAGAACGTATTTCCTGTCGGATGATAAGAACTGGTTTAAATGTAAGCTTTCTTTTCTTTAGATGATCCCTTATTTTGCACAAAATCAAAATACTTTGGGACAGCTGTTTCTGTTTCAAAAATTGTTTGTTTGTTCTGGCTTTAATTTTTCGGGTGTTGTCAGGGAAGATGTTCTCTGGAGAGGAAGTGAGTGCTAGGTTGTGGCAAGAAAGTACATTTTTAGTGCAGACTGCTGGTGGGCACACAGCATGCTTTTCAAAGGAATCATACTTCTGACTCACTCTACCTTGCAGAGGTTTCCCATAAGTGTTTCTCGTGGGTTTCATGACTCAATAGCTGCCGCACTTTGTATTGATTTTAAGGTGAGACCAGAAAACAATCATCGGGGTACTAAAGATGGACCGCCAGAGCCAGCCATGTAAACCATTAAAGAACACAGCCATAGGGAGCTTTGTTTTATTACAGGCGGGGAAAGTGTTTAGTGGGAGGATTTAGACCTACAATACATCAGTATCAAAGGGTAGCGATACAGTAAACCAGCTCCTATTAGGGTTTGTCCCTAACCATTCCTGCAAGTGACTAATTGCTCGGCATCTGAACAGGAGTAGCCCGAGGCACAGTCATTAAGGATTAGCAGGATAGTTTGTTACTAGTTCACCACTAGCGGCGTGTCTTATATCAAAACACTGACAGGCTTTTTAGAGCCTTGTTAGACTTCAGACTGCTAGGCTGGTAGGGGACACCGTCTAAGGAAAGTCTTGTGATGAAAAATGATTCCACTGTGAGGTTTCCCAGCGTGTTACTAGGGCCAGTGTTTGGAAAACAACATCTGTCTTCAGTTAATTTCCTCCTAGCGCTGCCCTTTATATGGAAAGATTACAGGATATTCCATGTTACATGTAATGTCATTGCAAAATTAGACCTCTGTAATATATGTATGAGGGATATAATGATGCGTTTTGTAGTTTGGGATATTGTTTTTGTTTACTTGTGATATGGTTTTGTTACTGAGGGCAGACACCAAATGAATACTTGGGAAAACCCTGCATTACATATTGTAAATGAGCAGTGTGGTGACCTCAGTGTAGTCTTTTCTTTCTCCAGGGAGTGACAAGACACTGTGGGAAGTTGTGTGTAAGCTATAAAAATGCAGCAACAACAGCATGAGGTTTATAGAAACAGGCTCGTAACAGGAGGTTGGAACTGTTTTGGAAATGAGTAACAAAGCGTTGCTGCTTCAGTAAGCTCCTCTGAAGCAGAACATGAATGTAGTGTCATTGTGAATCCATGTGTGTGAATGTTTGAAGATATTGTTGTGTTAGTAGATCCTTCTCTAACAAGTAGGCTAGAAAAAAAACCCTTTCCAGAAACACAAACACCTGGAAAACTACTTAAAATGGCCTCTGTGATTGTTCCCAGTTTCTCCAGAAGAACACTTTTCCATGGTCACACACACACACACACACACACACACACACACACACACACACACACACACACACACACACACACACACACACACACACACACACACACACACACACACACACACACACTTAAGGTTAAAAAACAATACCAGCATTGCGGCTACAAGACAAACTGCTATTTTGAGCTAAATGCTAACGACAGCGGCTAATGTGCCCACTGTGCAAATGCTAACTCTGGGAGAGAGTCATCGGCATAGCAGTGGAAGTCCAGGTTGAAGTGGCGGAGTATCTGACCAAGGGGGGCTAGGATGTAGATGATGAAAAGCAGGGGGGCCGACTACTGATCCTTGGGGAACTGGGGCTAAAATTAAAGCTGGACAAAGTCTTGCTTAATATTATAACAAAACATATGGATATATCAGCTGATATTGATATGAATACTTGAAAGTAGGCTGCAGGGTCAACTCTTAGCCCAGGGTTAAGGATAGCCTTGAATGGGATATGCAGTGCAACAAAAGAAAAGCCCTTAAACTGTGCTTTTTAAACTGGTTTAGTTAAACCTTGGACCTGTTTGCTCTGTCCTAACAAGCCCAGCCTAACTGTAACTGTGTGATGATGTAGTTTAGGTTGATTTACTTAAAATATAGATCATTATATACACTTGAATACATACTTACATCATTTGTAGGACAGGTTCCCACCAAAATAACATTTCACAATTTAGTATTAACACAATAGTACTACAGATACGACTACTTCAATAGCCTCAGGCGAGTAAGCAATTCACAGGTGTCTCAACCGCTTTCACGACTAACAAACAGGCCGCTGTAGTTTGAACCGTGTGACTGTGTGGCCTTTATTGGAGCATTCGAGGTGAACATGTTCAACTTTTTAAATGAAAAATGAAAGTAATCTGCAGCAAAGAAGTAGCCCTTATATGTGAGCAAAGAGCACATTGCATAGTAACAGTAGAAGTAATCTACAGTAAGACAAGCTTTTGAACGCAGTTGAATTATTTAATAACTCTTAACGAAACCACAAATCAAAGCTGCTATAAGGACCCTGCTAACGTATTTGTCGGGGCTCAAGTAAATATTCATTTGGTTTTGTTTGTGTATTAACATGTCTGTATTCCCATGTTTGTTGTGTTCCTATTTTCCCAGTTTACCCCCAGGAGTTTTTACCCACTTACCACAGTATTAAAGAAGGAGCAACAATCAAAAAAGCGCTACTGGTGAGTCTACACTGTAATATGTTCAGCTACAGTAGCAGCTCATCAATCAGATGTACTCTTTGTTAAGGGGGTGGGTTTTAAATAAGGTGTCATGCTGACCCGGGTGCTTTGTACGGATCCGTTTTTCTACGTCTGAATGAAATCGTTTTCTTGACTGAGTTTACGACCTATGAGTATTTTTTCCCCCGAAGTTTGTCAGGATTGTAATTTTTCAGCCATAATGTGGGGAACCATTCTGTTTTAGATGGTACTAATTAGAATAGATTTCTATCCAAAAGAATGACAGGATAGTAGTGTGTCATAACTTGCTAAGACAGAATGTGCATGAGTGGGAATATTCAGCTCACCTGGAAGAAAACATGACTACTTTTAGTACTTTCAACTCGGGGTTGAGAAGCAAAATCAGTAAAAACAAATCAATACATTCCCCCCAAAAATCATATATACATAGATAAATAATGTTTTCATTTATAAACAAAAGAAAAAACAAGATAAAAACTAAGAGAATTGATCACCAGATTTTTACGTTTTCTCAATTGGCCTCTCAGGGCTTCCGTAGATTAGCCTACAGTACATGCAAGATAGAAAAACACACAAATAATTTACAGGATTTTAAAAATCATGATTCTTAATACTGTTTCCTTAGGCTTCCTCAAGGCACACTGAAAAACTGAAACATTGACTTTAATTAAATGCATTATATCAACACATTTCACATAACTTTATTAGGCTAGTTGAAAGCAAATGATATTAAACCTAATATTTTTTTATTATCCAAACTTAATATTATTGCTAACCTAATAACGTTATGTGAAATGTGTTGATATAATGCATTTAATTATTACGCTTACTGGAGCAAATGACCACACAATGTTCAGTAGACACACACAGTCAATGCATTCACACACACATCCATTATGCATGTAATGTCATATGCGTGCAGGAGCTTTATTAATACCTAGCGGTGTCACAAGTCAGTGTGAAGAGGAAGGGCGGGTATCATTGTGTTTGTTGACACTCCCGCTTTTCCTGCATGGCCCCACATCACACGTTATAAAGTGAAGGTCAGTCAGGCGCTCGCGACAACACAGACCTTCCTTTTCTCTGTGCAACATGTACGGCACCATGGAGGAAGAGGAGTACGAGTTTCAGGAGGCAGACTTACCTGACGAGCCTTGCTTTTGCCCACAGGCAGAGTTTAATGACAAACCCGACTCCTTGTTCTTCAACGATGGGGTGAGGAGGATCGACTACATCCTGGTGTACGAAGATGAGGATAAGAAGGACTTTGACAAGAGGCACACGTTCATGCGGCGCAAGGTGGGTGTCTGGTTTTAATTGTTCATTTGTATTAAGCTGGGTGCTTCAATACTGTCCATCAGATGCTCACAGGTATCTAAAGTTTTGCAAATGGTGCTCACATGAAACGAGCAAGTCATCTACAAGTATAAAGTAATCAGCTCGTGACAAGAAATGTAAAATATGTGTTTTGTTTAAATAAAGTTGTATTTTAGAGCCATTTTCTTTGCTTTATTTAGTCGAAAGATGCAGGAAGTGTAGGGAAAGAGTGAAATTCCATAGCCTGCTTTGAAAATATCCAGCTTTTTAAGCGTATAAATGTCATCGCTCCTCCTATAATAACAATACATGTAATTCTGATCTGATTTTACAGTAAAATTCACTGTCAAATAATCAGTTTTAGGAGAAACACACATTTATATTAATGATGCAGTAGCTAGGTAGGCATACACACTCAGTCAAAGTCAATTTATGCTGAATACGCCTTTTTTCTTATTTGTTAAGGGAGTTGTATTTGCTGCAGGATGCCAGTGTATCACAGTTTATTTAAGAATCCACTAAGTAACTTCTGACGGTGTATTCTCGACAGGAACTTAAATAATGCTTTAATTTTCCAGGACAGGGAGTAGAGTAGATTGTTTTCAGAGCACCTTTCCACTGTACTTCTCTTTTATTCAGTTTCAATGCGTGTCATTCATCGCAGCTGCTGGCTGGATTCCCAACGGGAAGTTATGGAAATGAACAAAACCTTTTGCATTAGGAACTAAAATCCTTTTTTAGAACCTGAACCTTGTTATCATCCTGGCCCCGACATCCTAAACCATCAGATTTAACAGACTTACAGAGGTCTATGTGTTGCTTCAATTACTTTCATACGTTTTTGTGCACTTTTACACACTGGATTTCAGGGATCTGTGCAGGGATTGCACAAATGAAAGACTCAGAGACGTTATGACATCCACTGGTGTGTTGTTTGTGCCTGCCTGTGTCTTTCACAATGGGTTTGCAGTTAGGGATGTGTCATATAAAGCCTAGATCTGCAGACCACTGTTACCTGCAGTGTTGCAACCCATTTAGTGGTTTTGAAATGGAGACGGTGCCATATTTTTGACCAAAAGTGATGTCTTTAGCTGAAGATACTGCATATTTATACACGGTACTCTACCCTGCTGTTTATATGTCATATTTAGCTTGGGTTTTATCATGCACTTTTATTCTGAGACACTTTTTAATGTTTGTCAGACTAACATTTTCTTATGCTAGTTTTCATCTCATATGTTTTAGTTTCGTGTCATTTAGGTGTGTCTGTTTCACTGTACATATGACAGTAAAATATCTCTGTCCATGCTGAAAGGAAATATACACGATGGAGAATGAGGGGACTAGGTTTAGAAAGATGAGATGAGTATCAGCTAGTTCCTGTACGGATTAAACCTCGGCTCACTCCACCGCAGATCCACAGGGAATGGAGCTACTGTTCTCAGTCATCCTCAAACAGGAGATGAAGAGGGCAACAGTGTGCAGCAGCCACTCCCTTTGCTTTGTGTTTCCACAGCCCAACGAGGGTCAAACTGAAACTGCTAAATTTGTTTCTGCTAGGAAGGCGTCGCTCACTTCTGATAATGTTAAATCTTAAATATTGTGTCCTGGCTGAACTAACAGTGAAGGTATTTCGTCAACAGTCTCTCAAAGGTATTCCTTGGAATTGTATTTCCTCGGATGACCAGCCTGAACATTCGTACTAGCTTCTACCTATTGTATTTCAATACGTTTTATAACCCTAATTCAGTGTAGCAGTGTTCAGGATGTGGTTTACTGTAGGATTTCCTGACATGCTCTGACTTGCCTTTCATGCCACTATGTGCAGTGTAAATAATGCATATGTGGAAATGGAACGTGTCTACAATTCCTCAGATGTCTTTAAATAAATATAATTGAATGACAAATTAAAACAGCACCTTTCTGTTAACAATAACTGTTTGGATCCTAGTCACCTTTTATATATCTCCGTCTTTCAATCAGCGTTATTATAAGTTACTATTATTATTCATTATTGTTATTATTATTATTGTTATTATTGTTGTTGTTATTATTGTTGTTATTGTTATTATTATTATTGTTGTTGTTATTATTGTCGTTGTTATTATTATTGTTGTTGTTATTATTGTCGTTGTTATTGTTATTATTATTGTTATTATTGTTATTGTTATTATTACTATCGTTGTTATTATTATTGTCGTTGTTATTATTGTTGTTGTTGTTATTGTTGTTGTTATTGTTGTTATTATTATCATTGTTGTTATTATTATTGTTGTTATTATTATTGTTGTTATTGTTATTATTATTGTTATTATTATTATCGTTGTTATTATTATTGTTGTTGTTATTATTATTGTTGTTATTATTATTGTTATTGTTGTTGTTATTGTTGTTATTATTATTGTTATTATTACTATCGTTGTTATTATTATTATTATTGTCGTTGTTATTATTGTTATTATTGTTGTTGTTGTTATTGTTGTTGTTATTTATTGATTTTGATTTAATATCATTTAGTTTAATTTTAATTCCCTTTTATAGATTTTGTCCCAGTGTTTTTCTTCATGTCTTTTTTCTTTTTTAAACTGCTTTTGGATTTCAGGTGTAGGGTGAGTTATGAGTTATAGTCTTTGTTTTGAAAGTACATGCGTGGACAGAATAAGTCAGCACATCCACAGAGAGGATGGGAAGCTTGAAATCTGATTCCTTTAGTTTTCCTCTGCAGAGGCGGCGGGAGTACTTTGAAGCCAGCCTGATGAAGATGGGCATAGAGCTGGAGGCGACACAATCTGTGAGTAGATCACACTTATTCAGAAGGGTTCTCCTCCTGTATCTCGCACCTTAAAGACTCCTTCTTCCTCGCGTCCTGCAGGTGATAAACGACAAGCTGCTCTTCGTGAAGGTGCACATGCCGTGGGACGTGTTGTGCACCTACGCCGAGGTCCTGCACATCAAGCTGCCCATCCAGCCCAACGACCTGTCCTCCCGACCGTCGGCATGGCGCCACCTCTCCTGCATCACCAAACACTTCTACCCCGACGAGGAGCTGATCATCAAGGAGACGGAGTTCTTCACCGCCCCCTTTGAGAAGGACCGTCTGGAGTACTTCCACGTGAGGGACAGGGACCTCTTCTTCACCGCCGCCATGAGGAGCAGGATGGCAAGTTGTTTTTCTTACTGTATTGCTTCATTAAAGGATGTAAACAGATGTGCAGCATGAATAATACAATCATGTTTTCCTCCTCCAGGCGTACTACATCCTGAGTCGAGCCCCCTATGAAATACGAGGGAATATCAAGAAGTTTGGCGTCACCAAACTGCTGGACGGTGGAGTGTACAAAGCCGCCTATCCCCTCCATGATGTAAGTCACATGTTACTCTCATATTAACACACACACACACACACACACACACACACACACACACACACACACACACACACACACACACACACACACACACACACACACACACACACACACAGACATAAAACCGGTGATTGATGACTTTTATTTATTCATTTTTTTCTAGAATGTTTAGTTATTTTCTGTTAAATTTGTGACCGTTATAAAAAAAAAGTCTGAATTTTGTGGAACAAGTATCTGACAAAATCTCAGAGAATATAACACTTTTTTTCTCAGTGATTTTTCTGTTTTCCCTCCTAAATTTAATGATTTAATCTCAGGTTATTCAAGAATTTGTTTTCTTGTATATTTATCATTTAATTAGAAAAACATCCATATTAAATATAAAAGTACATTTAATATAATAAATTCTTAGTAAATAAGTAGTTTTTTCTCTCATAAATTTAACATTTGAACCTAATAACATGTCCAATTAAATATACTTCTTTTGAACATTCCCCAAACATTATTTGCCCCTAAAATGGGCCTTATAAGCAATCATATATGTATCATTTTTAAGCTTTTGGGCTTTGAAAATCCTCTTCCTCCCTGTTTTTCAGTCCAGGTTCAATGTGAAGTCCACAGAGGAGGGCTGCCCCAGCGAGAGATATCTGCTCTACACAGAATGGGCTCATCCCAAAAGCTTCTACAAGATGCAACCTCTGAACCTCATCAGGTGAACCTTCATGACCTCGTCACAACTTAAACTCCTTTCATGATCCAAAGCTCCTGTGAACTGAAACGCTTTGTGCCGTGTTGACTATCAACAGAAGGCCCGCGGGTCTCCTCCCTTTGTGCAACAACGAGTAATAGAGCCACAGGAGATCCAACCATTGTTTGTTTTCACAGGAAGTATTACGGCGAGAAGATTGGCATTTACTTTGCCTGGTTGGGTTTCTACACAATTATGCTGGCTCTGGCTGCCGTCGTGGGACTGGGGTGTTTCATTTATGGGTACAGGACTCAAGATACCAGCACCTGGAGGTACGTATCCTTGTAGATGTTGAATGATATTCTGTATGTTTCCCTGTGTGATAATCTCTGTCCTGACTGCAGCAAGGAGGTGTGTGACCCTGCCATTGGAGGAAAAATAGTGATGTGTCCGCAGTGTGACAGAGAGTGCATATACTGGAGGCTAAACAGCACATGTGAAGCTTCAAAAGTGAGTTTTATTTCATTTAAACACGAAAATAATCTGTCCTATTAACCCTTGATGTGTCAATGTGTAGCATGGGTGTAACTGACTGTAATCTGATTGTAATGATGGTGTAATATTGGTTGTATATGGGGCTAACAGTGTTATTTGCATGTCATTTGGTTGTTATAATGGTGTAATATGGGTGTAAAATAGATCAAATATGGGTTAAATATTATATAAATGCATACTGGCGACTGTGGCTGTGAGGGAGTGCGGTCGTCTTTCAACCAGAGGGTTGTGGGTTCGATCCCAGCCCGGAGAGATAAGACACTGAACCCTGAGTTGCTCCCTATGACCAAACGGTTGACGACTCGTAGCGTGTAAAATGTAGAAAGCGCTGTCTAAGTTAAGTCCATTTACCGTACCCTTAATTAGCAATGTATAACAGCAGTACAGAGTAAAGTCATACTTTATAGAAAGACTGCAAGATTTCTAGGCCTAAATACTTTACGGGTTAATGCTTTTGGTAAAAGTATACATGTTGTTTCAGAGGACGTGTTTTTACAGCTGCAGACTTTGCATAATTGATTGTGCGGGCGGCTTTTTACGCCCATGACAGTTGGCAGTTTTTGAATGTAAGCAGGACAGTTCTGATGTTGCTCTTCTTTCCGTTTGTCTTCTAGAAACTTTGCATATTTGATAACTTTGGGACCTTGGTGTTTGCAGTCTTCATGTCAATCTGGAGTAAGTTTTCCGCTCAATCTAATATCATATACTGAGAGAGAAGCTGTTTATTTTTGGCTCAACTAAAGGGAAAGCAGACACAGGAAGACGCAGACAATGCTGTGTGTCCGTAGTTACTTCCGTCTTTCCCGTAATTGCCCTCTTACTTTTCCTGTTTATTTCCTCTCCGCAGTCACACTGTTCCTGGAGTTTTGGAAGCGCTACCAGGCGGAGCTGGAGTACATGTGGGACACTGTGGAGTTTCTGGAGCAGGAAGAGCCGCCTCGGCCAGAATATGAAGCCAAGTGTATTTATGAGAGGAAAAACCCCGTCACTGGGGTAAATCACACACTCAGTACTCTTGATGCTATCATTTTAAAGCATCGAAGACAAAAACTAAGAGAGGGATTTGAGTTTTATGTCGTGCAAAGTAATTAAAGTGCATTATTTCACTGTGTGTGTGTTTGTGTGTTTTAGGTAAAGGAAAAAGTGCCTTACACAGCCTGTGGACGATGTGTCCGGTTGTCAATAGGAATCGGGACAGTCTTTTTCTGGGTAATGTAAATTAAAGTCAGTTGTATTACAACACATATAACTAAACATGCATCAATGGTAGAACTGTATTGTATCTGTCTGCTATTAAGGTAAAACAATCCTGTTATTAATATCATTTGTTCATTAATTACAGGTGATTTAACTTATTTCATTGTAACTAATGTAAGCGCTCTTTCACCATCCATTTATTAATTGTTAACTTTATTTCATATACAGTATATTGAATAGTCTCTGCAAGTATTAATTGGAATTATCGTAATCTCTACTTTACTTTTATGCCACAACTTATGCCAGAAATCTCCGTCCAGTAACACAAAGCATTACCTATTATTTTTCAATTTCAGAAGTGAATGTACTTGATTTTAAAGGTGTATTTCTGTCCGTTAGATTCTGTTGATCCTGGCGTCCATCGTGGCCATCATCGTGTACCGCCTGGCTGCTTTCTTCGCCTTCTCCGCCAAACTGCGGGCTCAGGACCTGAAGGAGCTGGAGCCGCTGAAGGAGTACGTGACGCCTCAGATGGCCACCGCCGTCACCGCCTCCCTCATCAGCTTCATTGTAATCATGGTCCTCAACATCCTGTATGAGCGCGTCGCCATCTGGATCACTGACTTTGGTGAATTATTGTATTTATTTTATTCATGTTTTTATATTTTTGTTTTTATTTATTTTATCTACATCATTTGTTTGATTTTGTTTACTCGATGTATTACATTTATTTTAATATTTATGTAATTTTTTATATTTTCTATGTTCTCTACTTGCTTGTGAAGCGTCTTTGATTTCCAGAAAAAGTATAATTATTATTATAATCCTTTTTTTCTACCTGTCAAACAGAGCTTCCTCGGACTAAGACGGACTACGAGAACAGCCTGACCCTGAAGATGTTCCTCTTCCAGTTCGTCAACTACTACTCCTCCTGCTTCTACATCGCCTTCGCCAAGGGGAAAGCGGTCGGCTTCCCTGGAGATCCCGTTTATCTTTTGGGAAAATACCGCAACGAGGAGGTACGGTTTGTCCCTCTAGCTATTCGACGTCTCACTGACTGACTCGCTTGATATTCCTGACTCTTGTTTGCGTCCCGCAGTGTGATCCGGGCGGTTGTCTGATTGAATTGACGACTCAGCTCTCTATCATCATGGGGGGAAAAGCCATCTGGAACAACATCCAGGAAGTCTTGCTCCCGTAAGAAGTCAGAAACACCAAAGGGCTCAAAGCTAATCTCCCTTTCCCTGTCAAACCGAGCCCCTGTTGATACATCCCTTCTCCTCCACAGGTGGGTTAAAAACCTGATTTTCCGCTACTGCACTCGTGCTACCTCGGAGAAGGTGATTCCTCGCTGGGAACAGGACTACCAGCTGCAGCCACTTTCCAAACTCGGACTCTTCTACGAATATCTGGAGATGGGTAAGTCTTACACAGATACAGCAGCAGAAAGGTTAGCAAAAAGTCTAGCGTGTCTCTAAATCACAAAACAGGTTGCACTACTAGACAAACTAGTTCTCACATACCAAAGGGGTTATCTGTTTACAATGTTAAGGCCAGAACAAAGGGTAAGTTTGCTAACGCTAGTGCACATCTTTTTTTTATTCATACCTCCCTGTGTCTTGTCTCTGGCAGTGATCCAGTTCGGCTTTGTGACTCTGTTTGTGGCCTCCTTCCCTCTGGCTCCCGTCCTGGCGCTGGTCAACAACCTGTTTGAGATCCGGGTCGATGCCTGGAAGATCACCACTCAGTTCAGACGCATCGTGCCGGAGAAGGCTCAGGACATCGGGGCCTGGCAGCCCATTCTCCAGGGCATCGCCATACTGGCTGTCGCGACAAATGTGAGGAACTTGATTAAGTAATCAATTAACAATAGTTTTGATAAGTGTGACCCTTTCACTACATTTCACCGGTGTCCTGGTGTCTCAACAGGCCATGATCATTGCGTTTACCTCCGACATGATTCCCGCGGCTGGTCTACTACTGGTCCTTCTCCGTGTACCCGTATGGAGATCACTCTAACCACACCATGCAGGGCTACATCGAGAGCTCGCTGTCTCTATTCAACATCAGCGACTTCTCTAATAGCAGCGTGCCCATGAGGACGCCTTACAACATCACCACCTGCAGGTACAGACACCGTATATAATTCTATATTTTATGACTGCAAGACAAGAGATTTTGGAACAATAAAGCGGAACCATCGTTACAGAATAACAACAACCAGCACCACATGTACTCCGATGGACGTGAAAAAAAAATGGGACAAAAAATAAAAGAATAATAAATAAATAAATAAAAGAATAATTAAAATTAACAAAAATAATTAAAACTAATACAATAATAATTCAAATAATTTACATAATCTAAATTTTAACAAATATTTGTAATGCAATAAAGTGATAAAAAAATATTAAGAAATCCAGAATGACATTTTTGTTTTGCTAGTTTATGTAAATAGTTAATTGATTGCTTTTAATGGTGTGATTCAAACTTCTGGACACCTTTAAAAGAGATAAAATAAGACGGCAAGTTGAATACATGACTCATGTTTGATTTACTTTCCTCTTTTAGGTATCGAGATTTCCGGTATCCCCCAGGGCATCCCAGGCAGTACGAGTACAACGTCTACTACTGGCACGTGATCGCTGCCAAACTGGCTTTTATAATCGTCATGGAGGTGGGTATGAGCAGGAAATGGATCTATAACCACAAAACACAATTAAAATACGAATCATTCAAACATGTCTCTTTCCCCTCGCAGCACATCGTTTACCTCACCAAGTTCGTCCTGTCCTACGTGATCCCCGACGTCCCGTACGCCGTGAAGGAGCAGATCAAACGAGAGAAGTACCTGACCCAGGTCATCCTCCATGAGACCAACCTGAAGCTGGTGACCAAACGCTTGAAGCCCGTGGACGACGGGACGGTTAAGTGCGGGAAGGTGAACCTGACGCGGGAGGAGATGGAGCTCGATTTCTGAACGTAAAAAAAAGTATGGAGGAACGGATCAAACCAGACTGTACATACAAGAATACACCGTTGTATGCAGCGTCCGGGACAAGGAACGGACATTCGTGATGGAAAATGTGCACAAAGGAATCTTTGAGACAATGGGCTCCTGGGGGCAGACATTAAACAGCCCCCTTATGGTTGTTTCACCACTTGTTTTATTATGTTTCTATTTGTTGTCGTTACGCATCACCCAGTGGCTTTGTCTCTTTGTGGTCATTGTGTAAACGTTTTGTCCTTTTAATAATTTAATGTATTAATATGCCCCCATTTTTAGTTGTTTTGTGACTTTTTGTGGTCATTTTACCCTTTTTATAGTCTTTGTGTGTTTTGGTTTCTTTGTGGTCATTTTGAGTATCATCCTGGTTGGAAATGTTGTACGTGATCGTGAGAGTCCTCTGCTCACCCGGGGGGGAAAACGGAAGGAGATGAGGGACGTCCACCACGAGACAAAGTCCACAGGTAGGGCTTCTCCGGGCTGGCAGTGGGGCCATCGACACGTTGGTCCACTTATCCATCCATTGCTGTGTAGTAGGAAAGAAGACATCCTTATAACACTGTTGGGGGTGAACGAAAGGAGAACCACTGTAGTTTTTATATTCCTTTTAACTGTCCTCACACTCAACGCAAAGCATGAAAAGGAGAATGAACAATGCTTCCGTCCTCTATCACCTCTAAGAGGACAGATATTATGTAGCAGACACAAACAAGGTGTGGGATTAACAAGTTATTTCTTTCGGACTGTCGTTTTCAACTATGAGTTCAATAGTTTGTTCAAATCTGAATCCATATTCAATTTATATCTATTTAGGTTTAAGTATTTTTGCTTATTTCTGGAACCTGGTTTGGAACCCACAGCAAAGACACAAAGGGACATCAAAACGGCGTCTCGTACTTTGAAGCTTCACACTAAATAACACATGGTGAGCTGACAAGATTTTATTATAGCACTATAGCACTCATCAGTGTCGGCTTAAAGTGTAAAATACAGGATAGTTTGGAGGCCTCAGAAAGCTTGTGAGCATAAAGTGTTTTTAAATGTACATTTTGTCTTCAATCTACATTTTACGTTGACTATATGTGTGTTTCAGTCAGTCTATTGATGCAACAAGTGCCACGACAGCGAAAGTATCAGTATTATTATCTATAAAAACCACTATGCCATTTTTTACTGTTAGCAGAACTAATGAGCTAAGGTAATGCTTAACATCTCATTACGTGAGTGATGAGATGAAGGTGTTGGAATAGACATGGACTCACCTGTGCCTCTAATACCTTCACCTGTGTATAGTTAGCCATTCTAATATCATATTTTTTGTTAGAAATAGTCGCAGTCTAGTCTATTAGTTGTGAGTCTCTTTCTCTCATCTATTGAACTGTTTTGCACTTTTTTTTTTCTTCCAGTTCCTGTGATAGCAACCCAGTCATTTAATCCTCTCCTGTGTTTTCTGAATTCTTAAATCAATACCTCTGCTGTATTATTGCATTGCATTGTGATTAAAACAATGGTACTATAACCACCGTGTATGTAAACAGTATCATATACCAGCAATACATGATGATGCATTTCTGTCCTGTGTGACTTTAATCCTCCCATAAAACAGTTTTATTAAAAAAGTGTCCTTTCACCTATGATGTAGTCAGTATTCACCTGTATTAAAACAAAGCAAAGGTGAGCAAAAACAACATTTACAGTTGTTGAATTCTGAGAATAAAGTGGGACAAAAAATTCAACAATAATAAAAAAAAAAAAAAAAAATTAAATAATAATTAAGTCAAAAGAAAAATGAAAATACTAAAAAATATTTAATCTCAAAATGTCAACAATTATTTGTAATACAATAAAATCATAGAAATATATTAAGAAAACCAGAATCAATTAATTTTTTATCCAAAACAATAAAAATTGACCATGAAAATAAATTAAGATTATTCTTTATATAAAACTCGAAACACTGTATTGAATAAACATGAATAAATGTCATTAAATAATCTTTATAAAATTAAAGATACAAATAAAAATTAATTGAGAAGAATTTCATTATTTAAAAAAGGGGGGGACGTAGTTTGTGTTTTGGCCGAACTTTTCTGTTTGCTGCTTTAAGGAACTAACGTATTTAAAAAATATTTAATCCAAAATATGAAACTGTATTTGTCTTTTTTTATTATTTGATGTAATTCATTTATTCCAAGTCAGTTTAAACCGTGATCTGAATAAATAAAGGTACATTTGTGATCAGGCAGGTTAGTTAACGCCTCTTTTGACGCCATCTACATGCTCGCAGGACCCTTCCTTAACTCACATGTACGCCCCCTGTGTGCATGGAGTGAAACAGTTTGGACACGTTTCTATATTTTATTGTTTCTGAACGATAAACCGAGAGTTTAATCCAAAATGAGCGCGCAGATCACCTGTGTCGGATGGGTAGCGAGAGGCGTCTCCAAGGAAACACCGGACAAAGTGAGTAACTTAGCAACCGTTAGCTAGCTATGCTAATTTGTCAACATGTCACCAACTATGCTCCCAAAAGAGCAAACTTTAGGATTTACTACATAATTACGCATTGTAGACCAGATACAAACTGCAGTGTAATGGAATATAAGGCAATGTGTGTAGTGACAGTAGGTAGAGATGATAAAGGATAGCTAACATACCTAAATACCGATAACACTCTCAATGAAGAGGTACGGATTCCTCGCGTTTCATATTTAAAAAAGAAAAATCCATTTTTAAAATCAATTTATACATTTATAACCTCCATTTAAAATGTAGCTTATTAATATTAATGACATTTTAGCTTTTTGTGTGGTTTTGTGTACCATTTTATTGTAAATGAGTGACAGTGTGGAGGAGACCACTGTGGCAAGTGAGCAGCACCCCCTCAAACAATGCTCCAAATTCAATCCTACAATTCTTCCCAAATTTCTATAATATGCATATTTATTTTCTTATTAATGTAGTAAAGGAATATACTGTCAGCATTGTCCTGCACAATTATGAATAACTAAACTTTGACCTTTTCTATTCTGTGTTTATTTTATGTATTTATTTTTGTGTTAAAAAGATATACACGTTATTGTTGCTTTTGTTCAAAATGTCATAATGTATTTTGGTAATTATACAAAGCTTTGGCAATACTGTCGGTAATTATGGTCCTATAAAAGCTCTTTGAAAGTGACAGCTTCAAGTGTACAGTCTAGCAGTGGCTCAGTCAGTAGGGGCTTGGACTGGGAATCGTAGGGTCGCCGGACAGACTTGAAAATATGGAAGGTGGACTGCTACTTGGAGAGGTCCCAATTCACCTCCTAGGTCCTGCTGCTGTGTCCTTGAGCAAGGCACCGGACACTTCCAATCCCCCCTCCCCATTGCTCCCTGGGCGCTGCACCATAGCTGCCCACTGTTCCTAGCACTAGGATGGGTTAAATGCAGAGGACACATTTCACTGTGTGTGCTCTGCTGTGTGCATGCATGTGACTAATAAAGAGGGTTTCATCCTCTGATTCTATAAGTGTGTTGGTTGTGAGCTCACGTCTTATATTGGGATAAGTGCTAACGTGGCTAACACACAATACCTATATATAATAAGCCCAAGTCACATATCAACTATTTTTAGTTAACTTACCTTACACTGTACGCATAAATTCAATTACTACAATGACGATATATTTAACCACAGGTGTCATAAGAAAACACACATTTTTAACACCGTATATCCTTTTTCTTTTTACCGCACCAAACCCGAGACAAATGAGCAAATAAAGACTATTTTTAAATTTCATTTCAGGTGGAGTTGAGCCAGGAAGAACTTCAGCGCATCATTAGTGAAGCGAAGCAGGAGATTGGGTATGTTGGAGTAAAACTCGCATTACTGCAGGGATCTTTTTACTGAATCTGCCCGAGTCCATCCAAATATGACTGGTATTCTAGGAAAAGCTGAATCATGGTTGTTTGTCTGTCTGCCGAATCAGGGAACTAGCAGCCGAGGAAGAGGAAGACGACGACGACGAAGGCATTTGTGAAGATAATCTTGACGGTAATACAGCGGAGGATGTTGCTGCTGTCCCAAAGAATGAGAACAAGGAGGGAAAGGAGGAAGAGGACGAATTGGCAGAGTACGGCCTGGACAGATATGATGAAGAGGATGCAGGTGAGTGTGGAGGTGTTTGTGTGTGTGTGTGTGTGTGTGTGTGTGTGTGTGTGTGTGTGTGTGTGTGTGTGTGTGTGTGTGTGTGTGTGTGTGTGTGTGTGTGTGTGTGTGTGTGTGTGTGTGTGTGTGTGTGTGTGTGTGTGTGTGTGTGTGTGTGTGTGTGTGTGTGTGTGTGTGTGTGTGTGTGTGTGTGTGTGTGTGTGTGTGTGTGTGTGTGTGTGTGTGTGTGTGTGTGTGTGTGTGTGTGTGTGTTTACAGACTCATTTCTGATAATTCTGCCGATTTACCCCCGTGTTGTCTTCCATTTAGCCACCTCTAATCTGGGAGACAGTCTGGCTGGGCTTACAGTGTACAGCTGTAACGAGGAGGATCCCTACATCACCATCAAAGACACAGTAAGAGCGCTTTACAGATCCAATGTTGTCCTATTTCCAGTAGTTTCAACTGATTTACACGCACACACCACACACACACACACACACACTGCTGTCGCACATCTAGGCAACTCATGAAAATGGCTCTAATTTGAAAAAAATTAAAATAATTTAGCTTCATTTATCAAGTCCTTTTTTTGGTTCTTCGTTAACTATGAAAACATGCATTTGTCTACAAAACAAAGTGAAAAACCATGAAATAAAAGCTTAGACGTTCAGTTTACGTCCAGCTTTTTATTCCCTTTTTAGGACCAGTACGAGCGGGAAGACTTCCAAATCAAACCCAGTGACAATCTGATCCTGACGGGCCGCGCGGAGAAGGACTGCTGCAACTTAGAGATCCACGGTGAAAATCTTCATATGTGACGTTACGTGGAAGACACGGACTCTCTTTTGTTGATAATGTTAGCTACATATCTGATCCTGACATTATCTATTTTAAGTATTTCCGGTTCTGCACAACCCTCCGAATGTTTTCCACATTTGCACACCTCTCTTTATGTCTGCATAGCTTTACACTTCTCATAACAACACTGCACATATTTAATTTGAGTATTTTGTCATAGTGTACTGTACATAGTTAGTTCTATATCTTAACGTGTATAAAACTAGTTTTTTATTTATGTTTTGCTTGTTTTTCGTACAATTTATCTGTGTTGATGTGTGCACCATATACACTGAGGCAGTTCCTCGTATGTGTAACCTACTACTGGTTCGGGAAATCATATGCTAATGTCAATATCAGAAAAGGTATATTGTCCGAAGCGTCTTGTATGATAGACTTCTTCTTAAATATATATTTAACACGTGATCTCTTCACAGTCTATAACTCGGACGAGGACTCTCTGTATGTCCATCACGACATTCTGCTGCCAGCGTACCCTCTGTGTGTGGAGTGGCTCAACTTTGACCCCAGCCCCGGAGAAGGAGCCGGTAAGACAATCCAGTTGTATTCCATTTGAATATAACAACAGCCAAAATGAGTGTGATCTATTTAACGTGCATTAGCTCACCTCGCTGTGCTCCGCGTGTCAGGTAACTACGCCGCTGTGGGGAACATGACTCCTCAGATCGACGTGTGGGACCTGGATGTGGTCGACTGCTTGGAGCCCGCCTTCTCCCTGGGGACCAAAATGGCAGCCAAGAAGAAAAAGAAGAGCAAGAAGGTATTCACAATTTACACTGTCCTCTACCAGCTT
Source organism: Eleginops maclovinus (assembly GCF_036324505.1). NCBI lineage: Eukaryota > Metazoa > Chordata > Actinopteri > Perciformes > Eleginopidae > Eleginops > Eleginops maclovinus. The sequence goes on from NC_086365.1 coordinate 14,530,164, forward strand.
TTTATACTATTTATTTTTCTATTTTTGACCCCATCAGTAGCAGACATTTTCCTCGCTTTGTTTCCTGATTTCTTTCACATCATTCACACGTTGTTCTCCTCGATGCCAGGGGGCGGCAGCAGAGCCTACGGAGGGCCACGCGGACGCAGTGCTGGATATATCCTGGAACAGACTGGTCAGGTCAGTATTGAGCGGCATATTTATTTGGATACATTACGCGGGTTGTGGCGTTTTAGTCAGTTTTTCGTAAATAAAAAGCCACTGTCCTTAGGGTTATGACTCGGAGAGCTTTGTAACGTTGCAGAAAATAGGTATTTATTCGGCAATCCAGGCGTCATATAAACATAACGGATCAACATAAACTTCCTCCGTTAAAAAGCAAGTCCTCAGAATATTCCACTATAACTAAAAAGACTATACCGAATTTAAAGACGTGTGCTTGTGCTTGTTTGCTGTATGAAAATATCCTAACAACTTAATTAAAAAAGCTGCACCTTCTGCTTATCAAATATAGAGTTATTTAGACTCTTAATACAAGCTTTTATGGGAGAGTGTGTATAAAAACGCATCTGTTGAACAAAGCCACTTTCTCTCCGTTAGGAATGTGCTGGCCAGCGGATCAGCTGATGACACCGTGATCTTGTGGGATCTCACTCAAGGAAAACCAGCCACTACTCTGCGCAGGCACACTGATAAGGTATTGAGAAGGGAAAATAATTACAACAGGTGTTATTAACGGTTGATTATCTGTCATTATATTCTAAGAATTTCCCTTTTCCCCCCCCCGTCTTCCAGGTTCAGACGGTATCATTCCACCCATTCGAGGCCCAGACTCTGATATCAGGCTCTTACGATAAGTAAGTGTTATTGTTGGTTTGTAGAATGAGCTGATAAACAGATTTACCTTCAGTGAGTTTGAGATACAAAAACATTCTCTCTTTCCAGGACAGCTGTTCTGTACGACTGCCGGAGTCCAGACAACAGCAACCGGACCTGGAGGTTCAGCGGTCAGGTGGAGCGTCTGGCCTGGAACCACTTCTCCCCGTACAACTTCCTGGTACGTGGAAATAATCATACCCATCACCCCAGTTCTCAGAGCTCTGCACTGGCTACCGATCACTCTTTCAACTTGCTTGCTGCTTTTCCAGATGTCATTTAACCACGGTTTATCATTGCACTTCAGCACTTTTTGCAGCACTATGTGTATTTACAATTATTTCTCTCTCTTTTATGAATTGTCTTTTTGTTTTGATTAATGTTGTTCCTAATTATTATGTGTTAACGCCCATTTAAAGCCCTTTGGATTGCCTTTGTGTCTGAAATGTACTCATGAATAAACATACCATCACCTTTAATGCTCATGGTGTGACAAACCTTGTTGATCCACCAGCTCAGTGGTTAAGTGCGTGTTTGTGTGCAGGCCAGCACAGAGGATGGATTCGTCTACTGCCTGGACGCACGCTCAGATAAACCCCTGTTCACGCTGAAGGCTCACGATGAAGAAGTGTCGGGTAGGTGGAAGTTTGTGGAACAACAGTACAAATGATGTGTTTTTCTGCACTGTGTGGTGAGACTGTTGTTGGTGAGTCACTAAGGGAGGGTGAAATGATGGCTTACCATTGTTGCAACACACCAGAAAAACATGTGGTTACTATTTCATCTTGGAAAACATTTGGACGCCAGTGAAACCATTGCAACCAGCAGGCCAATCTCACTGCACTATTCCCCACTGCAATTTTAATTTAGGTGATTGTAAGTCTAGAGCAACTGTCAGTAGAATCTTGAAGACATGCTCACGCTAACATGTGTGCAGGTTTGGACCTCAGCAGCCAGATTAAAGGATGCCTGGTCACCTCATCGGCCGACAAACACGTCAAGATCTGGGACATTTTGGGCAACAAGCCCAACCTGGTGCACTCCAGGGATATGAAAATGGTAAGAGCTTGCAGGTAGACTTCACATTCTTGACAAGTTTGAGGTCTTAAAGAGAGTTTAACAACTTCCTTTTTCTTCCTGTCACAGGGTGTGCTGTTCTGTGCGTCGTGTTGCCCCGATCACCCCTTCGTCTACGCCTTCGGGGGACAGAAGGAAGGCCTGCGGGTTTGGGATATAAGTGATGTTGCAGCAGGTATAGTTTCCTTCTTTGCTGAAGTTCTTTATGTCATACACTTTCAGGACGTAGACCATTAATGCAGAAACAGACAGGATTGTACGCGATAGGCTAAGGGGCGGGACATCCCTGAGCTGTTGACCAATCACAACAGAGCTAACCAATCAGAGCAGACTGGGCTCTGGTTTCAGACAGAGGGTGAAAAGAGGTGCTGGCAGCACAGGCAGTATGAGAGACATGTCACAGTAGAGACACTAAATACTGAAACTGAAAATATATTACATTTATCGTACACTTAAACTGGTATTTAAAATACGTTTGAGATCGCCCCCACCACGGCAGTTCATTGCTGATATTCCTTTTGGTGTGTTTCTCCAAACTGGGGGCATTAGCTGTTGGAAATACACTGACTATAGATGTACAACCCACTTAAAAAAATCCAAAATATCGCTCAACGTCGAATGCAATCTGCCAAATGTGTGTAGATGAGGCAATATACAGTATACTGTTGAGTTTTCAAATAAATAATGCTTGTGTGTTATTGTGATTGTTTACCTTTAGTGACTGAGGTGTTTGGCAGCCGAGAGCGCTTGGTGGCGAACACGGGATCCCAGGCCTCCAGCGCGGCAGCCTCGGCAGAGATGGAAGTCGCCGAGTGACGCTCTTGGATGAATCAGCAACCTGAACACACGAATAAACTGAGAAACGCCTGAAAGCACACCCAGCCGCCCTGCTGTCGGTGTGTTCTCAGAGTGCAGGAGTTCAAGGGGAAAGGATTGGAACAAATACAAATGCATTCCTGAAGAATTCGGAAGGTGGAGAGAATGCAAACTAGCACCGAAAACACCTGAAGAAACGTGTTCAGCTTGTCTCTCGCTACACAGAAAACAACAGCTGCTTTGCACGCTCAAAGATGTGTGAATAAAAGACAAAGCGGTATATTCATGAGTGAATAATCCAAGATGTTTTAAGTGGACGCAGTGATTCAGATATTTCAAATGTTTATATAAGTTTAAGATCTCTTCAGTTTTCCTTTTGTTGTCATATGCTACAAAAACTATTTTAACATGCATACCTGCGTTTCCTGGTAATGGCGAACGGTTTAATAAAAAGTCTGTATACTATCATCTGGCACCTGTATTAGAACATAGTGGACTCATTAATATGCTGTATATTCAATAAATAAATGCAGTTTAATATGTGTAAACCATTTTTCTTCGTGTTGAGTATGTCTTGAATGGATAAAACATTGATTTATCGAACAAATTAATAAAGTTGTAGTTCAATGGAGAGTGCTTTTCTTAGTGGCAACATGTTTGAGTCTGTTTCAAGATCAACAAACCAAACAGTTTACACTCTTTTTCCTGCATAACTAGTTAGTAATCTAACCAGTGTGATGGATTTTGCAGAACATAATCTTGGATAGTGATCTCACCTTTCCTACACTTTAGAAAAGAGAAAGAAGAGTATAATCGAATGGTCCCACAGAGGGGAAATGTTTTCATTGATTTTCTCACCTATATTGAACAGAACAGAGCACATGTATTATCATACAAACAGTTACTACAATTAATAATAATATGTCCCTGTTGTACATATAATGTGCACGTATATACACACCCACAATTCTACCGGATTTTTCGTGTGACAAGCGGAACCGAAGTGACTGAGTCTAACACGGAACTATTTCAGTGATGCACAGCCGATGATAACTAAGCATGGCGTCGGGTCATTTATGCAAACTACACAGTATCTTTACTCGACTTTCTGAAGGCTCCACATTACGACATCTACAAAGTAAGTTGTTTTGTTATCCATTCAACAGTTTGTGAAACCCTTTTAGTTAAAGGTGGTGTTTTTATAACCGTTTATAACCGTTAGCTCAATGGTGTAGCCAGCAATGCTAACAGAGGCTAACCTTGACACTGTTTAGAAGGTAAACACTAGCATTTGGCTAACTGTGTTTTAACTTTAAAAGATAATTAAATATACCTAATAACTCTACATATGAGTATTCCTTAATGAGTGCATTCTCTTGCATGAATGTGAGATATTTATAGTTGATGTTTGTTTATTTTCTACTCTTCTTATTTTTAAAAATATTTGTTATGCCTTATTTTACATTCCTGCAGTAACGCATTTTTTTTCCTCCAACTTTGGGATCATAAATTATATCTTATTTTGACATGTAAGCATGTGTCATACCTGCTACGTTTTGTGTCTTGCACGGACGTCAAACCCAGACATGACAGACTATAGTGTGCAGGGATTCAAGCTTTTTAAATGTGATGTCGGTGCATTACATATAGATTGTGCAGAGAGGGAAGAAGTACTCTTGTCCATGAGTTAAAGTAGAAGTACTCAGATCTTGTCCATGAGTTAAAGTAGAAGTACTCAGATTTTGTTCTTGAGTAAAATTAGAAGTACTCAGGTCTTGTTCTTGAGTTAAAGTAGAAGTACTCAGATCTTGTTCTTGAGTAAAAGTAGAAGTACTCAGATCTTGTTCTTGAGTAAAAGTGGAAGTACTCAGATCTGGTTCTTGAGTTAAAGTAGAAGTACTCAGGTCTTGTACTTGAGTAAAGTAGAAGTACTCCGATCTTGTACTTGAGTAAAAGTAGAAGTACTCAGGTCTTGTTCTTGAGTAAAAGTGGAAGTACTCAGATCTGGTTCTTGAGTTAAAGTAGAAGTACTCAGGTCTTGTACTTGAGTAAAGTAGAAGTACTCCGATCTTGTACTTGAGTAAAAGTAGAAGTACTCAGGTCTTGTACTTGAGTAAAAGTAGAAGTACTCAGGTCTTGTACTTGAGTAAAGTAGAAGTACTCAGATCTTGTTCTTGAGTAAAAGTAGAAGTACTCAGGTCTTGTACTTGAGTAAAGTAGAAGTACTCAGATCTTGTTCTTGAGTAAAAGTAGAAGTACTCAGATCTTGTTCTTGAGTTAAAGTAGAAGTACTCAGATCTTGTTCTTGAGTAAAAGTAGAAGTACTCAGATCTTGTTCTTGAGTTAAAGTAGAAGTACTCAGATCTTGTTCTTGAGTAAAAGTAGAAGTACTCAGATCTTGTACTTGAGTAAAAGTAGAAGTACTCAGATCTTGTTCTTGAGTTAAAGTAGAAGTACTCAGATCTTGTTCTTGAGTAAAAGTAGAAGTACTCAGATCTTGTACTTGAGTAAAAGTAGAAGTACTCAGATCTTGTTCTTGAGTTAAAGTAGAAGTACTCAGATCTTGTTCTTGAGTTAAAGTAGAAGTACTCAGATCTTGTTCTTGAGTAAAAGTAGAAGTACTCAGATCTTGTTCTTGAGTAAAGTAGAAGTACTCAGGTCTTGTACTTGAGTAAAGTAGAAGTACTCAGATCTTGTACTTGAGTAAAGTAGAACTCCTCAGATCTTGTACTTGAGTAAAGTAGAAGTACCAGAGTGTAGGAATACTCTGTCACAGTGAAAGTATTCTAAATGTTCCTCCAGTGAAAGTAGAAAGTACTCTCATCTAAATGTACTTAAAGTAGCGACAGTAAAAGTAGTCATTGTCTGATTGGTCCATTTCAGAATAATATCTCTGATATGTTTTATAATGATTGATCATTAAAGTGTTCTCAGAGCTGGTAAAGGTGCTGCTAGTGTCTCACCTCCTGTTTGTTTTTCTGTTGCAGCATGTCTGGTGCCAATGCGACAGAAGTACTGCGGTCCTTCACTTGACGGTAACGGGTAAGAGCTTCATTTTGAAGTGGCTTATTATATGGAAAAACATAGAAAAGAAATGAAGAAAGCATATTCATTGGTTTGTAATAAAGATACGTAATAAGTAAAGGTGCTTTTTGATATTATGACCAGGATAATAACCTCTCATTTTCTTGAATTTAGCAATGTGGATATTGGTGTGACATCAGACGGGAAAACCATAGTGTGCTACCATCCCAGTGCTGACATTCCCTATGAGCTCACCCAGGTAACAGAGTGATCCATAGCCTCAATCTGTCAGACTGTCTCATGTTTTGCTATTTCTTTTGCCCCTTTGATGCTCATTTGCTAGTAGACAAGACATAAAACAATAATACACATTTAAAGTGCAAGAAAAAACAGAGCAGAATTAAATACAGCAGGATTATCTTGCGAGACCAATGTGCAAGTCTGCAGGAGAAGAGTTAAACTATATACATGTAAATAAATACAATAAGCTTAGTGTTGCAGGGACCGTTGTCAGTGACCAAGTGAATGCAGGATATGTAACCCTTCAAACACCTGATTCCCAGATGTGCATCACTTAAGAAAAACCTCCTGAATAAATCTAAAAAAATAAAGGTAGATGGAACATTTTAAGGATTGATTTTGTTGATCATTTCTTCTTCTTTTTCGCAGCCTATAGAGCGAACAGACCCCCTGAGCAACCCGGTTGAGTCACATGACCAGATCCTAAAGGCCCACCTCAGCAAGGAGGTGCTGCGGGACAAAAAGGGGCCCACCATAGAGGAGCTGAGCAAGATGTTTTTCACCACCAAACACCGGTGGTACCCAGTGGGACAGTAAGTACGGAAATGACACACATTGTGCATTTCATTTTTAACTTATAGTCTTCCTGCCAGGAGGTTTTATGTTAGAAATGTAAAGTACAGGTCCCTAGCGCACACAAACTACCGGATGCTAACTTGCATATGTGGTGTTAATAAGCACAATTGGCAGGAGATCCATTAATAAGCATTAATTAGCGAATGCTTGCAACAACAAAAAAAAAGCTAGGCCGATTTGGCCAATTAAATGGAGGATGATGAATCCATTTTTGGGATCGAAAAATCCCCTAGATCTTCAAAATCAACCCAAAATCCACTCACCGGGAGTACACATATGGCCACTTCCTGCTTAAAGCTGCTTATTTGGATTCTGAAAATGGCAGAAATTGATTCACCATCGTCAATAACCTCCTACAACACTCCAAAGTGGTCCAAATCGAGTGATTTATTTTAAAACTATTGTCCGCATGTGCTAATTAATGCAACTTATACTAATTGTGCAAATTACCCCTTTCATATGTAAGTTAGCATCTGGCAGTTTCTATATGCTGGGGACCCGTACCATACATTTAAGTCATACAACTACATATCCAGGTTCATAAGAGGACTCTATGAGCTGGCCAATAGACCTTTACCTGCCTAAGTATGGATATAGTGCTGGCCTTTGTTTCAACACTTGGTGGCTTTTTGTGCTCCTTTTTTGTTTTCCCACCATGAAGTTGTACATACAGTATATTATTGAGGCAAAATGTAAGAGCTGAAGGAAAATACATCAAAGATATGAATGAATGTCCTTGTGTGTCGTTGTTCACAGGTACCACCAGAGACGCAGGAAGAAGGATCCTCCAAAAGACAGATAGTTGAAGGCCAAAGTTTCAGAATTGCAAATATTGTTGTTTGTGTTGTCACAATGATGTATAATAAACTGTTGAATAGTACATAGGTTGTCATGTTTTGGAGTCGGTGCTGGATGCTCATTTAATTTGCACAATTGGCCTTAATAAGCATATGCAGACAATAGCTAAAAAAACGGATTGGCCTATTTGGACAATTTTGGAGGTTATTGAGGATGTTGAATTTATTCTCGGGATCATAAATGGTTGTTTTAACCAGAAAGTAACCATATCTGTACTCAGTGGGGTGATTCTGATTCAAATTTGGGTCGATTTTAAGGTTTTATGTGTCCCAAAACTGCTTTTTTTTATCATAATCCTCACCATCCTCGATAACCTCAGAAACCAGTGTTGTTGTTGTTGTTGTTGTTCTCATCCAAAGAGAACCGAGGTATTGATCCAGGTTTTGCCTCTGGTTTGTTCCATTGTTGCACTACAAGATGCAAACAGATAATGATTTGACTAGCCGTGTGCTCATCCACCTGCCATCATTTATAAACTACACTTGTATGAAAACAAACATAAAACCTACTGTTTTTTTCTTAGAATTTAAATTTCTCAATCTTAATATTAAGCTATGCCAAAGACATGGCTCTATAGATGATCTGCCTTTTGGTCCAGACTGAAATATCTCAGCAACTATTGGACACTTTGGATGGAAATTTGGTACAGAAATTCACGATCCCCAGAGGATGAACCCTACTGACTTTGGGGAACCTCTGATTCTTACTGTTGTTCCACCATTGGGTTTACATTGGTGGTTCAGACATACTGTATCTTGAGTGATAGACGCAATTGTCTTGACATTTACAACAGAAATTCAAGGTCCCTGGAGGATGCATTTTAAGAACTTTGGTGATCCTCTGTCATTTCACTACTGTTGGATTGAGTGTTTTACACCGATCTGCCATAACATGACCACTGACAGGTGAAGTGAAGCACCGTGATGATCACGTTAGAATGGCACCTGTCAGTGGGGGGGGATATGTTGGGCAGCAAGTGAACACTCTGTCCTCAAAGTTGAAGTGTTGGAAGCAGGAGAGGCGTAAGGATGTGAGCGACTTTGACAAGGGCCAAAATGTGATGGATAGACGACTGGGTCAGAGCATCCCCCAAACTGCAGCTCTTGTGGGGGGTTCCCGGTCTGCAGTGGTCAGTACCTACCAAAAGTGGTCCATTCATTTAAAAAAAGGGTTTTTGTCTTTCTGTTATGTTTCAGAATATTGTCAAACAAGTAATATAGAAAACAACTGTACATATCATTCTTATTCCCATCTTTAGGGATGCAAAATTAGGGAGAGGGTTCCCAAAATATGAGGATTTGATGCATGTATGGTCAGAAATGTTTTAGGATCAGACCAAGTTTTCTCCAGAATATCTTCAAATGAATTCATAGAAAAGAATTATATGTACTTGGAGCAATTTCCAATAGTGTAGCTTTAATATAACAGAATGGTCTTTTCCTGATTATAAGCAATACACAACCTCATGCTCTAAGGGAAATAGAAGGTCAAATCAAATCTAATAAATACAATTTTATAAAACAAAGAAATCATTGCAATAATATGAAGGCAGAAAATAACGTGTTTTTTTGTGTATTGAAACAAATATGTTTTGTATGAAGGAGAGAAAACATGCTTTTGTTTAGAAAACTGGCTTTTATGAACAAAACGGTTTAAAAAAAAGATGAATGCTATTGACGGAAAGCTGCAAATGTTTTTATTAAAAACACATTTGGTTTTGACTGGCTTCTTATACTTACTATTTTTTAAAGGGGTGCCATATTGTTGTAATTAAATTAAAAGTTAAAATGTGCAAAATTGGGTTTAAAGTCAGTCCATTTCTTCTGGTGAATGTGACATTTTCCCAAAAATAAAGTAGTTAGGAGAAGGGTTAGGGTTAAACAAAATTACAGGAATAGTCAATATCATTTGAAATATCTCTAGTGTCTCTTTTTATATATATATTGTGTGTAACTTTTTTATAATCGAGATAAAATATGGGCAAAACAATCATGCACCTCATATTTAGTGACGTCATCTGAAACCACCGGAAGTCTGAATTATTAGCCCCGCCCCCCGCCCCGCAGTCAGTCAATCCGACCTGAAGAGAAGGCGAGTCCACGGCTAAAAATATAATAGCTAACACAAGATGGCCGGTTTGCCTCGTAGGATTATAAAGGTACACTTTACACCACACCTTGTTTTCGTATATAAACACACTCTTGCGTGGGGTATTGTAAAATGTATGTGGTGAGAATATGGAACTAAATTAAAGGCTAAAAAACGTGTAATTCTGACGTTAGCATTACTAGCATGGTTAGCTCATATCAAGCTAGCACGGTCTTTTTCTATTTTGTTTTCCACTTCCGTTCACTCCCTTCTTCTCTAGCTGTGTTTTATGTTCTCCGCTAGATTTATTGTCGTGCTTTAAGTGTAATTTTTATGACACTGTGTTGTTAATGTATGGTATGAATCAACAAATTATGACGTTTTGTCCTAGTCGCCATATGAATGGATTCGCTAATGTTAGCCATGCTAGCAGTTGTAGCTTTTTGGTGATTGGTACACACATGTCTGGATGTGAAAACGCTCCCCTTGTGCATTCAGCACATGTAAATGCTTGAGATAAAGCAACATTGTTCATTTTGTTTCCTTTGTATGATATGATATGAGAAAATAGGGAGACATGTAAGGGCCTTTTGCGTTGCGGTTTCCTCCATCAGGCCTCAATCAGCCTATTCCGCCACTTCTTCCTGCATCTTATTTATCGACACTAGCAGGTTTTTCACAGCCTTTAAAACTACCGTAAACAAAGTGAAAACACATCACAAGCTTCCATTATGGACAATATGTTTTCCAATCTTAGTGAAGGAGTGTACGGTATTTACGACCAGATGTGCCAGTGTACCCAGTGGTGTAAAGTAACTAAGTACATTTACTCAAGTACTGTACTGAAGTACTCATACTTCACTTGAGTATTCACAAAAAAAAATTCCTACTTCTACCCCACTACAATTCAGAAGTAAATGGTGTAATTTTACTCCACTACAGTTATTTAATCCTTTTAGTTACTCTGCAGATTTGGATTACTGATGGTAAATATAATCAGCCCTTAAATCAGACTTTAGTTCACCTGCAGTAAATCCAGCAGCTACCCTGCAGTATACAAAGCCATTCAAACTAGCTGCACCTTTACCAGCTCTGAGAACACTTTAATGATCAATCATTATAAAACATATCAGAGATATTATTCTGAAATGGACCAATCAGACAATGACTACTTTTACTGTCGCTGCTTTAAGTACATTTAGAGGAGAGTACTTTCTACTTTCACTGGAGGAACATTTAGAATACTTTTACTGTGACAGAGTATTCCTACACTCTGGTACTGTTTTCCGGCATTTATTTATTGTCTTTCCAATCACAACGAAGGCATGTACACTACACTATACTACACATGATTTAACCAGCTTACTTCCTGTTGACTGCAGCTATCGCTGCACCTGCTTTTCTTCATTGAAAAAATGCTTCACTTCCTTTTTTGTACCCATAGTGTCGTCAGCCTGCTGTATTGCAGTAAAACGCAGAATTACGCCACCAAACACCTTCATATTATCTCAAAAGGATCCTTAAATAACTGAGCGCTGAAATAAGACATCTCTTATTTAGAAAAAATAAAACAAATGCTATTTCAGTAATGAATTGGCTATCCATTAAGCGCTATAGATCCAGTGGTAAACCTGTGAATACCTGCTGGTTTAGTAAGCTTTAAGGTATTTTTAACAGAATATGTTTATAGTTTGGATAATAGGCGGACAAAACAAGCGCTTCAAGATTTAAGATCTTTTAGATTTTCTGACCTTTTGTATTGCAAGAAAGAAGAGATTAGAGATTGTAGATTTATCTACAATGAAAACAATGCTACGCAATCCTGAATTAGCTTGTTTTTTTGTCAACAAATTAGTGTTTGTTTATGTTCACCATTGAACTGCTTATCCAGCTTTCACACACCTTGTGAGTTTCCGTGTTAAACAACAGTTCATGGAATGTGGTTTTGTCTGATTCTGGGTATGGCGTGTAAAAGTGTGTGTGACTAAGCAGGGTGAAAGTATCATTATAAACTTGACAGTCTATACCCACAGCAATGTTTTTATACTCGGGGAATGTCAACGAAAGTATTGTCTATTTCTATTCTGTCCACGCGCAGGAGACGCAGCGGTTGATGGCAGAGCCCGTTCCCGGGATCACGGCCACGCCAGATGAAGGGAACGCACGCTACTTCCATGTGATCATCGCAGGGCCTCAAGACTCTCCTTTTGAAGGAGGCACATTTAAACTTGAACTATTTCTTCCAGAAGAGTATCCCATGGCAGCTCCCAAAGTGCGATTCATGACCAAAATCTACCACCCCAATGTTGACAAACTGGGAAGAATATGTTTAGACATTTTGAAAGGTAAGAAAGCCTCTTAATAGGAAATAGATTATGGTTGACTTTAACGGGGGACCTTACTCACAGCAGGAATGTAAAGGATAATTTTTGCTTGCTGGGACTTTTTTAAAAACCCTTAAAATGTTCAGAAAATAACCTGATTATGGCTTGTGACACCTGACACATGATCAAGCTGCTTACCATATATTCAAACAACCCAGAGTCCTCTTCGCATCCCTTTGGAGAGTCTTATGTCTGCACACACAACAAATGAATTCCAAAACAAACTTGCTTTTCAGAGAAATGTATTTTTAGCTGTCTGTTGTTTTTGGAGCTGCTGAGAGTCTCCGCGTCATTGTGGTACTTTCGTGAAACACATTTTCTTCCGAGTAAAGTCAAAGATGAGAAATGTCATTGTCCTTATGATATGACATGGCTGAAGAGCAGCTGACAAATAAAGCCCCAGGAAACAGAAGTGGTAACAACCATTGAATCAGCGTTTGACGTAAATAACATCAAGGTCATGTTTACTTGAGCAGAGCAAAGCAAAGCAGCAAGGGCGGGGGGGCTGCTAAAATTGCCTTTAAGGTAATACAGAATATAATGGAACAGACAGTGATTCAAACACAAGTTGATCTGCTTTTATTGTTTTTGATTCATTTGATTTAAAGGAGGATGACTGGGTTTCCTTTATCGAGTTTCCCCAGGAAAACGTGGATCTCAAATTCCACTTACGCCAGTACTTTATCACCCTGAAGTTTCCCTTTTGATTTTAAGCCTCTCCTCTCTCTGTGCCTCTTTCTGAACTTCTCTCACAGATAAGTGGTCTCCAGCCCTGCAGATCCGCACAGTGTTGCTATCCATCCAGGCGTTATTAAGTGCTCCCAATCCAGATGACCCCCTGGCAAACGATGTTGCAGAGCAGTGGAAGAAAAACGAAAGCAATGCCATTGAGACAGGTGAGGATTACCGCCATGTTCATGTTCATTAAAGCACTCTGAACTTGACAGAAAACATGGTTGTAAGGAATCGAGGTTAGTATTGATGCCGTTATTCAGTCTGCAAACTGAGATTGCCTCTCTAAATCCAGAGAAACACAGTCCAATGACGAGGTTTGTTTTAAGACTGCCTCTGTTTTAGTCGCTCACAGGTCGGAGTCCCGTGAAAAAGAAGCTCTGCACAGAGGGCAATTAAATACTTTGAGCAGGTCTGGCATAAAATATGTTAAATGGCCAGCCGGTAATGCTCTGCAGTGAAGCGAAAACAAAGTATTAATTCAGTTTAAATATCAGGCGCTTTCATCACAGTCGTCCTGCAACAACATGGAGCTTGCCTTACTGAGATAAACGCACAAATATGAGGGCATGTACACCTCAGAGACTCACACGTACTAAATGATCTACATTACAGAGCGGACTGCTTATCCCAAAACACACACAGGCTCGTCATCAGATGATTTCTATTTATTTAGATATGTTCCCTTACAGTCCCTAAAACAATGAAAAGGAGTCATGTCCTTAGATGAACATCCCCTTTAATTTAAGCAAAGAAACCAGAATGCTGACATGCTTTTACTCGGTAATGCACGGCTGCTGTGTGGTGGTTTTTCCTCACGTCTGTCGGAGACCATCTGAGTTGGTCTTCTCTCGGTTATCCCATACACATGTGCAGTAGTGATAACAACTTTGCTCTCTGCTATTTTTCCTTGCAAACTCACATAAATCTGTTCAATTAAAGGAGTTGACTAGCTCTTGAATAACTCTGTTATATAATCCTAACGGCATGCCAAAGTTGTGTTGGTTCAACAACCCTCCAGTCTGACCGGTTTCTTACTTTCATCCCTCAGAGAAATAGTGTTTTACATTTGATTGCTCCAAGTCCTTACTATATCCTCCACAGCAGGCATCTGAACGTTTAAAATCACCACTTTGATTTACTTTGAGAGGTTTAGTCTTTGAAACACCTCAAAGATGACGTCCATAGGAGATGAATTGGTCACCCGTAGATTATGTTCACACATCAGACAGTTCACACACACAAATCGAATACATGTTCAGTGTCTACTTTGTTTATTCACTGCAGTTATTGACGTAAACAAGCAGTCTGAGACATTGTGTACAGCTTGGTAACTTGTTTGTTTTTGGTGTTATTGTAAGAGCCGTTAAAGGAGGGTTAAGAAACACTGGGACCTTGTCTGTGTACACTCTGCTCTTATCCACTGTCCTCCTCACACCCCCCTCCCATATCTTCTCTTGTGTCCCCCCTCCCTCCCACAGCCCGATCATGGACCAGGCTCTACGCGGGCAACACTGAAGTATAGAAGAAGAGAGACGAGGCGTCTGAATGTGATCCAGAAAAATGTACTCCTCCTATTCTGTCAACAACATTCGAATTCAAACAGACACACACAAAAAAAGATTATAAGTCCAAAATCTATTTGAAAGAAACGACGAGATTTACTGCTGCAGACCTCTGGGTGACTTATTTCCTCTCTAAGATGCGTTAAGTATGTGTTAGCCTCCCCCCCCCCTCTTGTGTTGCTATTTAAATGCATGGACAGAACGACACCCTCCCCACTACAGTCTTAAAAATAACTCCTCGCGATATGCTGTCCCGAAACGAGGCACATACTGGTACGTTTGCAAACTATACATGTATTAAAGCTGTTCTTCTTTTAACACATGCATTATTTGTCAACACATCTGTATGTCTTTTGTGAGAGAGGACGTGTCTCTTCACGAGCAGACGGGGGACATCTGAACACCATTGATGAAGTTTGTCATGAGTTTGAGAGTAGCCAGCGAGGAGGCTAGTTAGATTTCCACTCCTGTGCACGCCAACACGTCACAACACTGAATATGTAGGTGGTGCTGCAGCTACAGTAGGTCAGCACCTGCTCACTGAGTACCGAGCACGGGGGGGGGGACTGAATTGGCCTAAAAATCAAGTACATTTAGAGGTTCCTCACAGAAGGTACCGCCTGAAGCCCTCCTTAACGTGCAGTGCCAATCAACTGCGGCACGTTTCAATCGGAGGGTCATTCCACCATTTTGCATGTAAATTAGAAGACACTTGCTGTACACCTGCCAAATTAACAGGTAGTGCTGAACCGCTAACATTTAGAAACCCGTCGTCCATGCTCCCCCCCCCCCCGCAGATATCATTTTATGTATTTAACCTCAAAGGCAGATCATCGTGTGATTGGACGGGGCAGTTACAATGAGGGCTGTTCATGATAATCCAAAATCTGTTCATGATTTTTTCATTCAAATAGAGTTCAATGTTTTTCAGTGGGACAGTTTGGGGAGGGTGAGCAGGTTATTCCCACATGCTTAGAGAAAGCCATTCCCAACACATTCAGAAGAGTAGACGGATAGATGGCCCTGTGTTAGCATGTTAGCAGGATGTGTTGTAGATGTCTCCCTTTTTTTTTAAGGGTGTAGGAGGCCGAGTTGTTGTTTTTCCCGTGTCTTTTTTTAAACTGTCTGTCCATGCTATCTATGTTGCCTCTTCTCTTATTTTATTTTCAGTGTTCCTTCATTAAAAAGGCAAGTACCGTGCACCCAACATCCGGACAGCCGATGGTACATTTCATTGTGAGTGTTGGAGAGCACTGAGGCAAAGGGTTTTGTTGTCGGGTAAAAAAAAAAATCCATCACCGTGAATTCTTCTGAGTTTGTCTCTCCTTCAACCCCACCCCCCCCCCCCCTGCTTCTGCTCTTCCCATGATACTGATCTGTGATGATTTTGCAAAGTGCATTGAATTGATTGGGTCATTGTGGTGGCAAAATAAAAAGAATTCAAGATTAAAAAAAGGCTATTACAGATTCTCTTATCGGGCCAAAGAGTCCCTCAAAATTGTTTGAAAATCCTTCCTTTTAAAAGATAGAGGTAGCTGAGGGAGAACTGTGATGTTTAGTAGTGGACGTTTTTAGCTAGCCCTCTGTTCTCGCTCTTTATCGGATTGTCGATGACTCGGTGTTGCCTGGATCGGTTTGTGTCCCGTCCTCACTCAGAATTATTAACCAACTCTTTCTAACTACTGCATTTACTCAAGCGTGGATGCTGAGAGGAGCACGGCTTTAAAAGATAAAAAACCTGCTTAATTTATTGTTTCTCCAGACAGTAATCGTAACCAAGAAACAGTCACTGGATTTTAGACAAAAGCATCTAGATAAAAAATACTGAGGTCTGATTAATCAGCTCCCCATGTGTTTAAATTCTGTTAGTGATTTCAGTACAAACATGGCTCTTCAAATGCTCTGTAAATAAACTGAGTTGAGTAAGTAAGTAGACACTTGTCTGGTTCCTGTGTGGAGTTTGTGTTCCCCGTAAGGAGAGACGTTGCAGTGAACTATTAGCAGCGCATCTTTTTTTCTGATTCAGTGGCTGCAACACTTTCAAATTGCATTTTAAGAACTCTAAAGTAAATATGTATACGTTTGGTGAGGCATTCAGGAACACATTGTGCATGAGCGGTGTGTTGTGAAGCATCGCTGAGACACTTCATCTGCAGGAGGAGCGCCGTCCATGTCCAGCTGAGGGAGGATTACAGTTCAACAGGAGTAAGTTACATAAAAACACAGAAGGCCAATTATTAAGAAAAAGATGTTTAATTAAAGCAAAAATCAAGCTTTCTTACCAAAGGTAAAAAATAAATTAAAAATATATAAAGTTTTATAAATAAAATAACTGAATAAATAATGATACAGCATGCACAAGTGTGAGGTGAAAATAAATCACAGATTAAGTGCATTATGCTACATAGGTCTGGTTATAGATCGATTGGGAAACTATTTTGTTACAGCAGAAGTTTGAAAAAGAAATGGAATTAAATAAAGATAAACATAAAACCCCCAAAATATTCTCACAGAGACCTATATATCTTCAGGAGTATCTAAACATAATGTAATATAAATATACAGAATACATTTGAATACTCTTATATATACCAATCTACTGAGCATATAAGATCAAATATTCTTTATTGATATGACATTGGGAAATGTTTTCATTGCAAGCTGCATGTAAAACAAAGAATTGCACAACACACTATCAAAGGGTTGAATTACAGCTAAAACAACATCAAAGTAGGGTCATATTTACATTTACGGTGCAGGAATGGCAAACATATTATGCAAAACTGCTTGAATGTCAATTTTTGCACAATGGAAAGGCTTTTAGAAACCCACCTCCCCTTATACCCTGCTCTATCATAGCCGTCCACTAGATGGCGCTGCATGCAAACCGAGGAGCTCGCCACGACACCTGTTAACTGAGAGAATGAAGCTGTCAGTGCTTCTTCCTCTGGGTTTGCATAGATGTGGGTTTGAATGACTTACTCCCTCATGAAGGTGTGTGTCTAAGATGTTTGGATACCTGAGCAAACACTCTCTGTGGCTCTTTGGCCTCAGTTTTACAGCTGCCTGCACCTGTCCTGGAGGCCGGGTGTTTTTCTTGCTCCTAACAAAGGGGTTGCACAATGTTTTATGATTATGGCTCATGGTTTATATGGCAACTGTGAGTCATTGAAGCCGTTTTGCAGCCATTCTTTGAGTGGAAGTGCAGGAAATGATTCCCCGGACTGTCGGATATATCCTGCAGAACATTAGCCAAGTCTCCGAGGCTCACTTTCAGCATCCATTACGAGAAAATACAAGGTTAAAGTGACTTTTATCAGAGAGTCAACACACAATTCGTGTTTTAATTGAGCTTATTTGTTAAGAACTACTGATAAAACCACATTAAATTTCATCTTGAACAATTTGAGCAGGTTATTGGCTCAGTTTTTATAGACCTTGACGTAATTTACATCACATTTATGGTTTGTTTTTGCCAACTTACGAAAGATGAATGACCTTTTTGACATATATGACTGTTGAACAAGAGGTAGATATCAATAGAAAGACAATTATTTTCAAGTAAAATCCCAAATGCTAGGTTGTAGTCAGAAGATATTGAGGTATTTTAAGGATAAGTCTCCCACGCAACACACACATATTTGGCTTTTTCCATATTTCTAATTCTTTGTGCTGGCTGTTTTTCCTCACAAATTGAAAATGTCCTGGCTGTGAGAACAAACCCTGATCAATAAAGATGACAAAGTCTCTGTAAACGCTCTTAAAGCCATCACACTGCCAGGATTACAACCATTAACCACTGCTTTTGGATTGTTCACCCACTTAAAGGGAGCTTAAACTGCGGTTTAGAGGTTAGTTTTACCCTTTAAAAACTTTTAAGATGCTTAAACTATTTAAAGTATTGGTCTTTATCATTATCCAAATTCATTCTTCCTGTTTGCATATTTTTTTCTGAAGATTGACTAATGCAAAATCAAGAAAGTCGTAGGTAACCAACATGGATTCAAACCATTTTAAACATTTGCTTCCTCTGTTTATTAATCCATAATTCCAAGGACAAATGTACAGATTTAATGTCAATTTAAAAGCCTTTTTTCAAATGTATATATATATATATATATTTGTTAGTTTTCCTCCTTTTCAGGGAATGTGTCTGCCTCATGAGGCTGTTCTACATGCATCAGCATCCCCATTGAAAATGGCCTCAAATGTGAATTGACATGTATGACATCATGTTGTGGTCGTGTCATGTCTGTTATGTCGACAGCCTCCTAAACGTAGCCCTGCTGCTCTGACAGATCCTCTCTCTGTGGCTGCGGGTTAGACTCGTCACACGCTGTTGAAGTCGGCCGACAGACACCATCCTGTTTTTTGGCATCAGCTCTTATCTGAAAACCAATACCTGCTCTGGTTAGCTGGCTGCGGTCCAGCTTTGAAGTGGACATCCTCTTTTACCTCATCTTCCTCTTTATTACCCATTTCTTTCCCTCCTCTCCTCTTTAACTCTTCCCTTCCTATTTCTCCCTTTTCATGCTACTTCTATACATTGTTTTCCCGGTTCTTCCTCTAACCTTCCTTCTGTTTCCTCTTATCTCTTTCTGTTTCCTCTTCCTCTCCTCATCTTCTTTCTTCCGATCTTATCCCTTCCCTTCCTCCTCCCATTCTCTTGCCTCTTCTATACATGGTTTTCCGTGTTCTTCCTCTAATTTTCCCTCTTGTTTCCTCTCATTTCCTCTTTCCCTTTACCTCCAAATTCACTCCTTCTCTTACTTTCCTTTCCTCACCCACTCTCTTTCCTTCCTCTTAGCTTTCTTCCTCCTTTTTCCCTCTTCATTTTCAACTTTCCTCCCTATCCTCTTCCCCCTTTACTTCCTACAATTCCCCCTTTGTTTCACCACTTTCCTTTCTCCTTGTCTTTTTAATCTCCCCTTCTTTCCTTTCCTTTCTTCTTTCACTTTCCTTCCTCTCATCTCGTTTTTCGTCTTTCCAACTTACTCTCCCATCCTTTTCCTTCCTTCCTTCCTCACTCCCTCACCCTCTTCCAGCTTCCTCCCCCTCTCCTCTCTTCCTCCTTTTTATTCCACCCTTACAGTCAGACGCCTCTCACCTGTTCCTCCTGCTCTTATATAACCGCCCCTTATGTCTAAAAACAAAAGTCATTGGGCCAAAAGGTATCCCCTCACTTCCCAGTACTCCTCTGACTTTTCCTGGAGTTTGATTCCAGTAACACACCCGCTATCACAGCTGCAGTGGAAAACTAAAGCCGGCAGTGCTTTGTTTGCTGTAAATGTATATTAGGAAAGACACCTTTATCCATTTTCCAAAAATAAGGGTGAATATTCCTCCTCTTGAATTTATGAGCTAACATTATGCCTGGTTATTTTGGCTCACTCGTACCTGAGGCAGTTTTCTTCATCTGTTACTCTCTCTATTTATTCCTAGATGACATCCATCCACATCAGAAATCTATCCATAGTCTCAGATCAATTAATCAATACCATAATACAGATATATTGTCGGCTGGGATTCCTCTGCTGCTGCTGAGACGTCATCCACACGGAGAACAGGCTGTCCCGGCCCGTCCTTCCACTTCCCCGACTCCCTCTATAAATAACAGGCACTGCGGAAAGGATAGCTCTGTGTGTGTGTGTGTGTGTGTGTGTGTGTGTGTGTGTGTGTGTGTGTGTGTGTGTGTGTGTGTGTGTGTGTGTGTGTGTGTGTGTGTGTGTGTGTGTGTGTGTGTGTGTGTGTGTGTGTGTGTGTGTGTGTGCCTTGCAGAAGCCCCTGCATGCATGCAAGGAAAGGGTACCCGGGCACATATTACACAACAAGATACGTGTCCCATTTCTTGGAAGTAGCAGCTTTTTTTTTTTAACCCTTTGACGTGTTTAATTTACAGATTATCTGCACTTATTGTGAAATATCTGTTAATTCCTCACACTTGTTTTTCTCCTCCTACCTCCTCGCAACTCCCCTGCATTCATCTCCTTATAATAATTAAGGAATTGACAGGTTTTTTTTGAGAAGCAAGAACAAAAATCCATGTGTTGAATCAGTGATAGCTCCCCGTGGATGGTGTTGAGGGCAATGGGGCAAATACCGGTAAAATACTAGGAATAATGAGCACTGATTGCGTCAGATGTTGACACACCCACACACACACATACTGTGCATACCATACAGGCAGAGGCATGGCTGTGTTAAAGCGTAAATAATTAACAATTCATTGAATGTCTTTATGGTGCCTCGGCAGGGAAACAACCACCCAGACGTGAAAACAAACCCACGCTGAGAGAGTATCTGAGGGAGGGAAGTCATGCTGACCGTGGCGATCAATAACCCGCCGAACAGTGTTCTGATAGCGAGGTCTCGGGGGGTCAATATGTCTGAGTGTGTTTCCATGGGCGTTACATGGATGGAGATCAGCAGGTTATCGGGACATGTTGCCGACAGAACAGATTTCAGCTGATTCCCCCCTGAGGACGACCGAGAGATACAGCCGCGCTCAATCACAGGACTGAACGCCTGCAGGTTATCAGGTGTTTGTCAAGCTGATGTGTTGCAATGACTAGTGCCAATTAATTCATCAATTGGGATTTCATATGAGGCATTTTGGTCCAGTTGCAATACTAGGGTTGCAACTAATGACACTTAAGCGACGTCCACACTCAATACTGTGTGGACAACCCCCACAGGAGCAACTTGGAGAGTCAGGCCCAAAGACACAATGACATGCTGACCTCAGAGGGGATTGAACCTGTGCTCCCCCTGTTAATCTGCCAATTATATTTATAGGTAACGTCCAAATTTGTTATAGAAGTGACCAATAAGCCTTTTGTTTTTAACTCAATTCAAATGTATAATGACTTATGAAGGACATTGAGCACATTTGAGAAGCTGGAAGCAGAGAATATATGGCTACTTTGTTGAAATTGGTTGGTTATGACAAAATATCTCATCCAAATCCTAACTATGAGGAACACTGCAACACATTTTAAGTTGTCTAAACCTTAATACCTGCAAAACTAATGACGGTATTTGTATTTATCACAAAATATCAAGTATTAGCATGCTAACAAAATGCTAAGACAGCTCTGTAGCATGTTGCTTGATAAAAATGATGTGAACAATTGCATTGACTTGTTATTTGGTTATTCAAGCTCTTATATAACCAAGGCCTGGTCCACACGTACATGAATATTTTATTAAACGTCATTTCGTCCAAACACAAATCCTGTTTCCGTTTACTGAAAACTGAGCTTTTTTTTAAACCCCCTAGCCAGAGTGAAGACATTCCAGGAAACTCTATTCTCAGTCTTGACGCTTTTTAACTTCTTTGACTTGTTACGTCAGTGTGTGCAACGTTATCTCCCGTGTGAGGCGTCACCAATATATAACCTTGCTAACAGGACGTTTACATGTTAACACACAGCTCAAATATACCGTGTCTCTTGCATTATATGGAGGAACAAAGGTGACAGAATGCACTAGCCAGGTCACTGCCACATGATCCGTCACTCCCATGACACTGCCCCCTGTGTGTGTGTGTGTGTGTGTGTGTGTGTGTGTGTGTGTGTGTGTGTGTGTGTGTGCGTGTGTGTGTGTGTGCGTGTGTGTGTGTGTGTGTGTGTGTGTGTGTGTGTGGCGACCTACCCACTGACTTTGACTGCGTTTCCATTGGGTTCATGCATTTTCATCTGCATGGAGATTTGTTTGCACACTGCTTTTGTGCACAGGAGTTAAAACCTTGTTTCATGGACCACGCACAATTTAAATGTGTATGATTGATCAGTTTCATATAATTTAGAGGACACACAACCTTTAATTTATACAAACATCATTCAGAGACTGAACACCATGTATTTGTATTATTACAAGTTAGTGAGCAACACATTTTCCACATGCACGTAATACACTGTTTGTTTGTCACATGGTTTGCCACAGACCCAGTCCTGGTTCTCCTCAGGTCATCATGATGATTATAGCTCGATAAACAGCAGCAAATCTCCAGCTTTAGCCCGATTACACCGGCAGATACAACACACACACATGTTTGTAATAGTCCCTTTAGCAGCACAGAAATAGATAATGTGATTTAGCACTTTTTATTCCCACAACACAACGTCACATGCAGCCGTACAGTACTCCCCCCCTTTCCCTGCTGTCTGTCTGTATTCAGGTCACCTTTTCTTGCATAACAGCTCATTCATAAAACAGCACCACACCTAAGGGAGGGGGTGAGGAAAAGATTGTAGACTTTTAGATGGAAAACTAACAAAATGTGCTTTTCTAGTAGAGTTTATAAGGTTTAGCTTTAACTATACTGCGGTAAATTATATATTTATTCTACATAAAGGCACTATAGGGGTATTTTCTTAGGTTTCATTTGTATATTTAGCTATATTCATATCAGTCATAATTCCCTCACTAATGTAATCACCTGACAACATGTTTCAGGATCTGGGTGTCCGGTCACCTCTGATAACTATTTATTGGGAAAAACCTCGAAAAAAGTGAAAATGACTCCTCTTCAGGTTGAGGCATTGCGATGACCATGTACATTAGTTTTTTTTTCAATCTAGCAATATGCATAATATGCTCTGTTTGTCCAGGGCTTTTAAAAAAACTGGAGGAAAAAGGGTAAAAAAACAGAAAAGCATGCATATTATGAGAAAAGATTGCTCCAAAAGGAGACTAAAACATATAATAAGTACTCTAAGATGTACACAAAGGAACATAATATTGCCAAAAGACACTCAGATGTTGTGCTTACAGTAAATAACTCCAGAAATAAAAACTAGAAGGACATTTGAAGAGTAAATACCTGTAAAAATGTCATAAAAGGTGCTTTTTTCATTGCCCACGCTGTACCATTTGACCAGGTTTCATAGAAAAGAGGATTTAGTTTCAAAGCAATCTGAACCAAAACATCCTTGGCAGAGGGTGATGATATAAAACAAGAACAAATGAGTCACTAAGCACAAACAAACAGTTGTGAAGAAAAAGGAAGAACATTTCTACCTTCCGGTACAATATCAGGTACTGTGGGTGGGTGTGTTGTCTGTCCACAGATTGAGGAATTTGTTGAATGAAAACAGACGATAAACTGAGAGGACGTGACGAGCTCTTTCAAAATGTTCCGGTTACATGTGCCCTAATTAAGGAGTAGTAAACCTTAACACGTTTATCCTACAGTACTTAATTCCCTGCCATTCAGTATGAAGACAAATCCAAACAAGGCCTAAGAAGTACCATTTATTGATCATCATAACAGCGTATAGATTTTCCCGCAACCCCAAGGTGAACATCATCTCTCAAAGCGTCTAGCAGGAGGAATTTAAAAAAAATGTATTCAACGGAGGCCTTTATTCTCTCAGCTCTTAGATCTGTGTGGACGTTTGATTCCTCCGCCACAGGCCTCGCTTGTTCTTTGTGCATGACGATCTTTTTCAGCCCGTGTGTGTGTCATAATAACTGTGGGGTTTTCTCTCAGACAACTTTCCCACATTCTGGCATTCACACTGTCACTGTCTGCTTGTGTTTATGCCCCTCAAAGCCTAATCTTCACATGATTATAGAGTGTCTGTGTTTTTGTTCTACCTCAAGGAGACAGAGGCATCATTGTGAGATGAACATGTTGCACACAAGAAGTCTCTACTGTCTGATAAGCAGCTGTTCAAAGTCAAATGATGGTATTAAAATACTTAAGTTCATGCTTTATTAATGTATATTCTTTGCATATTCATGTTTTGAGTTCATAAAACCTATATATATAACCCTGTTCTGTGTCCCTGTCTTTCTGATTGTGCAGGGTAATTCATCTTAAGTGGTGTTTACCCATGTTGAGTCTATTTCATCCACAGCTATCATAATGACAGGCTTTAATACGCACCAACAGGCACCCATTGTGTCCTTCAGCGCTCACAAACAATGTATTGTCACACTAGGATCTGCAGCCTTGAGACCTGTATTTATTCTGTTGTATAAACTGTTTTCCACGGTGGTCTCACAAAATAGTCTTTTTAAAATTGCTGCATCACAAATTCAATTCCATCTACCAATCATCATCATTTCAGCCCTAAATCTCATCGAGAATTGGCCTTTTTAGTTTGTTATTATATTGGGGATGAAGATCTTTAGCTTTCACCTAAAAGTAATAAATAAAAAGACACATTTGAGATGAATTGGTAGGCCTATGAAATAACCAAATATGCTAGCTGTATCGTTGACAAGACCTGTTGTTTTAAAAAAAATATGTAGGCATGTGTAAAAAATGTTTATCTAAATACATAATGATAGGCTAAAATACATGTGTGTACCATTATAATACTGTAAATGTCCACAGCAAAACGTGAAATCCCAATAAAACTTTGGGGTAGTGTCTATGTTTTCATGTAGCAGCTTCTGACCACCGCTAAGCTAAGCTAAGCTAACGTCAACTATCTCTAACAGTATTGGGCTCACAGTGATGGAGTAAAGCTGAAGGCCTTAATGTTTCTTAAGAATAAAAACTCTGTTGAAGCTAACAGAAGCTTCAAGTCTTTGTAATAGCTAAGCTTATAATTAGGGTGACCAGATTTGAGGTGGGGAAAAAGAGGACACTTGCGATTGTTGGGGGGGAAGTCTAAGTACAGTAGACTTCTGTGCAAAGCGCCATTCAATTTAAGTACACGCTTAATGGTCCCATGAAAAACTGTGAAAACCGGACGTTTTCATGAATTTATAAAACCCCCCCCGGACGCTCCGGACAGGACATAAAAAGAGGACATGTCCGGGCAAAAGAGGACGTCTGGTCACCCTATTATAATGCCTCATTCCCAGTGCATTGTTTAGCTCAACTCAATATAGCTAACTTCAAGCTAACATCAACTGCTATCTCTCAGAGTAGCCATTAGGCTTAAAATGGAGTCAAGCTATAGATGTTAGTGTTTCTTAAGAATAAACACCCTTGTGAAGCTAACAGTAGACTCAACACTTTGTAATAGTTTAGCTAATAATCCTTAATTTCCACTGCATGGTTTAGCTAACTGTTAGTTCATCTAAGCTAACGTCATCTGCTATCTCTCAGGGCCTACAATGATGGAGTAAAGTTGAAGGCCTTAATGTTTCTAGAGAAGAAAAAAAAAGGCAATAAGAAGGCTCAAGAAAAAGGGGTACTCTGAGCAGTGTGTTGCTTCATGATCCATTATCAGAGGCGTCAGAGGCTCTATATTCCACAGTGACAGCAGCTCACATCCATCAGAGCAGCCTTGGCTAACTGTCAGAAGCTCACTTCATCATTGGATGAACTCCATCCCATGAGAACATTCACCTCCCTCGGAGCACCTGTCCTATTTTTGTTTGTCATGGTCATATATATAAAGCAAGGCTGAGTTTACCAAAGCTTCATTTTAAAGCTGTAGTGTCTAATAATGGCGACATTACAGGGAAACAGATGGCACGAGCTATAATTAGCCTGATGGATGCTACATGCTAAATTTAGCAGGGAATAAATGATGCCTCGTTGTCGTCATGTTAATCCGCACGTTTATCTTTTGAGTTAGATGGAGATTTTCTGGCTCTGATTTTCCCTTACTGCTCGAAGTTGGCTTCCAACACTGACGGACAAATGGCAGATTAGATTCCATGTGTAAAACTGTGTATATAGGATTATTTATTTGTGTTTCTGACGCTCCAAATATAGCCATTCACGTCTGGCTATTAATTTCTCCCATCTGTCCGGACGCGAGCCAGGAGAAACTGGATTCTTCTACTCCTCACACCTTGTCTAAAAGAGGACCTATTAATTTCGCTGCTATGAAAGCAAATGATAAACCCCTTTGAGTAGCACCAGAAAGATGTATTCCCCTCCGAGGTGACTAATACCAAGATGATTTAACGACTGGGCATCTGTTGAAATATCTGGAAGCAAGATTCTAATTTGAGTCCACTATAAATGACTTATGATCATATATAATGGGTAAATGACCTGATAGTTATATAAATAAATACATTTTCTAACATGTCTCTCTACCCCTTGATATAATTAATATGCACTATGATCTTCAAACATTGTACTGACCCTCCAAAATGTTCAGACTCACTTATAAAATCTGTTCAATTTCTGTCATCATGTGGATGTTTTTGTTGAGTGTATATGTTCTAATATGCTTTAAAAAAAAACTTTATTACAATATTGTCATGCTATTTATGTGCTTTAATGTGCTTTTATTTTCTTTCAAATCAAACGAATAGATGAAAAACAAACTGAACCAATAACAGGGAAAGTCATGAATATGGTTCAAACGAGATGTGCAGATTTTACAATCTTTTTTTTTGTTGTTGTAGCAATTCATCAAAAAATGTAAGAACAGCAGTCATTAAACTCATGAATCACTGATTGATTATCTTCACAAACAAGAGCACTATCTCGCCACTTTTAGCTGTGTCACTCATTGGTTGATTTTCCTCTCCTGGAGGTCATTTGGCTTTAGATGTTATCTGTGGGGTTTCAACACTGTGGTCATCCTCACAGATGAACAGAAGGTATAAGGGGCATCCACACATGCACTTTGTAATTAGATTATCTGTATTTACCACCATTAATGAATCACAACACTGAAACAGTGACTGTGTTAATGAGTTACAGCTGCTCACAATGCCATCCCCACCTGTAGTTACAGAGGGAAGGGAAGGCATCATTTATTCATTTTACTTTATGAGTTGAAGTGAAGGGGAGCGCCGTCAGACATGAGTAGAGACAGATTTTACTCAGATGTGTTTAGTCAGGGGGAGCAGTTTAGGAGTGGTGCTTATTCACAGTGACACCTCCCCCCTAAAACTGATGCATTGCAACACTGTGACCTTTCCCCCCTAGCTAGCTACAACACAAAATGACATAAAACTTAAGCATTTCATTCACAAGACTTTCAACTTTTGTTAGGTGATTGTGCAAATACTGTTATTCCATGAAACGTGGGAGTTGCTGACATTCCCAACATGCTGGGTGGCGTATAACTTGAACTTTTGAACATGTAGTTTTTGATATTGTGTACAATTTTATCGAAAACACCCCTAAAAAAGATGCAAGACACAAAATGACTGGAATCCGGGGGTTTCCAGGTTACGTTGTAGTGCTCACTTTAATCAACATTTAGCCTTTACATAACACCATGGCTTCCTTTGGCAAATAAAGCGAGGCAGATTGTTTCATTATCTGTGTTTGGAACTTGTACAAAGACATGCATTTGGTGCATTCAAAACATAACTGGCTGACTGCATTATGACAAATACTTGAGCCTACAACAGGGCTGGTATTTATTTATTGGTCTTGAATTGCTGAGTCTGATGATTTTTAGTTTAAGGGAAGTAAGGCCCCAAATTCTACACCTCTGCCCTTTTTGTTTTTTACACAATTATTTATTAAATGTTTAGACTGGGACTGTTCTGATTTTGGTATACAGTGATATTGTTTGCTTCGATTGTTATATTACCAACTCACCAACTTACAATGTCTGTTTACAGAAAGTATCCAACCTTTTTAACAAGCTTTGCACCACAAACACCAAGGCTGTATCAAGGTCAGCTCATCTGCATTTTGACTGGGAATCTGGGGAGAGTAGTGACTATATGTTCAGAAAATGTGTGTCTTTCTGTTGGCTGATTACACTGTTTTCAGACTCTATATATTTGGAATTATTATTGTTAACAACGACATATACGTGGCAGTGTGGCAAATGCTTTGGTACAAAATGTAAGCATTTAAATGAAAAAAACAACAACTAAATAAACCAGATTTGGTTTTTAAATGGTGTCATGAACAGTTATCGTAGGTACTGCACCCAGAACATAACTGCATATCTTTATCAGTGCAAATATGACACATGCTAACATTCATAAAGGCAAATGTATTGATTAGGGAATACTCATATTAACAATTATAAGGTGTATCTTATTAATGTATATAGTTAAGACACACTAGGATTTTTACTTGTAACAGACTATCCCTACATTCTGGTATTTCTTCTCTCTGTGTGTAATAATCTACCAAGTATTTGTACCAAAATGTCCCATGATCTGCAGCAGCAGTCTGGTGGAGTTCAGAATAAGAAATGATGCATTTGTCTATTACCACTGTTTTGAACCAGAAGTGTAGCCCCGCCCACTGAGGCTAAACCAACCAATGAGCTCACCGCTGCCTCAGAGGAGTGATCAGTGCATGCGAAACTCCAGTCTGCCTGTTCATTGTACTGAGTCAGCGGCCATGCGCAAATGGATCCAGAGGAGGGTGTGCTGTGTAGGCTGTAGTCTACATAAGATCTCTTCCTGGAGGACACGCTCACAGCAGACTGGAAATCACAGGCAGCAGCTGGAGCCTTGACTTTTTATCCATCCTTCTGGTTTCATGCGTAAAACCAAAATCCAGTATAGTGGTACCTTGGGATCTGTCCAAACACCCTCCTCCTCCTCCTCCTCCTCCTCCTCCTCCTCCTCCTCCTCCTCTTTAAACCACGGATGCAGAAACCAGCAGCGATGCGGCGGCTCTGCTGTTAACTCACTGGACCCTTTCCTGTGTTTTTTCCACCGCTTTTTTTCCAAAAGGAGATAGAATATACCCGCAATGAAGCTCAAACCGAACCAGACCAGGACATACGATGGCGATGGTTTCAAGAAACGAGCAGCATGTCTGTGCTTCAAGAATGAACGTGAAGAAGAGGTAAGAGGTTGAAACCAGGACCATATTATCCAAGGTTTATGTGTGATTGTGTGGGCCTAGTCATCCCCATGTCTGCCCCCAGTCATTCAAACACAAGGTTTATGAATCAAATTGACAATATTTTAATTTAAAACAGATGGGTTTTGATTTTCAGCCACTGTTTTGGTGTGTGTTTCTGTGTTGCTGCAGTTGATGCGCCTTTGGCCATCCAGTTTAGGCTAGTTTGAGGTGCTTGTAGAGAAAGGAGAAAAAAGCGCTGTCAAGGTTGTTTCCATTAATAACAAACCACTAACAATGTTGACCTTCAAAATAAAAGCGTTGGTAAAAACCGCCCCTTTCAAAACGACATTGGGTTTGCAACCAAACTTTTATTTTGAAGGCAGATTCGTGCTACTTCCGGTTATATTCTTGTTAGCTTGGCGTAGCCATCGCAGAGGGGGCGAGGCGCTTCTGTTGCACGTTTCCAATAATAGCGGGATAAAAATCCCTGTGTTTGAGTGAGTGGTTGAAAATACAGTTATATTAATACATTTATATATCAAATGCAACGTAATTTCCCCACAGCTATTAACACAGCTGAGTTAACATCCATTCATGATTTTGCTGCATCCCGCCGGCCTTTAGCTGCGTAGCAATTATGAGCAGGAAGATTTAAAGGGGCCTCACCATGTAAATAATGGATATGGAGTGACAGAGTTATACTGTTGTAGACTTTCCTCGGTGAAATACAATACAGAAGATTAACTTTGAAGTGGATTTACGCCCTTTCCAGGTACTTAAAAACCTGCTTAAAAACGCATTATATGGATAGAAAGATTCATTCATCACAAATTGGGCAATTTTGTGATCACAGCAGCAGTGTTGTCAAGCCTTACATTAGTTAAACGTATATATAAAAAAGATACGATACAAATATAATAAGAACATAAATATTTCACTAGAGTATCTATATACACAATACAAAGAAAATATTGAATAATATACAGTCTCACTAAGCTACATAAATATCTAGAAATATATTACAGACACATATTGGCATTATTTTTATATATATATAAAGATAATGGCCTGTTACAGGAGTTTACATCATGATGTAAGTTTTTGTTCAACACATCTATGGTTCACCTAAATTACTGGTTCCTTTTTGGGACTAATAATAGTCAGGTAGTCATATTTATGTCAAAACACCAGGAAAATATCTGGTATTGTGGTTTTTGTCTAAATTTAGCCCCCTGTTTTAGCTTGCCATACACAAAGTATGACACACAGTCAAAACAGCGGTGTGTGTGTGTGTGTGTGTGTGTGTGTGTGTGTGTGTGTGTGTGTGTGTGTGTGTGTGTGTGTGTGTGTGTGTGTGTGTGTGTTGTCCCTGAACTAAGCCTTGCAGTGTTTGGCTGTACAACACCCAGATCGGAAGATTTCCACACACACACACACACACACACACACACACACACACACACACACACACACACACACATTGTATATCCACTCGTGTGGAGTTGATATGTCGTCATTATATTTGCATTATACATTTCCTGTTATGAAACGTTGTACCTCGTTGTGTGTACGCTGTGGTTATTTCATAGAACTTGTAATCACAGGACAGTCAGAGAACATTGAGACAACAGTAGAGGCGTCTTCAATCTCAAGACAGAGAACCAATCTGAGGCTCTGAGAATGATTTTGATTGCAAAAAATGGCCGTTTCCTGCCTAAAGAAGCAGCTTGAGATCTGGGTTCATTGTGTCATCAAGGCTTTCCTTAAACACACGCCACCGTTCCTCGATACTGGGGACTCAACTGTGGTGAAATGAGAGCCACGCATGCTGTTGGACGGTTTTGTTTTGGAGAGGAAAGGAGAAAGCTGAGCCTAGGGTGAGGTACTCTATGACAGCAATTAAACTCATGAAAGGAGAAAACAGGAACCTGACAGTGCACAGGGACGGCGTGGTAGTGGCTCTAACTGTGTGTTGTAAGCTTCTATTCATTGTTTTACATCATTATAGTGAAGTTGTGGGATGTTGACATTTAGCATTTTGACATTCTGACTGTGAGTCGCGTGTTTATGGGAATATTTCAACAGAAATCACCAGAATTCAGTAAAGGTTTATGGCTTCAAAGTTGCTTTTCTAGTTGATTTAAATCTCTATTATGGTTTCTCTGAGTGACTAATCAACAGACATGATCTGACTCTGATGAGCTTTACAGAAATGAACACATTACTGCAGCTTTTAATGTTTTGGTTCATTCTCACGGCTCTCATTGGTGTTGTTTCCAGCTGTAGCATGCAGCTGTTTTGACCAATAAAGCTCTTTAAACCCAACAGCACACTAGAAAACAGGAGACAGACAAGTTAGCAGCTAGCTGGTTGCATATAGTAGAGCATAGACAAGCCTTTGGGAGTTGGTGCAGACCCAAAAAGAGCTTAAAGCAGGGTGAATATTGGATTCCTTTATGTCAGGCGGACAGTCTCCAAATGTTGCCTCATACCTGCTGGATGTGTAAATAAGCAAATGCTTGCTAACAAGTCCACCATTACTGACAATATGTAGATTTTGCAGCTGGGTCTACATCCCTATGGTGTGTTTTTAATCTTATTTTTCCCATTTAATTACATTTTTGTTGATGACTTAGGAGCAATATACTGTGGTGCTTATCAGTGTTGAGGCATTAGCTGTTCTTGCACAGTGTTTGAACAATTGTGACCCAGAGGCGACATATTAAAAGTCCTGCAGCAGATTGTAAATATTGTCATATGGTCGGGGGAGTTGGAGGCTTCTGCAGAAAGTCAGAAATGTAGGCGTTGCATCTCCTGCTGTCTCTCGTTATGACTCCTCTCTTATTTGTTGGTACCTGTGTAACACTGGGACTATATCACTGTCTTACTTGAGCGTCTGTCGTAGACTTTCCATCGTTCTCTCTCCCCGGCACCCGGCTTGGACAGGCATTGGGAGCCTTCTTTATTTGACAGCTACAGGCGCTTCTCCTCGAGTAGCAAGAGGAGGAGGAGGAAGAGGAGGAGGAGGTGTTTATGTCATCCAGAGTATCCCTGCCTGTGTCCCTGCTGTGTTTTACTACCAGCCATAATTCTGATGTCTCAAAATGAGATATTGAGGTTAGGGTGAGTGATCGTCTTTTCTAAATCAGGTCCAACATCACAAGACTGCCTTTTGGATAAGAGGAAGGTCAGCCAGCGTCACCAGCAGTCTGACATTTGTCTACATCTTGTTTTTCATTACCCACAGGGGATTATATTCACTGTATGTTACCTCAGGTTTCGCCCACCGCTTTTTTTACGCACTAGGGGCCCCTGGTGAAGTGCTAAACAGTAAAATGTGTCTGGTGGTCCCTCTGGGGTCTCTCCGCCACCCGGCTCCTCTTTCCAAATATAAGTGGATGTCATGTGCTCAGAGTACAACTGACCTTTGACCGTCGTATCGGTTTTGTTATTGATTTCGTTTTGGCTTTTCTTATCACGCCTTTAGACGTTCCCTATAACGCTAAAGCGGTTTTCAGGACGAATGATGTTCTGAGTATGGACCATGTCTGGTATTTCTGTCAGGGATTTCTTGATAAGATCCAGTAGTTTTAATGATTGGTTGAAATGTAAAAGGCATTTAATGAAAATGCAGCCATACGTAACACCTGAACACTTCATGTTACCGTCGAAAGTGTTTGGAAAGTACTTAGGAAGTACCCAGATAAGTCTACACGTTTTAACAAAATGTAAACATGCATGAGATGGTTTGCTAATCTTTGTCATCGTTAACCAATTAGCTAGAATTAGTAGAGGACTGGTTAATAGTTGACGACAACTGATAAAAGATAGGTAAATGGTGGATGGTTTGCTTAAAGTAATGGATAAGTGATTGATAGTTAGCTATAGAGTGGTGCAGGAATGAGTCCTTGAGCCTAGAAATGAGTCAGCAATTTACCATCTCTGGTTCCCTCTAAGTCAACGGTTTTTGAGCAGGCTGAAGAGATTTCAAAGTTTTGTTCCAGGCTATAAGATAACTCAGTAAATACTCCACTCGTGAATGTCCGAAGTGTCTGTGTGTCATAAAAATGGCCGTTGCTAACAAGTGAGACGACCAAATGTTAGCTTTTGACTTCTTGCTGAGTGGTGTTAATGTGTGGAAATTATTATGCTGCACTACATGTGTAAGTATCATAAATGTGTGTTTGCCACAGAGCTTATTTCATGGAACAACCGAAATCCAAAGGTAAAATCCCATTGGCGTTTTGATGAGCTAGCCCTTACGTCACTGACTTCCAGGTCGGCCTAAAAAACAGTATTGGATACAAAGTTAGCTAAAAGTAAGACAGAGAAAAGCTGCTTCACTTCAAAAATAAAGAAACAATATCACTTTCCTTTTTTCTATTTTAAATATTGTTTAAAATGAATTGAAAATGACTCATTGAAACATGATGGTGGTATCAAGGGGTCGCTTTCGTGCATGTGACTGCTGTGGGGTTAGTCACCAGAAAAGGTCGTTATAATGACCTCTGAATGAACTTCACATACTCTGCATTTCAGTGAATATGTTTGGTTTTCTTAGGTCTATTCCCAAGACTTCAGCTGCTTAGAGAGATGAGTAAAAGCTTCCTTATTGTTGTGATGATCAATGTCCTGTGATAGGAAAACCAAGCTGCTGCTCCCTGTTGTGAATGTGGAGCTGTATTTATCTCAGAAGCAGATGTGAAGAAACTAATTCCTAATTATACTCCGTTTGTAATATGTCGATTCAGTGCTCCACATTCCTACATTCATAATAACAAAACTAAAAGCAGCTCGCCCTGTTTTCTAAAGGGACGGGCACACAACAAGCAAAAGATAAAAAAGGAACAAGCAGAGCAGAAATGTGCTTTTGTCCTCGATGCCCTGGAAGCTCTGTGGCTTTTGTCTTGTACACATCTCACACTCTGGACTTAGGACATGTTGACAACAGTGGCTTCCCTTTTTGGCCTAGGACAACTCACACAAACACACACACACACACACACACACACACACACACACACACACACACACACACACACACACACACACACACACAAACACACGCATACACAAAGAATCAGACAGCAAGGGCAGTGGGTTTGAGTGCTCTGAGAACCCAAACCTATCCAAAACACAACGTCCTACCCCTGAAATCCCCCACTGAAGTACAGGACACAACAATAATCCTTTTTCAAATATCTTTCTGGTAAGTGACATGTCAAATAAACCCTCTCACACACACACACACTTAAGTGTCCCTGTTTGAGGTGTTGGTTTAAAGGACAGAAGTTCAGATTTAGCTCACCTCCCGGTCAAAAGCCGTCAAAGAGCTCATTCAAACAGGATCACAGGGTTCAACTTTGCACATTTCTTAACAGTCTGCACTCTCCCGAGAAGACGTCACGTTCTGCAAGTGTCAATAACCCCTTCCTCTGACTCCCAACACTTACCGTAAACCTCTTGTTGGTTTTCCTAGAAAATGTTCACCTGGTGGAAATGTCCACTGAGCGTGCACACACTAATCATCATGCCTGACATTGGTAGTGTATATCTGCCCCACTGCCCTTAAACCTAAACCCCCCATTGTCTAGGGCAATCACGTGTTAGTAGGGCCAGTTTTTAAATACATTTAGTCAGTTTACCCTTCATATTCCCCCATTTACACAGAGATGTGAAGGGATATTGAGAAGCAACCTGAGGCGTCTGATTTAAGGGATGAGCTGCCAAAATTAAGGAAATGTAACCCTGTTATTACATGGTTTAGTTGAATACTCGATTCTGATTGGTCAATTCAGAACATGTGACACGTTGGTAATCCAGTAGTGCAGACCGCTGTCAAGGACTATATTGACCGTTGCTAAGGAGGATCAAGAAAGACAAAGGGAAGTAAGTTAAAAGACGGAGCGCTGGACGTCAGATAGATCACCAGAAGAAGACAGACAGGAAGTGAACACTAACAGGAACACGGTCTGGGCTCTGCAGCATTTAAAGACTTGTTAGTGGATCAGAAACTGTGAACAGTTACAGAAAACCACGATCAGTGCTGCCGTGAAGTTGTTGTCGCAGTTCCAGCCGTTGGTGCGCCGTGGTTTTGTTTTTCTTAGCGGAAGAAATACGATCATTGCTGTGTCAATAAAATCATTTCAATTGATACTGGGAGTCGTTAGTTTGTTTAGTATCTGGCCGTGTAATAGGCGGGATATTGCGTCCCTTCAAGCTGATCAAGGTGGAAGCACTTGCTGGCTTAGCTGGATGAAATATAGCGTTTACCGCCCAAACCCAGAGCCTGAAAAGTCAGATGGTTTGGGCCCTCAGCGCGGTGCGTTCAAGAGCCTCACGAGACGGATGCATCCACAATCCCGTTGTAATATTTACAAACACAGTCAGGATTACAGTTAGGGTAAGTGACGGACTGGCAGATTACTGGATGGGTGGTAAATGTCACCATATGCTAAAAGAAGCCAGTCAACAGGCTGTGTGTTTGTAAGGTCATTTCTGAACCGAAGCTGTGATTTAAAAAAAAAACTGCCATTCATCCACAAAAAACGAGCCACTGACAAGTCCTAATACTGTTGATTTTATCAGGACCCCCGTCCGGTCACAGTCTGCGTGTTTAATGATGAGCGAACGGCTCCGTGCAAATGCGATAATGTTTACAGCAGCTGCTCTGTTGTGGTTGCTATACGGAGAGCGGTCCAAACTGCAGACACGGGCACATCTGATCCGTGCGTATCCCCGTACTCTGCAACTGTAGCGTAATTCAAGCCCTGCAGTCGCTGTGGAGAGCTCTGACAGAATGTGAGCGGATCAGGATTGGTTTACAGGCATTGTTTGCTTCGGTCAGGATGTTATGGGACCGCTTCTAAACCGGCTTTGATTCAGCTTCTGTAAAGAAATCCTCAAAAGGGTCTTGGAAAAGTAGAGAAAAACAAGACAATAACGGGATTTTTAAGGGAAATATGTAATGGTTACATGCCAAAAATCTTCAGTTCGCTCTGGTTAGAGAGCTAACTTCTTTTTGACTTGAACTACTGTTATGCAGTCGCTTCTACACCAGCTTTAACTGAGCTCCTGTAATACAATCCCTACAATATTATGGGAAAAGTAGACTGGAAAAACGTAATATAAACAAAAACAGATGTAAATAAGTACACCTTTTTAAAGAGGTACATGCTAAAGTCCCTAAAAATCTTCAGTTCTTGAAATTACTGGTTGAATAAAGTTTTGCCTATTGCTCAATCTCATTTCCTATATATTCCATCTATGGCAACTTTCATTTTACTTTGCAGATTCTTTTTGGGCTATTTCCCTGGTTTATTGTTGAGATATTTGGTCTAAAAAAGCCAGAAAATGTCAACAAGTGTTTCTCAAAGCCCCAAAATGATATCCAAAAATGTCTTGTTTTGTCCACAGCTCAAAGATTTTCCATTTACTGTCTTAGATGAGTAACTCAAATATTCACCGATTAAATAAGCAATTAGCCTTCACAGCTGTTATTCAATCGACTCCAGGAGAACATTGATACCGCGTCAACATTTAGAGCTGCGGTGGATTGATCAAAGGGTTCAAAGGTCACATGTCTCACGTCAAGTCCTCAGTTTCAATGTGTGAATGAATGCCCCCCCCCCCTCTAAACCGCAGGGACTCGTTGCATCCACTTTGTTTATTTGTGTCTTAAAGGACCGTATGAACACTTCTTAATTTACAGTGAAATACAAAAAGTAGACTCTTTAAACGGACAGCTTTCACAAGGGTCCAACAATCAAAACCGAAGAGGAAAAACTCAAATAAAGAAATAAATAACGTAGATCGGATTTCTTTCTTTACGTTTTGTAGGATAATAAAACGTATGCGTCGCAACGCAGGTTTGCCTATATCTGTGTCTCTTAAGAGTGTTGCATTGTGGGAAATGTAGTCCTCTGTAGTCTCGACTTCAGAGGCCACAATTCGGTGACAATCTTTTACAATAAAACCTTGTGCTTTCTCCTCCAGGTCTTGCTGGTCAGCAGCAGCCGGCACCCGGAACAGTGGATCGTCCCCGGGGGAGGGATGGAGCCGGAGGAGGAGCCGTGTGGAGCTGCAGTGCGGGAGGTGTTCGAGGAGGTGAGGAACCTATCAACGCATTTTGTTTCTCGACCTCAAAAGTAACTCATAACTGAACTTCCTGTCTGTCTTCTTCTGCTGTTCCCTTTAGTGTTTACTTCCTGTCTGTTTTCTTCTGCTGTTCCCTTAAGTGTTTACTTCCTGTCTGTCTTCTTCTGCTGTTCCCTTTAGTGTTTACTTCCTGTCTGTCTTCTTCTGCTGTTCCCTTTAGTGTTTACTTCCTGTCTGTCTTCTTCCGCTGTTCCCTTTAGTGTTTACTTCCTGTCTGTCTTCTTCTGCTGTTCCCTTTAGTGTTTACTTCCTGTCTGTCTTCTTCTGCTGTTCCCTTTAGGGTTTACTTCCTGTCTGTCTGTCTTCTTCTGCTGTTCCCTTTAGTGTTTACTTCCTGTCTGTCTTCTTCTACTGTCCCCTTTAGTGTTTACTTCCTGTCTGTCTTCTTCTGCTGTTCCCTTTAGTGTTTACTTCCTGTGTGTGTTCTTCTGCTGTTCCCTTTAGTGTTTACTTCCTGTGTGTGTTCTTCTGCTGTTCCCTTTAGTGTTTACTTCCTGTCTGTCTTCTTCTGCTGTCCCCTTTAGTGTTTATTTCCTGTCTGTCTTCTTCTGCTGTTCCCTTTAGTGTTTACTTCCTGTCTGTCTTCTTCTGCTGTTCCCTTTAGTGTTTACTTCCTGTCTGTCTTCTTCTGTTCCCTTTAGTGTTTACTTCCTGTGTGTGTTCTTCTGCTGTTCCCTTTAGTGTTTACTTCCTGTCTGTCTTCTTCTGCTGTTCCCTTTAGTGTTTACTTCCTGTCTGTCTTCTTCTGCTGTTCCCTTTAGTGTTTACTTCCTGTCTGTCTTCTTCTGCTGTTCCCTTTAGTGTTTACTTCCTGTCTGTCTTCTTCTGTTCCCTTTAGTGTTTACTTCCTGTCTGTCTTCTTCTGCTGTTCCCTTTAGTGTTTACTTCCTGTCTGTCTTCTTCTGTTCCCGTTAGTGTTTACTTCCTGTGTGTGTTCTTCTGCTGTTCCCTTTAGTGTTTACTTCCTGTCTGTCTTCTTCTGCTGTTCCCTTTAGTGTTTACTTCCTGTCTGTCTTCTTCTGTTGATTTATCTGATGTCAAACACTCCGTCTTTTAACCTCTTTCCTTCTCTCCCTTGATCCTGCTTAGCAACGGTCATTACTTTGCTTACCAGCGGTGTGTTATCGAGTGTTATTAACCTCTGACATGTCTGAGCTGACCAATCAGAATCGAGTTCTTCACTAAGCCATGTAATAAGATACGATACAAGGACATTTCTCACATGACTTATACTACACAGTGTACACAGAGAACACACTCCCTGTTGCACAGACCCCATGGCTTACATTTAAACTATACATTTGTTTGTAGAGACAATGAACGGACGTTGGTAGGAATGAGTGTTTGTCCCGGTTTAGCCTGTTCGACCATACTAGAAATCTAAATATTTATAGATGGTTGAACACGGTAATTTACAACCAAAGAATAGTTTTTTTTACCCTGTTTGATCTTTAGCTTCACCCAAACACCATCTGTCCGTGCAGCATGGAAACTATTCGCTCTCGGTGTCAAAGCTTCTTGTAAAAGCCCTCAGTCATGCAGCTCTATAAACTGCAGGATTTTCCAAATAATTCTCACACTTTACTAGACAGAGTGCTACAAATCAGGACAATTATGTCTTTTTCATAGCTCATTTGATAGGGATGGAAACACTACACATAGATATTGCATGAAAGCATGCTTTGTTTTGCATCACCTGCCGCAGGTAGAGCTGCAACAATAACTCATCGGTTCGTTCGTTTGTAAGATAAATGATTTTGTGGTCAGATATTCTGCACACATGCGTCAATAAAAGAAGGTCAATTCAATTACGTATTAAAATACCAGAGAGTGACCTTGTAAATCCTGCCTCTGTGTTTGCACGAAGGCCACTTGAGACGACATCCTGTGATGTTTTGGATCATTGAATGTAATGATTTTATTAGAAGTCTTGTAAAAACGTCACATCTGATCACTATCTGAGTCACAGGATCCTGTCGTGTCGTTGCGGCAGGGATGGTTCTAGACCGATTTCACTTGGGGGGGGCCATGCTGGGAACATTTCAGGAGAGGGGCCCATTTATAGCGGAACAAAAGAGACAAAGACGGGGTTTGAAATGGTATTAAATTACATTATGAAAGACAAAATGCACTAGCTAATAAATAAATAGGGTCAAAGGCACCCGGAAAGGGTCAGGTATTGTACAAACTCTTCAATAAACATCGAACTAAACTGCGTCGGATATTCGTCTGTTTTCATCTACGTAAAGATCAGTCACACCCCAAATAATGGCATCAGAATATAGGGCATTGGACCACCTTAAATAGCCATTACGCTCATTGTTACAGGGGCACCGTCGGCCCCCCTATAGATCCGGACATGCATCGCGGTGCAGATGTCCATTTCCAGCCAGGAGAACCAGTTGGCTGCAGTATGCATGCTAAGGGTGAGACCTTCAGGGGGCCACGGTGTCAGTATCTGGGTGACTGAGGGCCTTCTGGTCGGGAACCTTGTGTTCTCAGCAAAACGTCAGCAATCTAAACTCGGCACCTCGTTGGATTCCTGAGCACTCATGAATCCTGCAACCCCGCATTGCTGGGACAGATTGACACTCGTGAAGTATGCTGAGCAGGGGATGGATGTCATGTGCCCTGACAGTAATGTGACTCCTGTGAATTAATAAAGCAACTGTTAAGTTATGAAAGAGACATCATTACATTTCCTCACTGAGAGTCTTTCAGGCTTCAGGCCATGTTCCAGGCATTACTGGGGATTTCAAACGATAGCTTTTTATTAGCACTGCTGGAAGTCCTCGATCAGTAGAAATCATCCCGCCTGGAAGAGAACCGTAATTCAAGTAGATGTGAGGCCTCGGAGGACACAAGCAAACTTTAAACATGATCTCAGCGTTATTCTGTACAGTACTTCTGAATGTTTTAGCGTTGTCAAGCATCCGAACAAAGCCCGAGAGGCTACAGCGACTTCAGGACAGCCGGTCCTTTAAAACATTGAAATGTAAAACACAAAACCCATTGTTCTGACACAGGACACAGTCAACTTTCCCCCCCAAAACAAATGTCCTCTGCTGTCTCTTTGTGTTGGAAAAGAGGGAGTTTCTAATGACTTCTGTCTCTTCTTCCTCAGGCCGGTGTGAAGGGCAAGCTAGGACGTCTGCTCGGAGTATTTGAGGTAAGATTTCCCAGCTTGATCTTGCATAAAAAGTGCTGAAATCTGGAACAAACTTCCTGAGATTCTGAGGTCAAGGCTGAAAACCTTACTGTTTAATGCTGCTTTTCAGGAGGTCATTTAAATATGTGTTATCATTGTACTTCAGCACTTGCAGCATTATGTGTATTAAAAAGGTCCATTAACATTAAGCTTTTATCAAGGGGATAGGATGCACCCTTTCGTATGATCACTAAGTCTCGTTTCCTTCTGATCCCTAAAGCAAAACCAGGACCGGAAGCACCGGACGTACGTTTACGTGTTGACCGTCACCGAGACGCTGGAGGCCTGGGAGGACTCTGTCAACATAGGTACGGCGGCGTTTCATATAGGTGTCGACAAAGGGACATGAGAATTCAAAACCCACTGAGTAATTGATATTGAAACACCACAGATTTCATATTAATATTTACCAGCTTTGATGGTGCCTCTGGTTTTGAGTTGACCTTGTGAGTCTGTCATCAGTGAGCTCCTAAATAACATTACATAGCATTTAATTGAAGCTTTTATCCAAAGCGATGTGCAATAAACCCTAAATATTCAAAATAAGGACAACAAGAACCGTGCTGACATGTTCACGTTAAACAAACGAGATACCGTACCTGCTGCTTTATTTGTTTTAGTTTGAATAGTGAGACAGATGCAGGCGCAACACTTCACAGATGCATATTTGAGATCCAGAGAGATGGGTGTGGTCGAAGCAGGAGTGCAGGAATAAGAACACACACACACACACATTTTGAGCCCCAGGCTTGATTTAATCAATATGTTGACATGTTTAACATAAATGATTCGATCTGAATTGAAGACCTTATTCAATAAAAACAATATATATTCCTTTTCAATTACTACAATGGTGATTAACCCTTAATGTTATTTACAGGCTTTTAAAACACTCATGTCTCTTGTTTACTTCCATATCTGTCGTTCTCCGTGCTCTGCAGAGGACGCGCTCAGCTTTTACAGGTCCACGTTTTTTATTAACGTGAAGGCCAGAGATTATACTGGTGTCGGGCTATGCAGTGACAACAGCAGCAGATAAATCAGCGCTCTGTCTGCAGGGTGTTTCAGTGTCAGTGGGGAGCATCCTCCACCTGTCAGTGACCCACACTGACATCACTGTTTATTACTGTATGTTTTGGAGGTGTACAGTGGGGCCACCAATTGTGCAAGTTCTCCCATTTAAAAAGATGAGAGAGGCCTGTAACTTTCATCATAGGTACACTTCAACTATGAGAGACAGAATGAGGGAAAACAATCCAGGAAATCACATTGTAGGATCTTTAATGAATTAATTGGTAAATTCCTCGGTAAAATAAGTATTTGGTCACCTACAAACAAGCAAGATTTCTGGCTCTCACAGACCTGTAACTTCTTCTTTAAGAGGCTCCTCTGTCCTCCACTCGTTACCTGTATTAATGGCACCTTTTTGAACTCGTTATCAGTATAAAAGACACCTGTCCACAACCTCAAACAGTCATACTCCAAACTCCACTATGGCCAAGACCAAAGAGCTGTCAAAGGAGACCAGAGACTAAATTGTAGACCTGCACCAGGCTGGGAAAACTGAACCTGCAATAGGTAAGCAGCTTGGTGTGAAGAAATCCACTGTGGGAGCAATTATTAGAAAATGGAAGACATACAAGACCACTGCTAATCTCCCTCGATCTGGGGCTCCACGCAAGATCTCACCCCGTGGGGTCAAAATGATCACAAGAACGGTGAGCAAAAATCCCAGAACCACACGGGGGGACCTAGTGAATGACCTGCAGAGAGCTGGGACCAAAGTAACAGAGGCTACCATCAGTAACACACTACGCCGCCAGGGACTTAAATCCTGCAGTTCCAGACGTGTCCCCCTGCTTAAGCCAGTACATGTCCAGGCCCGTCTGAAGTTTGCTAGAGGGCATTTGGATGATCCAGAAGAGGATTGGGAGAATGTCATATGGTCAGATGAAACCAAAATAGAACTTTTTGGTAAAAACTCAACTCGTCGTGTTTGGAGGAGAAAGAATGCAGAGTTGCATCCAAAGAACACCATACCTACTGTGAAGCATGGGGGTGGAAACATCATGCTTTGGGGCTGTTGTTCTGCAAAGGGACCAGGACGACTGATCCGTGTAAAGGAAAGAATGAATGGGGCCATGTATCGGGAGATTTTGAGTGAAAACCTCCTTCCATCAGCAAGGGCACTGAAGATGAAGCGTGGCTGGGTCTTTCAGCATGACCATGATCCCAAACACACCGCCAGGGCAACGAAGGAGTGGCTTCGTAAGAAGCATTTCAAGGTCCTGGAGTGGCCTAGCCAGTCTCCAGATCTCAACCCCATAGAAAATCTTTGGAGGGAGTTGAAAGTCCGTGTTGCCCAGCGACAGCCCCAAAACATCACTGCTTTAGAGGAGATCTGCATGGAGGAATGGGCCAAAATACCAGCAACAGTGTGGAAACCTTGTGAAGACTTACAGAAAACGTTTGACCTCTGTCATTGCCAACAAAGGGTATATAACAAAGTATTGAGATGAACTTTTGTTATTGACCAAATACTTATTTTCCACAATCATTTGAAAATAAATTCTTTAAAAATCAGACAATGTGATTTCCTGGATTCTTTTCCCTCATTCTGTCTCTCATAGTTGAGGTATACCTATGATATGAAATGACAGGCCTCTCATCTTTTGAAATGGGAGAACTTGCACAATTGGTGGCTGACTAAATACTTTTTTGCCCCACTGTATATGCCATGATTTCATTACCAATATCAGTGCTGACCAATTAGCTTCAGATGACCGTTAAAACACACTTCCTGTTATGGGAGCTTTATGCAAAACACTTCGGCTCTGCATCACATGACACTTCCTAATTTCACTTATACGGTACAGAAGTTGAA
Source organism: Eleginops maclovinus (assembly GCF_036324505.1). Lineage (NCBI taxonomy): Eukaryota > Metazoa > Chordata > Actinopteri > Perciformes > Eleginopidae > Eleginops > Eleginops maclovinus. Next base: position 14,573,404 of record NC_086365.1, read on the forward strand.
CATCCCTTCCTGTTAAGATAGGAGAACATGTTCAAATGATAATTGCCTTAATCTTTATCGCATGCATGATAAAAACAATGGCTTTGATTCGATGTTAGATTAGCTTTATTATTGCACTATATTTAGAGATACAAGGAAGAAGCACATCCTTTTCCGGCTGGATTTTTACTTTTTCTGAGCTTTTTATTATATTTTGAAAACTTATTTTGATATTGTGCTATTTCAGGCTCCTGGACAAAAAACATAGAAAATATACATTTTTGTGTCTTATTCAGTACAACTTAAATTCAGTAGAATGAAGCATTAGCATTCCCATTATAATGTACTAGACAATGCCTCATTTGCATTTTTAAAGATGACGTTTCAGAATTTATAAAACAAAAAATAATTCTGTTATTTTAAGATTGATGTTATTTTCTTATTCTTTTGCTTTGGTTATTTATATAACATTTTATTTTCTTCTGTTAGTGTGAAAATAGCATTTTATTTTACTGCCGTTTTTATGGGGGGGTAGTTCATGGTGGTGTGGTCATTCGATGTAACCCTGCGCTCTGTCTCCCCCTGCAGGCCGGAAGCGGGAGTGGTTCACGGTGGATGAGGCCATCAAAGTGCTGCAGAGCCACAAACCGGTGCATGCAGATTACCTGCGCCGGCTCCAGCTGAGCTGCTCCCCCACCAACGGGAACTCCATCCTCCCCGGCCCCCCGCCGAACGACAACTACCCCCACTACAGCGCCACGGCGACCACGCCCTCGACGGGCAGCGTGCTGGGCTCCTCCTGCAGATAGGACTGAACCGCCTGCCGCTGAAAAGCCTGTACAGTCTTGCATGAATCTAAATGACTCTTTCATTTACGTATAACTTGTAGTCGTAGCTGCAGGACAAGACCAAAGCCATCACCAGAACTGTTGCAGTCTCGTGTGACGGAGCAGGACAACTGTGGATATCTCAAGAACACTTAGCTGCCAGAGAGGCGCTGCAGCTGCACCCGCTCTGCTGGACCGACCTGTCGGAGGAATGCCTTACACAGAATCTGTATGAATGTTGTCTTTGGGTCTTTCTACTCCACCTTCGTCATTTTTTATTTCTTTTTTTTTTTAGCAGAATGGTTATGCTTTCTAGTCAAACCCACGGGGGAATGTTTCCAGACTATCACCAACCAGGGATGACATAGGGATTCATATTACACTACAAAAAGACACATATATTTAACGTGCATTTGGAAAGTGGGATTTTCTTTACACCATGTCATCATTGTCCTGAATTAAAAATGATAAAGCCACCACAACATCTATCAAAAAAATGGTTCAATTACAATCAGAATTCCTGTATCCGTCCCAGGTGGACATTTTTGTTGTTACAGACAAAAATAGACATGGTTTTTTAAAGAAAAAGGCGAGTGCAAAGCATTTAAAATCACAATAATCACAATTTAACAGAAGCACACATTCAGGTAGATCAGTAAGTGGCATGGCGGTAAAACAAAAGTTCCTAAATGATGACATCAGTGAGGCGATACCTCAGTAAACTGAAAGCGCTGAGTCATGCGATCGATATCCTTCAACACTACACCGCTGTGTTTTCCTAGTTAACATTCAGCCAAAGTATCATGATGTAGGCACTAACCTTGGCCGATCACAGAGCCACATACTGTTCCCATGCTGTCACAGAGAAAGGTAACATGCCGTTAGGGTCAATAGCTCTAAATGTGCTCACTAGGTAATTGGATCGTCTTTAAATGAAGACGATCTAAAGTGAATTGCTCTAAATTACTATGAAGCTGTTATATCATGGTGCTATAAGGTGATAGCAGACCACAAAATAACATTTTCCCTGTACAATATGATTGCTTTTTAGCGCCTTGGCTGCAACTACTAAGTATTTTCATCCTTTCAAAGTGAAATCACAGCTCTCACTGGCTCAACATGTAGAAGTAATGCAGTTTATTTAAACAGAAAGTCATGTTGTATTGGTCTTGCCTGAAGAAGGGCAATTCTGGGTGCTCAATTAAAGGCAGAAATGATCCCTTGAAATTTTCTAAATAAAAAAACTTCTACATTTCGTAATCCAAATCCAAAATGGCTCGAATTGGCGGTTCAAAAAGTCACATTTCAGGTCATTATTTTGTGTTGTTTTTGGTCCGACTCTCACTCCCTGCTGCGTCGACGGCTGAATGACGACTCCAGAGATTTGTAAATAGCTTTGCAGAGAAACATTGAACGTGTTTTTAACCTGAATGTACCTGTAAAATGTCTCTTAATATTTTATATATTTTTTAACTATGTGTAAGGAGAAAAACAAACGCGTGTGTGTGGAGAACAGGTGTGTGTGTGTGTGCGTGTGTGTGTGTGTACAGAGTATTTGTATTTGCTGACGATGTGCCAAGGGGTTTAACTGTGAAGGAGTTTTTAATCATGACATGGCAAAGAAGCGTTTGTCATGAACATTAGATCTGAAAAAAAATTAACGAATGAATCTTTAACATTTTAGAGATTTTGGGTAAAGATCTTTTTTTAACAGCTAATTCACTAAAAAACGAGGAAATTAGAGTATTTTTTTTTTACAATATAAAGGGAAATGCAGTGGGGCGATGCTTGGTCATACATGTTTATTTTACTGTTTATTATCAAGGAGGGAAACATATCCATGTGACTTATGCTTCAAAACGTCCCCGAGTTTCGTCTTATCTGCTTCAAATCGACAATCTGATGAACTCTGCCTTGTCCGATTGGTTAAAAAACAAGTCCAAACACCTCAAACCTGTGTGTGTGTGTGCGAAAGTGTCGTGGGTCGATGAACGTGAAATACTATGTGCCAAATTTTAAAAGAAATAGTCAGATGGGAGCTTTTCTGATGTCACGTTATATTGAACATCATAAATGATAATGATTGAGTTTGATGATTAATGTAGTTACACGATATAATCATTTATAAAGTCAAAAAAGTGCATTTTTGAATGATCAACTGCGTCCTTCATGGTTGAAATTACAACCATTGAAGCACTTTTTTTGTATTGTCATTCAACTGAGAGTAAAAGACCCTCCCAGAGTACATTGAAACTTTAATTTACACCCATTATTCTTAATATTTAATGCTCCTTCCTCCACCTATTGGACCCTTTGTTTGATGCGTGGGTCAATGAATGATTCGTATACGAGTAAAGCATGAGACTACAATTAAAAACACCACGATGAAGTGTACGTGCTCAACAATGTAAGACCCCGGCGTCCACTAAGTGTTGGGGTTTGGACGAGTCTGTAATGTCACATGGATGTACCCGGAGGGAAGATGTCTCACTGTTTGGTTGTGATATGCACCGAGAAGTTTAATGTAAAAGAGACGAGGACTGGAACGATGTTTTTTGTTTGCGAAAAAGATTGCATTAAAGGGGAAAAATCTTGTTGTAAATGTGGCTGAAAGTTTCATTTATTTACTGTTTATGCACTGTTCCAAAAATGTCAACGACCAGGCAAATACTTCACCGGCTCAGCAGCTGTTTGAATCAAAAGGAAACACAACCGTTGTAATGGTTTTTGAGTCATGAACCTGCTTTCATGGCCTCGGGATAAAACATGTGCTTCTTCCCAGCAGTGATTTGAAACCTGTACAGGTGTATGACAGACATTTTTGGGTTCGACACTTTGATCCCCTATCAGATGACACAGAGCAATTTTGACTCTGGAACCAGATTTGCATAAGTAAACACCCTGCGGAAAGCCTTCAGGAGCTTCACCCAGACTCCAGTTCTGTTTGCGGGTCATTAAACAAGTCCTAACATCTTTAAAGAGGCGCTAATCTGCACATTTTGAGGTTCATACTAGTATTTATTGACATGTCTCCATGCCTTAACGTTCAGAAAGCTCTTTATTTTTATCACACTGCCTGTGCTGCAGCACCTCTTTTCACCCTCTGTCTGAAACCAGAGCCCAGTCTGCTCTGATTGGTTAACTGTTGGTGATTGGACAACTCGCTTCGAGAAGTCCCGCCCCGTAGCCTCGTCATGTACAATATGTTGGAGCGCTAGCCAATAGATAGATAGATAGAATGGGAGGATGAAACCCTCTTTATTAGTCACATGCACACAGCAGAGCACACACAGTGAAATGTGTCCTCTGCATTTAACCCATCCTAGTACTAGGAGCAGTGGGCAGCTATTGTGCAGCGCCCGGTGCAGCAATGGGGAGGGGGGGTTGGATGTGTCAGGTGCCTTGCTCAAGGGCACCACAGCAGGGCCTAGGAGGTGAACTGGGACCTCTCCAAGTAGCAGTCCACCTTCCATATTTTTCAAGTCTGTTCGGGGACTTGAACCGGCGACCCTACAATTCCCAGTCCAAGCCCCTACTGACTGAGCCCCTACTGACTGAGCCACTGCTGGACACTACTAGAAGCGTGTTTCGAGTGTTCCGTGTGATGTCACTGCATTCCGGAACTCTGGGATTTTAGCCTTTGCAGAACATGTGCACATGCACTAAAACCTATAACAGACTGAAGGAAAGGGAAACTCCTTAAAGCACAAAAGGGCCTCTGTACTGACCAAGTCCTAAATGAAGTCTAGTACTGGTTGCTAATACGGAGGATTAAGTTAGACGTGCGCCCTGTGCACTCGAACACAGCAAAACGGAAAGTTCAGTAATGTTACAATTATCTCGCAGGTTTATGTTCCTTCGTATATCATACAGCGGCCATAACTTCAACTCATAATACATGTAACCAAAACAACAAACTGCCAATAGCTCACCACATCAAAACACAAAGGCACAAAGGCACAAAGGCGCAGTCGAAAAACTGTTTGCTTCTCAAATCAGCAACACCTGTGTCTGGGTTTGCCTCGGTTAAATGGCCTAACTGGGCTGACCCGAGGTCAGCTGAGCCACACAGCAAATACAGCCAGGGCAAAATGACATGAAATAATGCAAAACTGAATATGGCTCATCCCGCCTCTTTAACAATAGAATGGAATTGTTTTTGTTCTCATAGGGGGAAGGAACAGGCCAAGCACAAAGAGCCACATGTGGACGCCTCAAGCACATATTATCATAGATGTCTGTTAATGACTCGTAAAATAAGTGGTGAACGTTGTTCTTAATAACTCGTCACACCTTGTTGAAAGTCAGATTCCTTTCCCTGGAAGGACACACCTGGTGGGTCCGATAGCAAATGCTTCATCTCAGGCCAAAGAGGGCGGGGCCACGGTCCACTCATTAAGTCGTTTAATACTTTAATTTTGGTTGTTATTTTCCAAAATGAATTGGTTGCATTTATAAGCATTTAAAAAATAATCTGGCTGTTTTTTTTTTTACTCCTATTTGTTTTTCTACATGCCATTCAGCTAAGAATATCAGGACTACAATTAAAATAGGATTAAATGAATCATTAATCCTGAAGGTTGCAAATCCTCCTAAAACATCTTCCTCCTCCACTTTTTGGGGCCTTGGGTTTGGGAATTTTCTTTTATGAGTTTGACAATAAAGATAAGAAAACCATGGTTAGACCGATGGTGTACTAAAACACGGACTGGAGAGTGGCCCATTTGAACTTACTTAACCCCAGTGGAGTAAAGTTACTACCATTTACTCCGTTCACCACAACATATTACTAGACCGATTAGAAAACTGGTTGGGACTTTCGGCAACAGTTCTAAATTGGTTTGAATGTTATTTAAAGGACAGGAAAAACGTTATTTCTATAGGCAGCTACACATCAGAGTTGACAAATATGACATGTGGGGTTCCTCAAGGCTCCATCTTGGGGCCTCTTCACATCATTCAACATCTACATGCTACCACTGGCTCAGATAATGAAAAGCAACACAAGAAGTTTCCATAGCTATGCAGATGATACACACATTTACATCACCGTTTCACTAGGAGACTATGCTCCAATTAAAACACTGAGTAAGTGCATTGAACAAATCAATGACTGAAGGAGTCAGAACTTTCTCCAATGAGGTAATTGTTTTTGGATCGAAGGAGGAACGACAAAAAGTCAGTGCAGAGCTTCAGTCAGCAATGTTCAGAACAACAGCTAATGCCAAAAATCTAGGTGTAGTCATGGACTCTGACCTGAATTTCAACAGTCACATTAAAACAATCACTAAGTCCGCCTACTATCACCTGAAGAATACATCTAGGATTAAAGGACTAATGTCACAGCAGGATCGAGAAAAACGTGTCCATGCTTTTATCTTCAGTAGACTGGACTACTGTAACAGGTCTCACTAAGAAATCCATTAGAAAGCTGCAGCTGATTCAGAACGCTGCGGCTCGAGTACTCACTAAAACAAAGAGAGGGGATCACATCAGTCCAGTTCTGAGGTCTTTACACTGAGAGAGGGGATCACATCAGTCCAGTTCTGAGATCTTTACACTGAGGGAGGGGATCACATCAGTCCAGTTCTGAGGTCTTTACACTGAGAGAGGGGATCACATCAGTCCAGTTCTGAGGTCTTTACACTGAGAGAGGGGATCACATCAGTCCAGTTCTGAAGTCTTTACACTGAGAGAGGGGATCACATCAGTCCAGTTCTGAGGTCTTTACACTGAGAGAGGGGATCACATCACTCCAGTTCTGAGATCTTTACACTGAGGGAGGGGATCACATCAGTCCAGTTCTGAGGTCTTTACACTGAGAGAGGGGATCACATCAGTCCAGTTCTGAGGTCTTTACACTGAGAGAGGGGATCACATCAGTCCAGTTCTGAGATCTTTACACTGAGAGAGGGGATCACATCAGTCCAGTTCTGAGGTCTTTACACTGAGAGAGGGGATCACATCAGTCCAGTTCTGAAGTCTTTACACTGAGAGAGGGGATCACATCAGTCCAGTTCTAAGGTCTTTACACTGAGAGAGGGGATCACATCAGTCCAGTTCTGAGTCTTTACACTGAGAGAGGGGATCACATCAGTCCAGTTCTGAGTCTTTACACTGAGGGAGGGGATCACATCAGTCCAGTTCTGAGGTCTTTACACTGAGAGAGGGGATCACATCAGTCCAGTTCTGAGGTCTTTACACTGAGGGAGGGGATCACATCAGTCCAGTTCTGAGGTCTTTACGCTGAGAGAGGGGATCACATCAGTCCAGTTCTGAAGTCTTTACACTGAGAGAGGGGATCACATCAGTCCAGTTCTAAGGTCTTTACGCTGAGAGAGGGGATCACATCAGTCCAGTTCTGAGGTCTGTATGCTGACTGTCAAAGAATTGATTTCAAAGTTCTGCTGCTGGTTCATAAAGCATTGAATGGTTTAGCCCCAACATACATCTGTGATCTCCTGAACCATCCAGAACTCTCAGGTCTTCTGGGACGGGTCAGTCTCCAGAGTCAGAACTAAACAAGGAGAAGCAGCGTTCAGCTATTATGCTCCAAATATCTGGAACAAGCTCCCAGAACCCTGCAGGTCCGCTGCTACTCTCACTACTTTTGAATCCAGGCTGAAAGCATTTCTTTTTGCCGCTGCTTTTAATTGTTCTGATCTAACGTTGCACTGTAACTTTTATTCATGTTTATGATATCTGTTATCTTTGCTCTTAAATGCCTTTTTATAATGTGTTTCTGCTGCACTACTTCTAAATGCTCTTAATGTCTTTCATGTTTGTAAAGCAAACAGAACTTTGAACTGCCTTGTGTTGAAGATGCTATGTAAATAAACTTGCCTTGCCTAATTCAAGTACTTAAATACAATTTTGAGAGACCTGTACTTTAGTATTTCCAGATTTGCTACTTTGTGCTTCTACTCCACTACTTTTCAGAGGTAAATCGTCTACTTTTACTCGACTCCATTTATTTAATACCTTTAGTTGCTACAGATTTGGAATAATGATCATTAAATCTGACTTTAGTTCCACCTGGAAGCAAGCCATTAAAACTAGCTGCACCTTTACCAGCTTTTATAACCCTTTAAGGATCAATAGTTATAAAACATATCAGAGATATTATTCTGAAATGGACCAATCAGACAATGACTACTTTTACTGTCGCTACTTCTCTACTTTTGAATGCAGGACTTTAACTTAAGATCTGGGTACTTGTTCCACCTCTACTTGAGTAAATGTAATTACTTTGCCCCTGGGGTGTAATAGGAACCGAGCCCTGCCTGCAGCGTCACCTGACACCTGTGGTAAGCCCCGCCCCGCCCGAATCTAGCCCCGCCCCTCCGCGTCATTTCATCAGGAGCGACAACAAAGCAGGATTCAACATTCATCGAGTTTCTACCTGTCGAGTCTGATGAGGCAGCCGAGGTAAACCACACGGTGTTGGATCAGCTCACGATGGACGAGATGTTCTTTAAGTCGGCCCTCCCTGCTCAGGAAGGTCTGGTGCTGGACGACAGCAGCCTGCCTCTGCCGGACAGATCCTGGTCCGAGCAGCAAATGCGGATCCAGCAGCAGGTCCAGCTCACTCTGTCCCGGAAGGCGAGGAGGACTACTGTGTCAAATGGTAACGTACTCTGAATCCCTTTATGATTTGAATGAATGGAAGCCATATTTACATAAGCTATCACACAAAGGCTCAGATATGTTCACACACTCCTGTCTCACAGGCTTGGTACACTTTGCTATCACACTACTTCTACACTTGTTTTTTAAATAATATGTGTATGCATGCCTCTTATTTAATATTGGGCCACTTTACTTTTGCTGTAACAATGTATATCACTTTTTGGGACTCATAAAGGTATTCTGATTCCGATTAGAGGGTCATTTTTAATGGAAATATTTAATATTATATCTCATTTTGACCCTTAGTTTGTAAAACACTGTATCAGACAACTATAGTATTAGACCAGGGGTGTCCAAACTTTTTTCACCAAGGGCCACATACAGAAAAATATATGGAGAGCTGGGCCACTTAAAGAGGTGAATAGTGCCTCATCAGTTAAGTTATAAGTTAGCAAAACTAATCAAATGTAGGTGAATAATGCAGAATACTTAAAAATGCTTTAAGGAAAGAACAGCCTACATCCCGTCTGTCTTTAGGGCTTCATTTATTCTGTTGGCAGCTCATTCCTTAAAACAGGAGCCTCAGAGTGCTGAGAATAAGAGTAAATATGAAGGTTACATTTCAAGCTCGTTATAGAATTAAGTTATTGGATTTTTTTTTTATCAACTAAGATTTGATAGAAAATGTTTTACATTCAGAATGACTGAAATTATTAGAACATTGGGCTCATTAATACATTTGAACATATACATTTGAGAAGTACAATATAAGACGAGCAAAAGTTTAATTTGTGGACCGTATTTCATTATACTTTTAGAATTTGCTGAGGGCCGATTCAAAATGGCCTGCGGGCCGCATTTGGCCCCGGGCCGTAGTTTGGACACCCCTGTTTTAGACATTCCTTTCCATCATGTGTTAGTTAGTGACTTTTTAGAATAAAGCAGTGTCTGCCTGACTCACTGTCACTGTTTGATTATGTTTATGAGCTTCTTTAAAACCCTCTTATTGTTTAATTTAAAGGCATAAAACCCGGAGAGGTGTAACCATGTACCCTATAAAAATGAAAAATCAATTGCAAATTCATATTTTAAATTTTGCTTCTCCTTCTTTTTAATTTATTATCATTTTTTAAATTAAAACAAATACTAAATTTTAGGTAAAAAAATCACCTAATTTATTTTAAAAAACAATACATTTGAATAATAAAATAAAAAACTATAAACTCTGGAGAGATTTTGTAAAGCAACCCTATAAATAAATTACAATTAAAATAACAAGTTAATAAACTCATACATACAAGCTCACAATACTGGAAATGCTCATTAAAAAAACATCAATATTTTATCCCTCATTATCTTGTGAGCCTCTCATGGGGTCCTCATCTCCCTGACTACCTGAGACTACCTGTCCTCCTCTATCAGAGGCTCTGTGTCAGGTCTGTTATCATTCACTATCAATACAGGAATGCACGCTGCACCCGCCCAACAGGTTCCTGCAGTTTCATTCATCCGCTGGAAGGGAGATGGACATGTCACAAATGCCTTTATTTATGATGGATTTGTATCCTAAAGAAACACCAGTGTGAGTCATCAGTGAAAACAACAGAAAGATTTAGATTTCCTTACCTCACTGTGTCAGAGCTAGGTGTGCTGTATGTGTTTCCACAAGATCATTTATCATGCTGGCCTAAAAGTCAGAACTGATTCTATTGAGGGGGACATTTCTGGTGTATTTCTTTGTAATAAATAGATAAGATAAGATACTTTATTGAAAGCAATCGGATAAATGTTTCGTCACAGCGGCATTTACGCAAGGCTTTGCACACAATGTGAAAATTAAGAAGAGTGTGACAGCACACAACAACATAGACATGCCGACAGTGGAAGATAAAAAGGAGAAATAAAAAGTGAAAGATGATGAATTCTTAAATGAATTAAAAGCAGCAGGCACAACAAATGCTTAGGTGGCAATTATCTTTCTATATTATGATTATTGATTAATGAATTGATTAATTGACTTATCGATTCTGCTCTGCATAACTTGTATGTATATAGAATTGTGTGTGTTGCAACCTGAGGCTATTTTTTGTTCTGACTCTAATTTAGAAGATACATTAAATAAATTCTGGGGTTTTTTTTGCCTTTAGGGAGATCCTTTAATAGTTTCAGAGTTTTTAAGGAGGTCCCAGACAAAAGCAACGTCATACAGACATTCCAAAAATGCAAGAACAGAAAGCAAAACAAGGACGAATCATGTACAGTCCGTTCCTTTAGCCTCATGCAGTAATGCATACAATCATTAGAATGTGAGGGACGGTAGGAATAGATCAGGTTCATTAATATCAAGATCAGATCGGCTGAAAGTGGGATGATGATGCAAGCCTAAACAAACCCGCTGATGCACGGGATCTAAAACCATACAAAGACAGGAATTGCTGATACGTGTGGTTTGATATATCTCACTTCTCTCTTCCTCTGCCTTCCCGTTGATGCAAATGAACACGACATTTGATTTGCGTTACTACACCCGCAGCCGTACGAGCGTGTGCTGTACTTTAGTATCTGGGACGTAGAGTCACCTGGGGAAGTGTTGCCATGCGTTTGGGTAATTACAGTGTGAAACAGTACACTCTAACAAAACCCCTTCGACTTGTTTCAGGTAGTGTCCATTTACACAAAAACGCTACAAAGAGCTTGGATGCTTCAGATGGAACTTCACCAAACAGGAAGGTAAGAAAACCTCCCTCTCTTTACTCATGCATTCACAAACACACACTCGTGCAATTCAGAGATCATCTTCATAAAGGTTCATCTGTTGTCCTTTTCCTATACAAAACTGATGATGAAGTAACTCCTATTCCCTGTCAGCTCAATACTCGTTTCATCGTCCTCTCTTTGGGTTTTGTACCCGTCCATTAAGAAAGAAAGCATGGACACAGTGCAGGGTCATTTGAATGTAGGCAAATAGTCTACTGCTGCTTTGCCTCCGTGCTTATTCAAGATTCAAGATTCAAGAAGCTTTATTTATCCCGAGGGAAATTGAGGAGCGACTGTTACTGGCTGCCACTCGTAGCAGCGCCGGAACCGGAAGGGGATGAATCAATGTGTTCGTACATTTGGCTCGACATCAAACATCCTTTGTGGCTTTTTAAAAGTGACGAAATTTACTTTTCTGATTAATTGGAGGTAAAACAAATGCGATTTTAAAAAACCAAACATATAATAAAATACATAACGACATATTTGATCAACTTCTTAAACCACAAAAAAAGGAATGAACTAATTAGGAGGAAAAACACCTAGGATTTCATTTTTCACTCTATTTTAATGATTTATTTTGATATATTCAGCTATATTTGTGTGTATCTGGTAACCTTTTATATATGCTTTGACAGTTTCGGTAACTGTGCTTATTGTACATCATAAAATAAATAAAAATGATGCATGCAAAACCACATGATATTCAGCTTCTATAATACATGACTTATAAATCTGAATGGACCTCCATAGAATTTGATAACGCTTTATATATTCTAGATCATTTAACAAAGGATCGTGATAACCCTTTTGATCGGTTAATTATTAAACAGCAAAGTGTATTTTGGATTGTAATCCCCCAGTTTATCAAAGGTTCCATTGTCCACTCCACAGTCCCCCCCCCCCTCCCCCCAAGTTAAGAGTCTGGGTGTCTTCCTCGACAGCACCCTATCTTTTGAAGCTCACATCAACAGCATTACTCGATCTGCCTACTTCCACCTCCGCAATATTAACCGTCTCCGCCCGTCACTCTCGCCCAACACCACCGCCCTTCTCGTCCACGCCCTCGTTACATCCCGTATGGATTATTGCAACTCCACCCTCTCTGGTCTTCCTCAAAAATCTCTGCGTAAGCTCCAACTGGTCCAAAACTCAGCCGCCCGTATCATCACCAGAACTCCTCCCATGGATCATATCACTCCGGTTCTTCAACAACTCCATCGGCTCCCCATTAAATACCGCATCGACTTTAAAACTTTGCTCCTCAACTTCAAGGCCCTTCACACTCTTGCACCTCCATATCTCTCTGAACTCCTCCACACCTACACTCCCCCTCGTGCTCTCCGATCCTCCTCTGCCTTCCGACTCACTGTACATTAAAGTGCAGCTTGTGTTTCCCTCACAGGTAAACGGATGGGGTCCCTCTTACCGCTCCCCATCCGGCCACAGTGTCCGGAGTCCATCTAGGAGGGTGGAGGTGTCCCTCCCGCTGAGCCCGGAGTTACTTCGCTTCAACTACAGCATGCCCCGTTACGGGACATACACCCATCCGTGGCCCGGTTCCTCCCTCAGGGCGGGGATGGGGTTCTCACGGGGGCCCGAAACCTTCCGTCGCTACGCCTTCTCCGACACTCCTCGAGCTGCACGTCCGATCCCGGCTTCATCTCTTCAGGGAAGTTTCCGGAACCGGTCCATCAGACGGCAACCTGGGTTTCAGCAGGGCGACGAGTGCGACCGGGGCCAAAGCACTGTCAAACAATACCAGCACACTGTGGGGGCCCAGCCTCAGGATGCGGGGTTGTCCTTGCTTTCTCGGGTCAGGAGGGACGGTGATGGGGTCCAAATACTGAACTCATACCCCCACTCCGTCACCAGCGTGGACATGGGGGGACAGATGGATGGAGAGCCGCCCTTTCAGCAGAGACGTGCACAGACCCTCAGGACTGTGTAAGACCACTTTGTGTTTACTTATCTAATAACAGGACACTGTGAAGTTGCATTCTGGGAAGTGTAGTATCCAGTGTTTTTTTGAGTCGTCCCTTTCCTGTAGTGTGTTATATAGGTTTTGGTGCATGCAAATGGTCTGCAAAGGCTAAAATCCTTTTGGGTGTCATTTGGGACATGTTTGTCCTTAACATTGTGAGCAGGTTGAACCTCCAGCCTAAAATGTCTGTAGTGAAGCCCAAATGTTAACATGTATTTGCATTTTGCTGCTGTTCCCGCACACAGGAAGTCAGAGAAGCCTCCAGAGATGACGTTGGAGCGGGCCGTGAACCTGCTGAGTCAGGAGGATAATGAGGAGACGCTGATCCGTGCAGCCGGACACATCCAGAGCCAATGTTTCAAGAGCGCCGAGGCCAGGAAGATGGTACGGTTGATCACATGCATGGTGTGGGATCACTACAGGGATTCAGAATAGAATATGCTGGAAGATAAATATGTGAAAGCCAACGTTGCTTGCATCCCATTTAGCAGAGACCTCCAGAGACTCTTTGAATGTTTACGGCTTTAGAAGAGATGTAAGCCCCTCCATGCTGTTGATATATCTCACGTCTTTGTTCCGATTCATCTGTAATCCGTCTCGTCTCCAGGTGTACTATCTGCATGGGATAGCAAAGCTCCTGCAGCTGCTGCACCACGACCACGAGGTGGTGCAGCGCATCGCCGCAGGAGCGCTGCGTAACGTCGTCTACCAGAGCAGCGAGAACAAGATGGAGATGAAGGAAAACGACGGGCTGAACACCGTCCTGCAGGCGCTGAAGAGCAGCCGGGATGTGGAGACCAGGCGGCACCTCACCGGTCAGTGTCTGATATCCCCTCCGATGCTATTTTCCTTACTGTAAATGCCTTTTTGTTTGCCCCTTTCACAAAAAAGTCCTCTAAACTTTTTTATTATTTTTTATTATTTGTTTTATATTTTTTCAATATTTTTTTATATTCTTTTTTAAATGAGACGTCTAGAATTAAGTGATTTTAAATATCACTATTTGAAGCTTGAGTTTGGTGGTCTTTTCCAGACAGAAGTGTTAGTCACACATCAGTTGTTCAGCGACCGCCGGAAATCTGAAATTCTCGTAATGACTTCTTTCGTTTTTTCAGTTTCCTGCTCTAATAAATGGGGCAATTTTGTAGGAAATAAACGAAAAACATGCATTTTAAAGATTTTACTGTAGGAGTTTAGGTCAGGTTAAACTAACCTTTTTAAATGAAGTTTATTAACTGAAGTGTTTGTCACACAAGATTCACTCAAGGCCTTTTTTTAGTAAAATAAATGGAGCAGTTTTGGTAAATATGCTTTTTAAACCTGCCGGTATTTTAGGGTAACTGTGATTGTAGTAACAAAGTAAATGCCTTTGCCTATAATAAAGTTTATCCCCATCTTCCCCAGGTCTCTTGTGGAACATCTCCTCTCACGACCTCCTGAAGGAGCGTCTCTCCAGAGGGGCGTCCCTTGCGGTCCTCACTCAGTCCGTTCTGGTTCCGAGCTCCGGCATCTCTGAAGGAGAAAACCCCAAAGACGAGCTGATGGCCGACGCCGACGCTTTCCACAACGCCACCGGCTGCCTGCGGTGAGATCCTTTTGTCCGCTCGGAAACAAGACACTCCGGCATCTTCTGCTAGAGTAGATGAATAGATTTGGGTAAACGGACACCTCTACTGGTGTCAGATACACAGGTCGGACCACAATAAATGCAGAGTTTGGAACAAATGATTCACAAACTTTGCTAGATATTAAATATATGACGCTGTGTCCTGCAGATACATGCATTATCATGCTAAATAAATATGTTTAATCTGTCAGCAGTGGAACAGAAGTGCATTATAATAACCCATGCTTGGTTAATATGCAGCATTATGAATTACTTTATGATATCAAAGTAGGGTAAGAGTTAACAAAGTACTACTGATACAGTATCAGTCCCTGAGCTGAGCTGTGAGTCAACAGTCTCTCAACTCGACTGTTATCGTCCCTTATCTGAGTCTAGCTGTGATAAGGAATGGGACAGACTGAGTGTCTTGCTGCAGAAAGAACGATCCCTCTGTTTGATTTATGGAGGATGTTGTTGGAAAACAATAAACACTTTAAAGAAGGAAACAGGACAGCTTCTTGTTGATCGAAATATCCAAGAGAACAGCAACATGCTTACATGCGCAACCATAATGAAAATCCAAAGGCTAATGAGGATTATTAGGAAATATGACACAACATTTGATCTGATCGGTCTGAAGTTTTGACATTTGGCATGCTCTTTCTTTTGGGAGGTGTCTAACAATACAGCTTTGGAAATTTGAAATCAAATTCAAGCAAACTCTTAATGTGAAGGAGGAAACGTCACTAAAAATTCAAAAAGCTAATCTTAGGCAGGTAAATAATGTCCAATGTCCAGATGAGAATATAGGGTTTGTTCGTTTATTTATCCAATAATACATATACAGAACAATGGTTAGCCTTCCTGTGGCTTCTCCTTTAGCATAGCCTATGGTGCCAAAATGACAGTGTTCCCAAAACCGCCTTCAAAATAAAAGCATAAAGAATTACTTTAGTTAGCTTAAATAATTACACCTAAAAAAATACTAGAAACAAAACAGCAAGAAAAGAAATATTAACCATTCAATACCAGATCAATATAAAGCTCCAACACGCGTGTGATATTTACACTTTCTCCCTCATTAGCCACAAATAAAAAGTTCAGTTTCCACTAACTTCCCTATCAGATAAAAGCTGCTTTCTCCTGAAGCATAGCGACCAAAACATATGAATCCCAGTCCTATCTTTATACAATATCATGGCATTGTATGAAACCACATCCATGTTGTGGGCTTAGTTTTTGAGGCAGACAGTTTGTGTGTGTGTGTGTGTGTGTGTCTATGTGTCTATGTGTCTGTGTCTGTGTCTGTGTCTGTGTCTATGTCTGTGTCTGTGTCTGTGTGTGTGTGTGTCTGTGTCTGTGTCTGTGTGTGTGTGTGTCTGTGTCTGTGTGGTAGCAGATATATCAGGGCAGCTGAAGCCGATTCAAAGGAGGAAACTGAATAATTCATGCAGTCCTCGCCGGCCTCATGTTATCTAGTTCTCCTCTTCATGTTGGCTATCCTTCAGAGGTCCCGGCGGATGATTCAAATGATGAGTTTCTCTCCGGTTCATATTATATTACTGCACAAATAACCTGCATCAGGGACATGGAATAACAATCGTTGTATTCTGTGGAAGTTACGTATCATGAAATGTTTGCTCATCGCTTTGGAAGAAATCCCCCCAAAAAAGGGACTTCTCACAATTCCAGTCCGACAGAAACAGACTTTTATTGGCTCTCGGTCAGGTGGGTATTCTTTGATGGTTCAGTGTGAGTGTGTCACATGACCTCGTTTGTGTTGTTTCTGTTGCCAGGAATCTGAGCTCCGCCGGTCCAGACGGCAGGAAGGCGATGAGGGAGTGTGAGAATCTGATCGACTCTCTGGTCTACTACATCCGGGGAGCCGTGGCGGACAAGACCGACGACAAGGTGAAAGGAAAATGAAAAGCATTCAAGAGGAATCATTCACTTTCACAATCTGTTATTTATATATCCACGTGTTGAAGCATACACAACCACATTTTACTCATAAAGCTTTATTTATATAGCACTTTTCACACAGCAAGTGCTTTCATAAATTGACCTCAGGTGAATAAAAGATAATATAATAGTAAAAGTAAGAGGTAAAAGGTATGATAGTATAATGAAATAAAGGAAGACATGAGACTAAATAAATAATAAAGACCGTTTAAAAAGCTCATCCAAAAACATGTCGTTTAAAAATGTCCACTTTTTAAATAGAC
The DNA here is from genome assembly GCF_036324505.1 of Eleginops maclovinus. Lineage (NCBI taxonomy): Eukaryota > Metazoa > Chordata > Actinopteri > Perciformes > Eleginopidae > Eleginops > Eleginops maclovinus. Next base: position 14,590,411 of record NC_086365.1, read on the forward strand.
TTTCTCTGCTCTGTGTGGCAGGCCATTCACCTAAATCATATAGCCTCTCACTGGATTAAAACAAAGTTCCAGGATGTTGTATCAGTGTATTTAATCAGGTTGATCTAATTTATTATTCATCTCCATATCTGCTCTGAAGTCCATGGAGAACTGCGTCTGCATCCTGCACAACCTGTCCTATCACATGGAGGCCGAGCTCCCTCAGAGGTTAGCGGACATCGCAGCGTCCCGGCAGAACTGGTCTCCGAACGAAGACGCTGTCGGCTGCTTCCCTTATCGCAGCGCTAAGATCACACAGGTAATCCTTCAGGAGTCTAATCCCAGTTGACAATACAAGAGATGTTCCTGGGGTATGATGTTTCAGAGCAGGACTGGGTGCACTGCTGCAGGTTTAATCAGACAATAAAGCGCTTTTCAGAACGCAATCATATTTATTGCTCTCCGGTATGATGTGCTTGGAGAGGAACAACAGAGAGCTTTATCATGTGCTTCTGTGTCAGCAGGAGAAAGACCAGCTGTTAGTGTTGATGTCTTTTTAAATCACTGTGCAATATGAGAGGGATTAACGCTAGGATTTCCTTTGGATTTGAGGGCTGAAAAAGAACATTCAGAACTTTTGCATCAGAGGCATCTATATCCTGACCTTGAAGAGATCATATTCTGCTCATTTTTAGGTTCATATTTGCATTTGTGGAGTTAAATTTGAGATTTTATCCTCTGCAGACCATTTACACCCATATAACACACTACAGGAAAGCACACCAGGGCCACTTAAAGTCACACTGGATCCTACACTTCCCACAATGCCCCTTGATAGTGTCCTGCAAGTTGTCATCATTTATCCTCACTGTAATTTTAATGGGTAGATACATTTATATACTTCCTTATGTCTAACAGAAGGAGAAGGATCCTCTCAGGTCTTTGCATGCCCATTAAACAATAAACTGCATTGCATTATTCTGTATAATATGTGAAAATCATCCCAAAAAATGATGATGATGATGCAGCAAAAGGGCATGCATGCTCAGCCAGTCCTCCCTTGTTTATCTAAACCTAAACATGCACAAAACAAAGCAAGAGAATATTAATGAGCTGTGTTATATAGTGCCCTCCTCTGACCCAGAATCTGCTGCAGCTCATCCCCTGTGTGTTTGTTCCTCAGGATCTGGAGCAAGAGAGCCCCCGGCTGACGGAGAAGGCCAACCCCCGGGGCATGGAGTGGCTGTGGAGCGCCATCACCATCCGCATGTACCTGTCCCTGATGGCCCGCAGCGTGAGGACCTGCACTCGGGAGGCGGCGCTCGGGGCGCTGCAGAACATCACGGCCAGCAGCGGAGCGGTAAGACGGGATGGATACACACCTCCTGAGTTTAGAGTTCAATGTGTTTAAAGGAAGAGAGATGCAGCCTTATTCCCTCTGTACTCTGCTAGTGACAAATGCTAGTGGGGTCGTACCTGTGTAAACATTTAGTTAGAAATATCCTGTTTAAGCCAAGGCCAACCCCTCCCGTAAGAGACTAAGTGGGGGTTCGGTCGAAATCGCCCAATATCTCTCATTAATTATGCTTTTTTCAGGATGAATAACTTATTTTTAATCACATTTCTGTTAAAAATGAGATTACGTCTGGTGCTTTTGCACGATTTAGGTGGAGTAAGTGAGTTTCATATGGCTGTCCACTAATGTAACTGATCCTTAAGTCATGTGTTGTGTCGAGGAAAACCCAAATTCTTACTGAAAGTTAAAACTAAGTTATGTTACAAAACAAGAAGGAGACATTTTATAAGGATCTCTATATGAAGTTTCAAAATCTTACGTATTTAAAACAGAGAAAATCGTCGATATTTTTGGTAAACAACACACTTACAAAACTTCATTTTCTTGTATTTGTCGACTAATTAGTCAAATCATTTCTATACCAGATTTTGGAGCAGTTTGTGTGATGGAAGAATCTGAAATATGTGCTATTTAAGTACTATCAAATGAACAAACCCTACGGTAAGTTATTTTAAAGGCACACTGAGTATGGTAAACTTTCAAACTTGGAATTGAGGATGAAAAACGGAGTCAGTCGTTATTTTGCATTAAGACTCATTATAAAAGTAAAGCATATATTCGATATATTTGCACATGTTCTCTGACCTGCAGAGGAGTGAATCCATCGCCTTCACCATCGTCCAGCGGGAGAAGGGCCTCCAGCACGTGAAGAAGATGATCGAGGAGGGAGAGACCGAGGTGAAGAGGACGGCTCTGTCTCTCGTAAAGAACCTCTCGCGCTACCAGGAGCTGCACCCCGAGATCGGTAACTGTTTGCAGCAAAACACAGATACTTAAACTAGATTTAGAGTTCATTCCTCTCAATTTAGTCTACTTTCCAGCAGTGTGAACCCAGAAGTGTTCAATACCCCTAAGTTTTATGATAGAAATATATAGCACGGGTCCCCAGTACATAGAAACTGCAGGATGCTAACTGCGTATGTTGGGTAAATTGCTAAATTAGCATAAATTAGCTTATACAGACATTAGCAAACAAACTGCCTTGGACATTTTGGGACAATTTTGGATTGGATTTTGAGGTATATTGAGGATCCTGAATCAATTTCTGACATTTCTTAGGATCCAGAAGTCCTCCAAAGCTCTAGAGGGAGTACAAATGTGGCCACCTTCTTGTTAAAACTGGCATTTTGGATCGTGATCATATCAGAAATGGATCAGTAACCTCCAAAACCACTCCAAAATTGTCCAGATCAGCCAAGCCATTTTGTTGTTATTCTCTGCATATGCTATTGTAGGCTAATAAATACAACACATGCAGGTTAGCATCCAGCAGTTTCTATGTGCTGGGCAGCCGTACTATGCATTCTATCATCTCAACATTTCCAGGTTCACAACAGGACTATTATTTCCCTTTTATGGTATAAGCTGGCACTGATTCCTTTCCTCCTCCTGAAGTGAAGCAGGTGCTGCCGGAGGTGGTGGAGATGCTCCCGTGCGACGACACCGGCACCGACCTGCCCACCGAGGTGACGACCACGCTGTGTAACACCCTCCTGAACCTGAGCCAGAGCAACATGAAGAACGTCAGAGCCATCTTCAACCAGGGAGCGCTCCCCAACATCATCAACATCAGCATCAAGGACAACGGGTCAGTCACCGGGACGCTCTGAATCCTTTACTGCACTTCACCAAGAATGTCACAACACGCTTGTTTTGTGGTACCAATTATTTATCCAGAAGCATCTGATGTGTAGTTTGTATACCTAAATTCAATCAATCCATTTTAATTGTGGCATGTAATTATAGTAGATTCAATTGCAGTGAAATGTAGATCACTGCATTCACTGACTGGAGGACATGGAGTTGGACTCGGGTCTTCATCATCCTTGTCTACTTGAGAAAAAGTACATTTGCATTTTTTTTAATTGGTGAAGTGCAAATTCAGATCTGTTTAGGATTCAACATTTCAAGTATTGTGTTTTGGACCTCACTTTGGACTTGTCGGTCATTTTGACATGTCTTTGAAGCTGTCAATTTTTTCTAGGGATTCGACTTGTAACTTGACTCTGGACTTGTCCGATTGCAAACACTTGAGATTTACTTTTTAACTTGCATAACAATTACATAATCCAACTTGTATGGGTGAAATAATGCAAGCGGTTACATTTTTCCAGCTATGGGCCGACGAGAGCGGGTCAGGCGGCGTGCGCCCTGCTGCACAGCATGTGGAAATACAGAGATCTGCGCATGGCCTTCAAGAAGGTGGGTTCCTATCATGCAACACATCCCAGTATAACACATCTCTTTCCTAAAGCATCATGTGGATTCCCTCTGTCTTATGCATCTCTTTTATGTTCTTATTATTGTTTCTCAGGCTCATAATAGAAGCTTTTAATAAACGTTAAAAGCTTCAGTTATTCAGGCCTGCTCTTTTTCCTATGACCACTAGGGGGCGCGTTAAACAAATCTATTTGGCTTTAGGAGCCTCTGCAGAAACCGTTTATAGACAAAGTGTCCATAATCAATATGTTGTTTTCACAGTGTGGGTACATTAAATCAGATTTCATCAATGCAAGGACAACAAAGGCTGTGTCCGGACGGGACTGAGCCGAAGATCAAGACATCTTATACTCCAAATGATACACTAAATGCACTGCTCCTCCTGCAATGGCTCGCTTTTATTTCCCTTAAAGATCCCATGACATGGATTTAAAATTGTACATATAATAGTTTTTGTGATTGTTTCTGTAATTTATTGTTAGCTAATGGACAAACAGTGCGCTCAATTTAAATGATGGATAACAGAACGTGTGTAAAAAGATATTGAATTAAATGTAAAGTTCTTTATGTTTTTTAATGTAGTGGCAGCTAAATAGTCGACGATACTGATTGGTGTGTTTTAGGCGTGAGTTAATCAGACAAAGAACCACAAAGTAATTACACTTAACGTTTGTATAAATGTATATAAGATATCATTTTAGATAGACGCTTTTAATGCACAACAAAAAAAGCTGATTTCTTGCTGTCTGACTCGAGTTGAATGAATAAACTTCTATGAATCAAACATATTGTCTGGGAAAACGTGTTAAAGAGGCCCTATTTTGCCTTTTGATGTATTTCCTTTCCTATAGTGTGTTATATATGTTTTAGTGCATGTAAATGGTCTGCAAAGGCTCAAATCCCTGTGTTCCTCCAGAGGGTGTTGCCCTTCTTTGTTTACTTCTATGACATTCGCTTCTATTGGCTAGCGCTCCAACACATGTGCATGATAGACTAAGGTGGCGGGACATCTCTAAGCAGGTTGACCAATCACAACAGAGCCAGCCAGGCAACCAATCAGAGCAGACTGGGCTCTGGTTTCAGACAGAGGGTGAAAAGAGGTGCTGCAGCACAGGCAGTATGAGAGACAATAAAGAGCTTTCTGAACACTAAAGCATGGAGACATGTCCCAGTAGGCGAATAAATACACATATGAACCTGGAAAGGAGCAGGATATGTTCCCTTTCAGTAGAAAAAGCCTTAATACAATAGCTATTCAGAAAAGAAAGATGCCGTAAATGCTGTAAATATCCCCTTGTGTACAGTTACTAACGTTTCTGTTTGAAGAAAGGTTGACTTGTGTGATGTTTGGAAGTGTGTAGGATTTAAAGGAGTCCATCCTCAGAGCCTGTGGTGGGATGCTCGATACTTTTTATTTAAAAAATGACAAATTCCCCCAGAGATCCTTTCAGTCTAATCAAACAAATCCCCGCTGGGACGTCTGTTGAGGCCTCACTGGATTTCAGGCGCTGGTTGAATCATCTACATGAAATTAACGCAGCATGCAATTACAGCTCTGTATCTGTAACTAGGCTACATAGGATATAATGAAGCATGCCGTAACAAGAAGTCGCTTATTTCTCAAGTCTTGTTGAGCTTTGAAGTTGTATACATATAGAAGTGCATTTCATATGATCGTTACTATGCATGCATCCCTAATAAGACTATTTTCAGATTTAATTGGCTTTATTTATAGATGTTCAAGTCATTAATAAAAGCAGATACAGTTGTTGTTGTTAATGTACCCTGCAGAGGGCAGTGGTGTTGCATCATCACAACCTCCTCAGTAAGGAGTGGAGACTAGATTCAGTTTGAACTGTAAAGTAGTCCCTTCATCTCCATAAACCAGCCCTCGTTTGAAAGTGGTTTAAAACCCGAATCCTTTCTATTTGTGGAACAAAACTTGGCTATTTTTCCCTTTATTTTAGTCACAATTCAAACATTTAAGAACAATTTGGTCTGGTTTTCAAGCCATGATTTGGAAAAAGTAATCTCTGAAGAAGCTAAACCCTTTCAACAATAGCCTTCATGTCTCTCCACAGCTTATGTTGCTCTGATAATTACTCATATTTCCTATTTTATAAGAACACAATCGCTCTTTTGTACTGGAAATCATCGAGTGACCAGTAAAGACAAAAGCCTCATGGATTAACCCATCAACATGATCATTTCAACTCAAAAGTTCAAAGATACACTGAGAATCTGAAACGTTCTGCACTTTACGTGTGAGTTCCTCTGTGTGTGTGTGAGGGATTATCTCCCCTGGACCCCTGGAGACCAACATAGAAAATAATACATACAAAATACTAAAATAGCCAACAGTAACAGGTGCCGTGACACATGAGAATGGGTTTATCTGCTACTGGAGCTGAGTGTGGTGAAGTGGGCCATGCTTGGGGTTGTCACAGAGCCTCTGAACATGTTTTGTGGACAGAGTTCACACAGAGAGAAAGAAAGGACTCTTTCACAGGCAGTGAAAAACAGGGTAAAAGCAGGACGGTTCTCCCTTCTTTTTCCTTCAACACTGACACCATTGTCCGGGTGTCTGTCAGCACTCGCATATCTTCCCTCTGACATAATCACTCAAGGACATTTAAATGAAGTAGTGTTTTTCACTTTTGTGCGCTTTTACCTCTCTGATCTTTTGAGAGAATGTGTGGAATGGAGTACCACCCTGTAAAGTCAGACACAGTGTGCTTCGTGTTTCAGCTTCAGGATCAGACGGTCATAAGCACAGAGCTCACTGCGACTCCACCAGTGTCCCAGCTACAGGAGGGGACACAGCTATGGGGGAAACAGGAGCTAATTGTATCTTGAAATAAATAAAAGGGCTTCTTTTTTGTGAAAAACTTAAACAACCACCCTCGTTAGGAGACAATGCCATCTTAGTTTTTAACTTTAACTTGTTGGTAGTGGCCACAAAACTCTTCCTGAAGTGTTTCTACAGATCAAAAGTCTGTACCTCCGTCAGCAGGAGTTCAAAGGAGGTCTTGGGCAAGCAGCAACCTCCGGAGAAAGTGAAGCCAATGAGGAAGTGCCTTGGACATTCACTCATGCAAAAAAGAGTCAGTTTTTATAGAAGTCTATGAAAGAAATGCTTTTCATTTTCCTCATGAGTTTAAAGTCTGAGCCATTAGTGTTGTACTTCTTCAACACAGCATGATGTACAGTTTGTTCATTATACTCCTATTTAGGGTAAAGACAGCGTTCAGTTGTTATTAGCTCCATCCTCTTGTGTCAAAAAAACCTAAATGGCAAAAACACGAGGCTTCAAAACCACAAACCAAAGGGCGACATCATGGTCCTTCATATACAGCTGCTTGGTGATAACAGCAGGATAGATATACTGTAGTCACATCATTTAAAGTTGTGCTGTTTCCAGATAGGCTTTCTTGTTTCAAACATCTCCACAAAAAGCTGGTACTTCAACCACTTTGAAAGACCTCAAAGTCAACAAACTGGATCAAATAAAGCCACATTATTGCTGCTAGATGAGGAAGACTTTCAGCAGATGAGGAAGACTTTCAGCGGACCCCCCCCCCCCCCCCCCCACACTTGTGTGTCTTCAGAGTAATGCAAATGTCAGGTATCTGAGAAGTAAACATCTGTCAGCCGGAGACATGAAATAAAGGAGAGAACATCATTTCACTTCTTGGAAAGCAAGTGGGAGTCAAGGACTGAGAGGGCTTCCAGCTATGAAGCCTGATAGATGCAGTCAGGTAGAAAGAGGCCGTGTGCCGCGCAATCCTCAGATCTCAGGGAAGAAACAGCGAGGAGTCCTTTTTGAAATTCACAGAGTAAGAGCTTGACTCATCGGGGTGAAGGAGGTTCTGTTGTGGCCGGCCGCAGAGAGAAGTCTTTGAGAAAGGAAATCAAAAGAGCAATTCTGTTCTGTTGGTGACGGAAAGATGGGTGAAGAGGAGGCTTCTTGACTGGATGTCAATCAGCAGATGGACATGGGAAAGGCAGAAGGTCAATGGTAGAGGTCGGAAAGACGGGACAATGATGTGGCTGTCGATAGAGGATCTGTTTGGTTTGGGGTGAAGAGAGACAAGGAACAGAGTGTTATTCAATCTTCAAGAAGAAAACAAGAAATCATTTGCCAGCAGAAAGTGTCTGTATCAGAAGCACAACAGGAAGTCACCGTAGCATCACGAGCTGTAGCACAACTTCCAGAAATGAGTTATAGGAGGGGAAACAGTATTAGAAACTTAATAGCCAACTATGCACGTGTAGAGATGCCTTTGTATTAATGTATGCATCAGTGTTTGTTAATTTAGGCTTTTATTCAAGATTAGCCACGGGAAATAGGGCTATGCTAAGCTAACACTGTTAGGTAAGGTATCTGGTGTTGCGTTTGGTTAAATGTAGATTCAAATGTTTGGACCATTAAAAGGATTCAAGTACGGTATGTTCACCATGAGGCGTCCATCTTTGATTCTTCTTGCAAAATGTATTATAAGCATCCAAAAAAAGGTCCAACAAAACAATCTTAATCAGTTTAAGTGTATGATATATTCAGAATACTCTCACTGCTTTTCCATGCCTTCAAACAGGCCTTTTTTTAACCTGGAACTGAAGTCGTTATCAATGCTGTCATCGTTAGCCAACACGATGCATTTTGTTTACCTTGCAAAACACAAACGTTGCTGGTCCACTGCTTCCTTGAGTCTTGGTGAGTTTGGTTCTTCCAGCAATTTCTGGAAACCTGGGGTGTCTACTGCCTTCTACTGTTCAGATTCAGGTTATTTACTTGCACCCGTTTGCAGTTAAAAGAAAAGATATCCATCGTGACTCCAAATCAAGCAACACAGACAAGAGGCAAATCTACCTAAGCGTAAAGCACTTTAAAAAACAAACATAACAAACAAATTAATGAATGACTTTTTTCTGTTTTATCTGAACATAGGAAGAAGCTGAACGTGAGGTTGTAAACTGACTATGGAAAAGTAACACCCCACTTCCAAAAGATCTGGCTAAATTCCTAATTCAAAGACTGTGTGCACATGACAAAACTGCAAATCCCTCATGCTTTAACTCTCCCTGATAAATAACCAACCTTCACTTTGCTATAAAATCACAACCCCTGACACTGAGCAGAAGCCTCACTATGGCGCTCATATAGTTTAAAGATGGGGCTTTGAATCCATAAAGCATCCGTCATCCCTGCTGGCAAGAAAATATCAATCACACACGGGTTGATTGTCACTACAAACACTGAACCATACGCTGAGGATTCATTGAGTTGAGCTCTAAACTGTTAGACCTAAAAGCCTAGAGAGAATGAGTGCTCTTAAAGGAAAGGCAACAACAATATTGTGGTTTTTTTAATCAAATGTATGACTCAGAATTTGCACGAGACGGCTTAATTGAGCATCTAGGAACAGATTCAACTCTGGATACAGAAACTATAGTGAGGAAGAAATGTCTTTTCTATTTTTCTGCATCATATCTGCACTGATATTTACAGTTGACTGAAACACACGAAGGTCATGTGGGATTCTGCCCGATCAGCACATCAGGCGGCCGTCATGATTGATGCTGTAAGGCATGAAGACATGAGTGTCGACTGGAATTTAAATAAAGGGAAACACTTCATCTCACACGTTTTTCGACAGTAAGTAAAACACATCTGTCAAATGAAACATGCCGCCCCTCTGATAAGGTAAATTAATTATCACACAAGTGCATTCGGAGCGCTTTGGCGCATGAAATTACGTCTGGGCTGCAGAATGAGAGGAGACACATAGATCTGTGCAAACATTTACAGGCATTGTATTTTACATTTGTATACCCGTGTTTGATCTAGCAAACACAAGACTTGTTTATTTGATTGGAAAGTTTTGTATTTACAGGGAGAGTTGCAAAAACCAAGCATCGGATTTAAAACACAAAGACGTACAAAAAAGAAACGCCACTAAGGTTCAATTTGAGACTTGTTTTTGTCAGAAATTGGGCCTTATTGGCAATGGAGCCCTAAGGTACAGGACTTGAAATGGGAACATAGAATAAATAAGATACAGTTTATTGATCCCAAATTGGGAGAAAAACAAATAGCTGCAGCAGCATGTAAAACAGGTACATAATTAGAAATAAAAGGAGAGTAGAAAATAAACAAATATACAATATAAACATCTCAAAATAGAAGATAAAACAGAACTAAAAGAGTGGAAAAATAAAAGCTGACAGTGAAGAAAAAATATGAAAACTATCTGATAAATAAAACACAATTGACGGGTTAAATTACAGCTGATAGAATAAATGATGAGGACTCCTAAATACTGCAGTCAATCGGGCCAAACCATTTCGTTAGATTTTAAGGGGGAGATTTGGGTTTGGTCGGTGTCTTACGTACCCCTTTCCCACCAAACCAGTTCCCAATTAGGCTTCGTGTTTGTGCTTTTCTGGTTCCGAACTGGTTCTTCTTTTTATCCCAGTTGTCTTTCCACCGCACAGCTCCACTGGTGCTGCGTCCTGACATCACCGGATGATAGTTGTCCTTTGATTGCTATTGGTTTGGCCAAGCCACTATATATACTGTACTGTATTTCCTCCCCCACCCCCCCAAAAAAATAAAGTCATTTTCTTTTGACCTCCTTTATAGTCCTAAGATTCCTGGTTGATGATGTATTTTATGGTAAACAAAAACCCGCCTTCTTCAAAAACCTCCTGTCTCCTTGTCGCCTCATCCAGTTATACAGTTTAAAGGGAACTGCAGGCCGGGAAGGAGAGGTTATTAAGGATTAAATGGGCTAATGAATACTCCTTTATTGAGTTTTAAAGAACACTGTAGTACCATCTACATGTGTGCAGGATTTAAAAACAGATTTGCAGAGTTCAAGTTCCCTGGGAAGTTAAACTGCGGTCCAATCACTGGAGAGAGTACAATGAGGTCCAGTCCAATAATGAGGTGGTATGAGGTGGCAGAAATCCAACAATGGCTTCATAAAGAGAGAGTGTGTATGACAACCCAACCTTGTGGTGGTGTGTATCCTCAGTGAAACGTGAGGACGGAGTGTGTAAAGAGTCTTTAGGAGTGGGTTTAAAAGGGGAAGTGGCAGCATGTCTATCTGCCTCATCTAGGACTGATAAAGAACATTGCTTCAGTACTCTTCATATAGTGTTTGTTGTAAAAGGATCAGATGTGACCTCTCCTCTATAAGCTGTTCTGTTCTGTAGGCTAAACATTTCTTTGGTTCATTTGTTCTGTTTTCAATTCAGCAGGTGAACCGATATGTTCATAAAATAGTGTGTGTGAGCCTAACTGTAATATTAAACTAAAACGGAGCATTTTCTGATTTAACTGCTGCTTCTTTACAGTGCTCATGTGTTTCATTGTTGGTGTATAGGCTAATTATGCTGTATGAAAGGCAGATTTGACTATGAATAACATCTTTTTTGATCCTACATACCTCAATACACAATACATGAAATAACATTTCAAAAATACATCTGTTTTTGTTGTTGTCTTCACCCCAAAGGTATATTGAATTGACTTTTATGCTTTTTTTCTTATTCAAAAACATAATGAGCATCCCACCTCTTGTATGCAAACAAAGTTGACCCCAGGAGTAGACATATAAAGTAATATAAATAAATAAACTGAATAATATATAAATATAGTTTTCATTAATGACACAAATTATTCTGATTGCCTATTTATTAATAATGTTTCTAAAAGTGTTACTTTATTGTTTTAATTCTTGGTAAAATTGTTCATAAATATATGAAATTTACCCCAAAATAAATTGACATAAAAAGCAATAAAAATGACAGTAAAAATAAAATACTGTTTCATATTTCAGATGAACCATTTGTTAAAAACAAAATTAGGTCTTTTTTATTCATAATCGTTTAATTGTTTTAAATATTGGTAAAATTGTTCAAAATGATCTTACTTTTTATGAATCGGAAATTTCCCCCTAAATAAGATGAACTTCACAAAAATGTCATCACCATAAAAAATACTTCTGTGTCTGACTCAGCTGACTGGATCCCTGCGTGGTTTGCGTGGCCGGTGCGTTGCAGCTTTAACGGGTCCATCATGCCTTGCGGTGTCCCACTTCAGTTCCGATGCAATTTACAACAGGCTGTGTGACGGCGGAGCAGCAGCTAACAGGCAGATGCTCGGAGCTCCATGACGGATCTCCAATAGCACCCGGACCGGACGCATGTTTTTGTCCCAGACTTGTCATAGAGGCTCGGTTGTGTTTGCACCGTTAACCCAGCGCGGAACACGCACCGGATCTCCCGCATGTGACCCGCATAACATGCATTGGATTTTTTTATCCCTGGGAGAAACACTGAGGCTGCAGCAGCACAACAGCAGAGTTACCCATGCCCTGACACACACTGATCTGCAAACAGGTATGTTGTTGTGGTTTTTACGCACCGGGTTAAATGTGAATGCGTCAGGAAAAGCCTGCATTCAAAATCTGCTGCCAAAAATCAGAATCAAGGCTTTAATTTTTGCCAGTTGTGACACATAGAAAGGCAATTACTTTGGTGTATGGTGGTGCAAACAGAAGGAAATAAGTTGTACACCAGAGAAGGTCAAAAATATAACGATTATAAAAAGAACATTTGATTTATTTACACCAAATGTAAATTAAAAAGCTAGAAAACTTAGAGCAATGACTAGACAATGTATGGCAAACATAGACAAAAGGTTCTAGGCTCTTAATTTCATAGTGAATACCCACATATCTGGAGAGCTAACACAGATGTATTCATGTTTTCCTCCTTTCCCCCTGATGTTATAACTTAAATACCTCCTTAAATTAAGTGGTTTTGGTCTGATACATGAGCGAGATTTTATTTCTGCTTTTTTAAAACTGTAGTATGTGCTCATGTGTTTAAAATATGCTTATATATATAATTTCATAGTGAATAATACCCATATATCTTGAGAGCTAACACACATTGGTCATAACTTTCTCAACAGGGTCAGATTTATTAATGTCTTATCCTCCTATATTATCATTTATAAAATCCTAAATCGATCTTTAGATTAAGTGCTTTTGGTCTTTGACTATCTGATCCACAAACTAGATTTTAATTCTGCTGTTTTAAACTGTAGTATGTGCTCATGTGTTTAAAATCTGCTGCCAATAACATAGCATTGTAGGCTGTTGTGTATTTCATTTCATAGTGAATACCCATATATCTGGTTTTCCTCCTTATCCTCCCAATTTTATAACTTATAACTCAGGAATACATCCTTAAATGGAGTCCTTTTGGTGTTCCACATATCTGATCCATGAGCCAGCAGGAAGTGAGTGAGTGGTCAGTGTGTGTGTGTGTGTGTGTGTCTGCTGAGCCCTGCAGTGATGAATCTCTTAATAGAGTTGGGCAATAAGCGCTCACTCAGCAGTGGCTTTTAATCAGAGTTCCTTTAACCGAGTCACACAGCGACGGAAAGAAAGAGCAGGAAGTCCTTGAAGCACACGTGACTGAAACAAGGACAAAACTCATTCACAGGCGTTGTGTTTGTAGTAGTAAAACTCTGCTGCACAACCACAAAACCGTATATTCCCTTGTGTGCGTGACAGTAGAAAACACAAGGTAGTTTAGGTTGCTTTCAATATCTCGCCCCTTCCCAATACCTCACGTTAGTATCCGTTTGGTTCGTCTCTAGTAGACGTGTAAAGGTTGTTCCTTGTTCAATAAAATGATGTGCTTTGAAATATATTGGCTTTTAACTAATAGCAACTACAGCAGCTCATTTCCATTTGTTGCCTTGATCTTTTAAAACGTCAAAAAGTACAAAAAAAAAAGCTTCTTAAAAGCCCCAAATCCCATCTTCGAATATCTGGTGTAGCCATCCAAAGAATTTCTAAACCTTAATATATATTTGGCTGCAAATCCTCGAAAAATGAACTGATTGATTAATTGATCTTCAAAACTGGTTCATTTCCTTTTATCTTCTAATCTGTAAAAGTATTTATTAGGAAAACTGGAACAATGACATTTCATCAACTTCAAAAAACTAAACTTTTCTGCTGAATTTTGAGTGCAGTTTCTTCTCTAAGCATCCAATCATGTGTGTCCCTTTTTAACCGAAAGCTGACCATCAAAGCTCACTGGCTCCTGTCTCTCATTTCTCCCTCTCAGTCATATTCATAATCCCAACGGTTGATCCCGTATCATCTAAACTAGTAAACATGTTATTCCATGTCGTCCAAATTAGCCTCCACATCAGCTCCCAAACTTTAATTAAACTCTACAGTGTAAATAATCCAGTCTGGACCCCACCCCCCCCCCACACCCCTTCCCTCCACCTCTCTGTTAGCTAAGCTCCGAGTCTTACAGGGTTAAAGGCTTATTGTCTGCAGCAGGCTGATTAGTTTTTATTTTTGAGACTTCAATTAGGCAATTTGTCACCCAACTTCAATATGGTGGTCGTTCCAGGCACTGACATATATCAAAAAAGATGCTAAATCACAGTTGTTTTCAGCCATTCAACAACTTATTTAGACCCGTGATAATGGACTTTGTGATTAAATACATTGCATTTAAGATGTTTCAGTCATGTGGATTAATAAACCCCGCCAAAAAGCATGTGCTGCCTCCCCTGTTTGTTCACAGGAGAGCCTTATCTTGCAGGGTAGATGGTTGACAGGTTCCTGAATGAAAAGCTGTTCTGTGTGATTCCTCTCTGGATCTTCTCACTCCGCTTATTCCATGTTTTTGTTTAACCTGCATCCACATCCCTCCGCTCAGCTGACCCGGTTGATGTAGAAGTAATCTCTAAAAGGCGCCTCCATGAGCGCTCTGTTTGACATGACGAGATTAAAGACAACAAAAAGGACGTTGTAGTTTTAGAAAAAGAAACACACAGGTGAGAATAAGAACCCAGGACATAGTAGTGCAACGTTAAAAATACTGGGATTTATATTTATGTCACCTTTGATTTATGTAAACATTATCAGCTTTCATGCCAGACTATGACTAAGAAAGGAAGGGAGAAGATACAGGATGAGATATAGTGCTGTACGATAGGGGGCTGTGTGCCAAGTGAAAATCACAAACTTATGAGTGTATTACTGAAAGACCTCTGAGCCTCCCCCCCCCACTATAGTCCATCAAGAAAAATGACATTTTGTCCGAGGACACGGGTTCAAATCCTAATTTAATTAACTTTTAAAATTCCAAATACCTGCAGTGCTGACATGAGCATATCCTGTGGCTTGGCTGGCTTTCAATATCTTAACCCCTGGAGGAGAATAAATGAATGTCCATCCACATTCCTCTCAGGACATATAGATTTATCCAATAATTTGGTTAATCTTGCTTTAGTTTTAGTGCTTATTAGCTAATGGCAACACGCTAAGCTAAAGTGGTCTACATAAGGTAACACTTTCAATGACGACCATGTCTATATTGCAAAATAAACATACTTATTATGCTATAAAATTAGGTCAACTATCATAATACTTTTGAGTTGCTTGTCACTTACTGACATGAGGAATTTGATGTCACTTTTTGCCTTTACTTAAACAAAAAAGGACACCTCATTGTGACTTTTAACCACCATGTAATGTATTAATTCTGCCTATAAGCGTTAGCGCACATTGTAGCTACATAGCACATTTAGCATGCTGACATTAGCATTTAGCTCACAGCCTCACAGAGCTGCTAACATGGCTTTCAACTCCTCTTCATAAATGTACTTTTACTGACACTTCCAAGAGTTTAAACACACCTTTTAATATAATACTGATTCATAACCAGCATTTAGCCTAATGTATTCATGTTGTCTATAAGTGTTAAATAGCAAATAGCTACCTGTTGGTTGTCAGTACAGTTAGCATGCTGTCAATAGCATTTATCTCACAGCCTCACAGAGCTGCTAGCAGACATGCAGTGTATGTAGTAAAATACTGACTTATAACCACCATGTAATATGTTAATTCTGCCTAAGTGTTAGAGCACATAGCTTTACATTTCAGAAGCTCAAAGCCTCACAGAGATGCCAGCAGTTAAAAGTAGGTGGTTAATGTCCACCAGCAAACCACAACCAGTTACACCCCCACTTTACTCCGGAGTTTGGGTAACCCCGGTGCACACCTCCACGTATTTTCAAAGGAAACAAAGAGGAAGTGGCAGAAAAGCACGGGCTGCTTCTTAATTGTTGCTGATTGTTTGGTCTACTTTCCCAGACCGTGCCCTCCAATCAATCCAGTCATCTGTGTGAGGCCGGACAAAGCCTGAGCCCTGTCGCCATGGTGAGGGATTGTTTGCATCCAGTCATGCTGCTATAGCCATGTGGGCACACACACACACACACACACACACACACACACACACACACACACACACACACACACACACACACACACACACACACACACACACACACACACACACACACACACACACACACACACACTGCAGCATGCTCTTTTGTCTGTGCACCACTTGTTTCAGGGTACCCCCTCCCGCTGCCTCACCCTCCTTGTCTCTTTAAAAATTGGCCCCTGATTGCATCACGGCTTGTTGTTGAACTGCTCGCGACTCCTGCTGTTTTCACGTCTCCTTCTTAAATCACATTTTCAGATGTGTGAGGGAACTATGTAGAAAGAAGGTTTGACTCAGAAATGTGCTGTGTATTTATCCTATAGAAGCTATGCTACTTTTACATAATATACGTGTGTTTAAAGGGTGAGAAAAAGTAGTTCAAAAATACAGAATCAGCACAAAAAGGTTTACTTAAAACCAATGAATCAATAGTGTCTGATAGCTGAAATACAGCTGGGAAAAAAAAGCACAATATAATTTCTGTTGGTGGGCTGCTTGGAGAAATTAAGCAGGGTCATGGGGTTCAAACTGAATCAATGAGAAGTTAAAGGTTAATCAGGTGACTGAGTTAGTGTGCACTGAAAGGCAAGGCAGGAAATGAACTCCCTTAAACCCAGACTGGTAGTTAGTTTGACATTAAGAGCTTTTCTTTTCCATTTTCCCATCTTAATATGCTGATCTCAGGATATTAAAGGGGCTTTTTAGTGGGATTTGTGTACTGGTATTGGAGGAAATGCGTGTAAGAAACACTGACACCCAGCTCTGCCTTCTTGTGGCATCCTGAGAATGAAACTTCAGGGGAGGCCGACTGAAGTCACCTCTAAGTTTAGCGCCACGTAAAAGAAACCAGACAACATCAACCATGTCGGAAACCACGTGGTTGATGCAAAAGAGGGTCCAAAACCACCTCAAAAAAATAAACAACCTCACAATGATTTGCAGGGTTTCCCAAAAAGTCTGAAAGCCAATAATCTCCAAAATATGTTGTTTCTATTAATGTTACTTTTGTGATTGAGCTGGGAATGAAAGAGGTCTAGCTGAAGGACTGTGCCTCTGATGCTGCGGAAAGCCTGTTGAAAGTAAGGGATTTAAAGCCTTCTGCACCTTTGCACGAAAACCCTCAAATTAGGATTGAAAAAGATTTAGAGTCACATGAGAAGTCTGGGAAAAATGGATGTGGAATTGGTCTTAAAAAAAATCCTAAATGTAACTTTTTGAAACCTGCAGAAAAACCGGATTGTAATAAGGCCAAACAGAAGCTTTTTAAAGACTGTCAGACAGGGCTGTAAGAGGGTCAGCTTTAGTGTCCAGGATTCCCTATAAATAGACGACTAGGTGCAGGATTCAGTGTGCGGCTGGAATGTGAAGCTTGCGTGTTTATTAAACTGTGACTAATAGAAAAGGAAATTCCAACAGCAGCGGCACCTTAACCACAGGATCTGAGGTTACTCACTGTGGAGCTCGGTCGGACACTAAATATGGAAGGGGTGCATTTACAAGGGAAGCTGAACTGAAATAGAACCAAACGTGTTGCAGGAAGCTAATTTGTGTGCATGTAGCATGATTTATGTATTCGCACTTGCAGCTTGGGTTTCAAAGTGATTGTTATTTAGATCATGACCAAAATGGCATGATGAAAACTCCCAACAATAGCGGCATCCTCTGTCCTGACTGAAGCATAGCGGTGTCTCCTAGTGTTGGAAGTTATTAGCAAGGGTAAAGGAAATCGAAGCTTGTTTCCACAAGGAAACACACTGCAGAGGTGAAGCTGTTGTGCAGAGAATTCAATTAGTTTGACATTGACTTTCCCTGAACTCACACACCGGGGTCACAGCTTATATCCTGTGTACAGCATTTCAAGGATTAAAGGGATGGTTTGGAGAAGGGTTGTATGAGGTACTTATCCAGAGTCAGTACCTGCTGTAGTTTGGAGAAAGAGACATGAGGGATGTAGGGATGGCATGGGATCTGGGCTCTAAGCACAGGGCCTGGTAATAGTGTCAGGGCTCAGGAATAACTGCATCCCGGGGAAGATAAAAATGTGTTTGGGATTATTTCCTTGTTATTTCGTCAAAACCGTATCTGGGTTGTATTTAGCACGAGAGCTAACTGACATTAGCCGTTAGCGTCCAGTTACAGTGGTTTCATTGAGTTGCATTAACGCTCTTTCCAGTGAAAGTGAATATCGGCCGAGGTTAAATTGAATCCTCATTAATATGTGTACAAAGTGGTCTTCTATACTGTTGTTTTTGGCGACAAACTATGATATTTTTGGAGGAATATAGCACAGATTAACATGTTAAAGTCTCCTTCCTCTTGTTGTTGACTCTTCTTGACTGAAGACAAAATTAATCTTATTTTGCTCTCTGTTTCGATGCTGTATGATGATTGTATCACAGAGGTGCGAATTTACTTCAGTAAGACTTCACACATACATGTGCACATAGCAATTTTGTGTGTGAGTGTGTGTATGTAAGTGTGAGAGATAGAGGGAGGCAGCAGATTTACAAGCTTGTGTCAACGCTGGCTCTCTCCTTCTGGTGTGATATCAATACCAAACGTCATTGAATAAACATTGTGTGACTCATCTGTTAGGATACTGAGTGTTGTGAATCACGAAGATGACCACGATTTGGCTCAGAAATCCTTTTTAAGTCCTTTTTTTTGGTTGTTGCTGTAAACAGTGTTTTCAAAAGAGAAAAGTAGTTGATCTTTCATTAGACATTCTGCCTGACTCAGCAAAATGAACATTATTTCCTGTCTTTATCATCCCAAAAGTGTTCGCTTTGTCTCTCCATCCGCCCCTTTACTGTTTCACCTTCATTCCCCTTTTTTTCTTTAATTTCTCCCTCCTTCAGCTGAGCTGCATTATGGGTAAAGTCTTGTTTACTGGGCCATAACAAGCATCTGTGTTCAGAAGCATCCTGCAGTATCTGTCTACAGTTACAAATCATCCAGGCCTTGGCCTCTCCAGATGCCTTCAGTGCAGAGGAGTGTGCGATGTAATGCAGCCTCAGTGGGCGAAGACCTCGAGGGATCGGTAGTTAAATTGCAGGATGGATTTGAGTCCGATTCCAGCTCTGATGAAGATGGAAGGCGCCTAACTTGTTAAGAGAGGCCTCAAGCGATAGGGAAGTCAAGGATCAGAGCCGAGCTGATGGCCCAGTCAGGAAAAAAGGAGGGTTGCTTCTTCCCAGTAGGGTTGCAGCAGTCGGAGCATTAGGCAGCAGCTCCGTCACTGCTCGCTGCATCGGGCTGCTGTCGTGGCCTTGCCAGGTTCCTAATGACTGCCTTGCTGCCGAGGTGCTTATGTCAGCACTTTGGAAATGGCTCTCGCTCTGCGTTCATGCGACCACTGTGAGCTTTTTTTTGCCGCCGACACCAGCAAATGAAAAATATATTGCACGAGGCCTGTTACACGGTCACAATCACT
The DNA here is from genome assembly GCF_036324505.1 of Eleginops maclovinus. NCBI lineage: Eukaryota > Metazoa > Chordata > Actinopteri > Perciformes > Eleginopidae > Eleginops > Eleginops maclovinus. Next base: position 14,609,958 of record NC_086365.1, read on the forward strand.
GCACCACAAGTGTGTTTTTGCAGCAATTCATCAGCAGGATTACAGGAAAGCCACCACAGAAGTGTTGTGAGTTGTAGGGAGTAGGTGGTTTGCAGGAAGCTGGTGTGACAAAGCACAACCATGTGGCACCTGGGTGATGTTTCTATAAAGGTTTTAGTACATTTCAACCACGTTGTGAAAGTGTGGTGGCAAGTGGTTGAAACGTTATTGTTGGAGAAGACATTTTCTTTGCCTAAGTTTGTAGCAAGCGTAAACGAAAGGAACAGAGTTTTGTTTTTAGTTATTTTACTAAATCTTTTTTGGTGTTTTTAAGGATGGACCGTTCACCATGTGTAGCACCCCCTTGTGGTGTGGAGGAATGAGGGCGTCTGGATGAAGGCCATGGAGCTGAAAGTGTGGGTGGACGGAGTTCAGCGCATCGTGTGCGGCGTCACAGAGTTCACCACATGCCAGGAAGTGGTCATCGCTTTGGCACAAGCCATAGGTAAGGTCATAGCTTCTTACTCCGATCCCAGAAACATGAAAAGTGTGCTTATCCCTAGAGATCACATGAGGTGGTAGATGCTCAGGAAAGTAACTAAAATTGCTTCACAAACAAAACACATGGACAATTTACAAATAACAACAACAGTATCACCCCCTTTCCCAGGTAATAACCAGAGTAACATATAGCTTTGTGATTAAAAAGAACCCTTAATACCAACGCAAATGAATAAATACATCAGTAAAAACATACATAAATAAATACAGAAAATAAATAAATAGCCTGTGCAAAAATAAAACATGAAAAATAATTAATACATTTATAATAAAATAACAATAAATTAAATTAAAATAGGAATAAAATACAAATAAGTTAAAAGCCTAATTAAAAAGGTGGGTCTTGAGTTTGATTTTAAAGGTATGAATGCTCTCTGCTGCTCTCCCGTCTTCTGGGAGGCTCTTACTGAACATCATTCAGTAGATGTAAAAAACTATTGGTTATACGCTTGAGGATTTAAGCACACTAAAAGCAACTGAAAGTCCACCAAAAGAAGAGTATATTTAACACTGTGAGATTAAAGCTTCTCCTGAGCGCAGAAGTGTTAATGGTGCGAGATATTTAGTCCCAAATCATTCCCAATGGGAATTTTCTGCTCTGCGGGTTGTGTCCAATATGGGCCAGGCGGGTTGTCAGAGGTACTGGAGATGATAAATTGCAGTAAAATGAAAAGTGACTAGAGGGCACGAAGAGATTTTCATCACAAATGGGGTTTCTCAAAACTAGATGAGTCATGCTGCAGACTTTGGTTTAAGTGCAGAGATATAAGTTGACACCTTCTCTGATACTCATTGAATTGATTGTACTACTTTGAATAAGGACCATAACAATATGATTTCACTAAATGGAAAGATGTGTACTGTTTTAAAAATGGTTTCTACTGGGATTTCTCACTGTCCCCTGTTGGTAGATTTTTCTCAGGGTTAAACATGTGTGTGTTTCACGGTGACGGTGGTGCAGGAGTTATTGCGTTGGCCGTCCTTTGTGTTCTCTGTGCCTTTTGTCCAGGCGGGGGCACTTTGATGTGAATGGCTGCAGTGATGAATGTGCCTCTATTTACAAGGACCCTCACTTTGTAGGACGAGGGTAAGGGTACGCTGGCCTGTGTTTTCTTCTTATCTATGTGTACAGGCAAGAATGCAGGCGTACACACCCACCCACTGTGACCATTAAACTGAGCATTTCCCAACACAATCACTGTTTGTTGAGTTGGTTTCTCCCACTGTAAAGTTCTTTCACGTAACGTGCCGGTAACGTGCTGTGAACCGGTCAATGCTGCACAAGCGTGGGAGAAATGTGAAAGACTTCAATGAATCTGTCCTGTTTTTCCTCTTAGATACAACAACACCTTATTTTTTAAGACTTGCTTATTGTTCAGGCATTTTCACCAAAGCGGAATACATAAATCTGGGTGTCGTCTGCATAACAAAGAAAGTAAATCATGTTGTTTGTGGCCCAAAAGGGGCCCGAGAACAGAGCCCTGAGGAACACCTGAAGAGAGAGCAATCTATAACAGAGTGTTTTTGATCAAGTGTGAGATGAATCAGTTCTCCATTGCAACCCATTTTCTAAGAAAATAAGACCGACTTAAACCATGTACAGTGACAGTAAACACTGCAATCTTAAAAACTAATATAGATCCATGCAAACAATAACATAAACGACCCCCATAAATCCTTAAACTAAATAAACCAAAACAGATTATGGCTCAGGATTTCATAAAATCATCTTCCTCCATAAAACTTAATCATCGATATTTTCCTTTTGTTTAAATTACCAATTAAGAGTAGACCCCTTCAAAATAAGAGCACTTAAAAAGCAAGAAACGCAGAAAATGTCTCGTGATTTTTGGGGTTTTGTGTTGAAACCCATTACTCATAGTAAGAAGCTTATTAAAAATATGGTATTTTTGGGGCAATGACGTTTAAGGAAATGTCTGTTTTAAGCACCTCATCATGCATTAATCTTTGAATGTTGTCCCAGGACGCACCGGCAGGTACACTTTAATTGAGAAATGGCGTGACACAGAACGCCACCTGGCCCCGCACGAGAACCCTGTGGTGTCGCTCAACAAATGGGGTCAGTATGCCAGCGACGTGCAGCTCATCCTGCAGCGGACCGGCCCGTCCGTCAGCGAGAGGCCGAACTCTGACGGACAAACCCGGGTCCCAGAGAGAGGTTTCTACCGTCAGAGTCTGCCACCTCTGGCCAAGCTCCGGCCCTCAGGGACCGACCGCTCGCTCAAACGAAGGGAACCCAAACGCAAATCCCTGACCTTCACCGGAGGGGCCAGAGGTCTGCGGGACATGCTGTGGAAAAGCAGAGACACTGAAGGTAAGGAGTTTGAGTTTGTCCTGTACTGTTGTCAGTGATAGTATTATAGTGCTACTGTATTCACATAAAGCTTTATCATTTTTATATTCAGCCAAACAGCCGCAGCCCCGAGGTGTAAGTCTGAACCTGTGCAGGGTTGGAGGTGTTGGATCTCCATCTGTACCGGGGAGTCCAGCCCGAGAGCTGAGGCGGCTGGTGCAGCTGCAGAGAGACAAGCTGCAGGCTCTGGAGGGCCGACTGCTGGGATGTGAGGCCGACCTGAGAGACTGGGAGGAGGTCGCTGGAGAAGCTGATGATGTGAGTGAAAGTACAGCTGCCGGTGCTGTCACTTACCGGAAACCATGATGTATGCAGAACCATAACACTTGCATTGTAAACCCTCACAAATGTATTACGTTTTATGCTGCATGAACACAACATATTAGGTCATTTCTGGCCTGTCATACAAGTTAAATCATTTTTCCCTCTCCAGGGAGGCAGCCTGGAGGAGGAGCTGCAGATCCTGGAGCAGCAGGTGAGGAGGAACGACGCAGAGATGGAAGAGGAGGAGTTCTGGCTGAACGAGCTGCAGATCGAGCAGGAGAGCGAGCGGCAGCTCCGGCAGCAGCTGAGCGAGCTGCAGGGCCGAGTGCGGGACTGTGAGGCCAAACTCTCAGAATACCTGGCACACATACAGGTGAGCCGGGCATCACTTATTCACCTGGAGGCTGTTTGAATGGGAAAGTAGTTGTAGATGATTTCCATGCAAAGTTCACATTGTATTCTTTACCTGTCAGGGCATGGAGGGAGGCATGGAGCAGGAGCGTCTGCAACAGGAGTCCGAGCTCCACCAGAGGGTCAACGAGGAGGAGGTACAGTCCAGTGTGCACCTACCGAAAAGTCCCATAATACCAAAAAAGCTCTGAAATTACAGAATTAATTTACAATTCTAAAATACAATAACATAGAAATATTTAAAAAGCACAGTAAAAGTGTAGAGTCATTGAACTGATTTGTCACGTTACCCCAGATATTTGGGGTAATGCTCTGCTATCCATAAATATAATATATAGCTTTCATATATTTACTGCAAAGCTCAGTCACAAAGGTATTCTAATGAGGAGCAGGAAGAGAGCACACCTCACCCGGATGTTAAAGTCACTGCATTGATCTGATCTGATCTGCTGTCACACAACACACGGACAGGGAGAAGTTTGTTGAGCTGCTGAGCTCTCCTTCAGCTGTTTCAAAGCCCAATAGAGTCTCAAATCCATCACCTTTTCCTCTTCCCTCTCTCTCTGTATTTCAGGTGCAAGCCCAGCTGGAGAAGGTGCTGGCGGAGCTGGAGGTTCAGAGCCAGCACACATCGCGGCTGGAGAGCAGCTGTCGGGCTCTGGAGCGCTCGCTCGGCCAGTCCAGCCAGAGACTGCAGGTCAGCTCAGATCTGCTGTTTGGTATGATTTATAATTACAAGAGCATCAAAATAATCCGCATTTCAAACGAACTTCAGCAGTTTTGAAAGGACGTCGTATTCTGGATTCCAGAATATTTATGATTGATGATGAAAGTAGTTAATTGGTCAGATGTGACCCAAACACTACAAATGCTAATACAGATTGTGAGGAAGCAGTCCTCAGCACACAGGTGGAAGTGTAGAAACTCAAGCTCATTAGGTGGTGTGCAGTGAAGCGAGCTTTAATCTCCGGCCTGCAGGGGATGTGCAGTGGATCCTGGGCTGTACAGTGAGGAGCTGCTCAGTGTTTACAGGCCAGCAGGTCCAGCAGGGTGTGGGAAGCATGAGGTAATGAGAGGGAAAAGGGAGGAAGGCTGTTACAGCATTCTTCCCCTGATTAGAGAGGGGCCTGAATAAGTATACAATCCCTCGCCTGCAGTTGCGTAACCATCTGAAGGCTGAGTCTCTGTAGCTGTTTAACTGGGTTAGGAGCAGCAGAGGTGGAGGAAGTACTCAGAGTGAGGTTAAAGTAGAAGTACCAGAGTGTTACGTACTGTGTTAGGATCAAAATATACTTAAGTTACCAAAAGTAAGTAAAGTACAAGTACCACAAAAGTGTGTCTCATCCTGGGAATGTGTTCCTCCTGCAGGAGAAGGAGGAGGAGCTGGAGCAGCTGACTAAAGAGCTCCGACAGGTCAACCTGCAGCAGTTCATCCAGCAGACCGGGACCAAGGTCACCGTGCTGCCTGCCCAGCCTGCAGGAGACAACAGCAACGGTACACACACACACACACGCACGCACGCACGCACGCACGCACGCACGCACGCACACACACACACACACACACACACACACACACACACACACACACACACACACACACACACACACACACACACACACACACACACACACACACACACACACACACACACACACACACACACACACACACACACACACACACACACACACACACGCACACACACGCACACACACAGTTCTATCATAACTAACAACATTTGGATGCTTTGTTTACATCATTGTCTTCACATGTTTGGACACAGTGTCCCCTTGTGGTAATATTTATAGTGACACGTTAGATTGAGACTTGCTGAGTTACTAGTAGCCCCAACATGCTGCAAATATCCATATTCACAATATTTTAAGGGAAAATTCTCGCAGAAGAGCTTAATAAAAATGACCATCGTCAGAAACTTCAGATTAGATAGTGCCAGGTTAAGTCAAAGTGTCTGTGTGTGTGTGTGTGTGTGTGTGTCTGTGTTTCTGCAGAAGTGGACTCTGGTTCTCTGAAGAGACTCGGCTCTTCTCGGCTCTTACCCAGCGACCTGCGAGCCCTGAGCACCGGGACGTCCGGACTCAACCCTGAAGGCATCTACGTTTGAAACACGAGACACGGTTTAATCAGAAAGTGCTGAAACGTATTGGAGCCACCAGCGTGGAGAACGTTGGAAAAACATGAAATAGAGGATGAGTGAGGTATCACAAACAACAGTTTTCCATCTGCTCCGCATCTTTCCTCCTCTTCCATCTGAATAGTGCCACGCTGAGGCCGTTGTCCATTTGCAAACTAGCATTGACTCTGTCCAAGGTAACGCCAGCCAGCAGAATCCTGTGTTTCCTGAGGATATATATATTTGTTTTATGTCATGAACTCCAGGACGTTTGGACACATGAATCATGCACGAGCATGCACCATATCTGATTGCCTTACTGGTGTTTTAAAACCAGACGTCACTGAAACAGAGCTCAAGGTATCTCTCAAACTATGTGCCGGTGGAACATTTCAGATACCTCGTAACTGATGTCAGTAGCACTCAACAGTGGCTCAGTGCTTTTCCCTTCATATAGGTTTGATTATTGGGTTTAACCAGGAATACATTTGCTTGGTATTTCATGTGTTTGATGGCCTACACAGTAAAGGACAAAGGAGACAATAGATGGAGAACTTTTGGACACTGTTGGTGAAATTATTTGTCACATTTGCAGCAGAGCCATCAGTCTCCTCTGTGTTTCACTCAAAGGAAGTGATGAGGAATGACGGAGGCCTTTGAGCCTGCAGACTTTATCCAGCTTTGCAAACTGTGGCTTCAGTCTGACCACCAGGTGGCGACAAATCATATGTTATGCAGCTGATGAAAGTAAACTAGGAGAAGTTGCTGCTGTGATGTTATCAGTCTTTATTGCTTTGAGTCAAATATGACTGTGCATTTTGGTTTGATTAACAAAGCATCAGCATCTCCCGCATAATTACACCCATTTGTTTTCCCCATCTGATTTTCTACTGAACAAAAGATGTCTTATATGAACCAAAGCTAGTGTGGAGAATAGTTAGATGAATGTACTTTTTTCTATGAATGCAACGTGGAGCTTAACTAACTTCCAACAGTAGATGTGTTTTCAGTTGTTATGGTTTTTGTTCTGCCTCGTTCGAACTTGACTCAGTAAAAGATGATAGTAAAACTCAAGACAAATTCTTCAAGCTGTTCAATAACAATTCCACAAAGTACCGGGTGTTACTGCATGTACCCGTTTCTATTTGATCCTTTTCTCAACAGAAGAGAAAAGGGAGATTTTCTTGCTGGCTTTCTGGGATAAACTGACTCAAACTATGGGATTATATGAGCTTTATTCACAGTCAATACGCTTCAGATCTGGAAATCATTTCAAAGTCTGTGGTTAGAAAATAACTCTTTGTTAAAAGGAATGGCAAGAAGGTAATATAATGTTTGAACAGGACTTAAAATGGTACTTCAATGTGTGTGTGCATGTGCTAATTCAGTGTCACGCACAGTGTGGGAATTTGGAGTTTCACACAGTTTTCTGATTTGAATCTGAACTCAAATGCTTCCAAAATTAGCTCTTTTTGTTGAGTTTTTAGGACCTTATCTTTTTGGTGTGTTGTTCACATACATTGCTCATACTCAAACTCATTCACTATGACGTACAATAACAAATAAAGCCACCTTATTAAGTGTTTGAAACAAGCTTCACCTTCACCAGCTGCACCATACGTACACTATGCATCATTATTTGTAATCCAATGTAAAACATAATATTCTGAAATGGGTCCTTCTGCTTATTGGGACTTTTCCATTGGGACTTTGTATAGTTAATAATATATAGTTTTGCGATTCTTAGATTAAATCAAATCTAAATTCCACCTTTACTGAGAAATTCATCATATTTTTGCAGCACTTACAAATCTTTCCTACCTTTATTTTACTAACTGAAATCTCTAATGCACATTTGTTTATACAACCATAGGCTTGGAAATCATTTCATGTGATCAAGCATTAACACCGTGACTTTTCTCTGCAACATAAAGGTAAACAGATCACAAATTGGCTAAAAACGACTCTCAGAAATCCAGTTTTTGCTCCTCTACCCCCCCTCAGTATGCAGTATTATCATCAACGACCGTAACCCACGAGTAAAAGATCCCCAGCTCTTTTTTTCCACTTTCTTTTAATAACTGCATGCCTTACTGAAAAGAAAAACCTGTAAATAAAGTCTACATATCAGTCTTTGGATTGAAGTCTGAAATATGAAGCGTTGCAAGAGAGGTGACTTTTTAATAACCGTTCGATACACAGCTCTGTGTGCATGCAATAATGTCTGATTGATTTTTTCTGGACTCCCAATTAATTGTTACCCAGGATGCATCACTTCATTTTCTTTATGGTTTGTTGTGTCCCCTTTTTTGCCTGGTTGACATTTACACTGATGGAGCTTTGATAGAGAGTGTGGACGCATATTTTCTTGCCTTTTTATTCAATTCTATGGATGCAAAATGGATCAGTGTTGCATCGAATCACGGCCGTATGTTTACAGCCATCGCTTTCTTTTGTGCCATCAATGCTTTTCAAAATAATAGCGTACACAAAATGACATGATGGGGCCATTACGGAGACAGCCATCAGCAGAAGCGCGGCGGCTCAGGGATACTTCAGGACATAGAATTACCCAGATGGGGATGGGTTAGGAAGTAATTATGGACGAATGCTGTTCATGATGTCTCAAGCCATTTTGACAAGTTTAATCGTGTATCTGCTCTCGTGGGGACTTGAGCAGCTGTTTGCCAAATTTAACGTATAGAAAATGGGCTTAAAGATGCAACAGGACAAATGTAACAGGTTCTGAAAGAGCTGTAGCTTCATTTGAAAGTGTTTTGGGTGGCTCGTGATAAAGTAGGGTTTGCAAAAGCAGGAATCATGAAATGAGTTAGATGGAGGACGCTTGGCTAACGACACTGACTTGCATTAACTCACTAATTATGGTTTGCTTTTTAAAATGATTTTTGTATTGTTTTACTTCCACATTCACCTATGATGTTTTTTTTAGCTTTCAGAATTTAACACATTTTCTTCCTTGTGTCGTCATTTAGCCATATGTGTATGAAAGACGTGAAATCAAATCCAAGAATAATGTAAAATATATAAATAAATAAAATCTATTTAAAAACACGCCAGAAAATGAATAAACTGAAATACAGTGCTGACGACTTTGTTGTTTTTTTGTTGATATTAGCTAGACATGTCTTTTCACCCTCTGTCTGAAACCAGAGCCCAGTCTGCTCTGTTGTGATTGGTCAACCACTTAGAGATGGCCCGCCCCCTTCACGTACAATGTGTTGGGAGTGCTAGCCAATAGAAGCGCGATTGTCCCATGGGGATGTCACCATGTTCCAGACGCATACAAAGGAGTCCAATGGAGGCAGAAACTTGGGATTTTAGCCCCCGCAGACCATTTACATGCACTAAAACCTATATAACAAACTACAGGAAAGGGAAACCCCCCTAAAGGCAGAATAGGGCCTCTTTAATACAATTGAAGCTACATATTTTGTGCACTTACAGTAAAGAACAGCTGCTACATGATAAAAAGGGATATGTTCTGTAGCTGTCTCAACAACAAGAACCAGATAAAAGCCAGGGTGACCTTCTGTAAATCTGCCAAGGATGAAAACAACTTAATATTTAATATGTTTCTGAATTGGTTGCAGCCTCCCTACCTGAACTCCAGAAGTCAAGTCACTGTCAGACTCTCTCACAGTTCTCTGGTCAGCCGGCTTTTTTGTTGGAACAAAGACAGAAGCGCTTCAGATTCATTTGAAACTTTTGATTCTTCACAGAGTTGGGAGAACTTTGATCACACCAGGTGTTTTTTGAAGGAGAAGTAATATGTCTCTCCCTGGTGTATTAGGGCCTCAAAACTTTAAATGGGGCTCAACAGCTGGGTCAGAGGGGCTTGTATTACATCTGTGACCCTCTCACACCAAACGACACTGGAAGATTTGTCGCCTTAAGTGCTTTTAAATGAATCAAACCTGTTTTTTTTTTTTTTAACCATCATTGCCTCCCGTTGTTTAGAAAGTACCATCAATAGTTGGAATAGTTTGCAGGCATCAATTGTAGTGATGTATTATACAGTATATCTCATTAGGGAGTTTACCAGTGGCTCCTAAAAAACAGCTCCCAGCAGCCAAGCCTCCAGCTATTAAACCTTTACAGTAATATTTCGTTTAAAAAGTTATTTTCCCACATCAGTTTAAATGGATGCATTTGAAGGAAACATGATATACGTTTTATTACAATATCAACACTAAGTCACTCTTAAAACACAAATTTGTACCTGCATATTCGTCCTGAAATACCCTATACATGCAGCCTTACACTGTGTTGACAGGTGCAAAGTCATGCCTGGAAAAATCCATTTACCTTCATATCTATTACAGGAGTCTTTCTCTCTCCTGAGCTCTGCTTATTCAATCACGAATCCGTCAAAAAGCCTTGCAATAACATCGCAATGTTATCAGAAGGAAATCAGTACAACACCGTAGTGTAGTGTGATGTTTGAGATCAGAGATTTTTTAATGCGACCTGAAAGTCTTCAACTAGGCACAGTGTGATCGGGGTGAGTAATGTCTGTACACTCATGAAGCGTAATTAGTTAACCTCAATTTGTGAATTACGATGCAAATGCTGCACCTTGGATGGATTAAACAATTGCGTTTATAATGAATTATAGTTGTGCTGGAAGATTGATTAGACTTCCCGTGTGTGTGTGCGCGCGCGCGTGTGTGTGTAGATATTTGCACCCTGGCTGATGCTGTCATTAAATAGCCCCTTGGCCCCTCTCCTGAATTTGTTTATTCTGCACTGGGCATGGGAGGAGGTGGCAAACAGATGGGCATCCATGAATTATGGAAATGATGGGCTTTGATTAACCACCACACACTCTGCTGGATAAAAGTAACTACGGGGTTGCCAAGTTATGTGGTGCATTGGGCTGTGCCGCCAGTCGGGCAGCAGCAGCGCGTGATGGACCTGATGCTTGATTGATGTTGTTTACTGCTCGATCTTTCAAAAGTGTACAACAAAGCTTTCTGTATTTTTCATGTATTTCCTGTTTCGTGTCGTTCCAAGGTGAAAGAGCATTTAAACATTTTGGGGGATAAACTAAATCCCTGGCATCCCATCATCATAGGTGCGTAGAATATGAAGCTACAGCTAGCAACCAGTTCGCTTATAAACTCAAAAAGTAGCTAATGCAACTGCACAAAGTATAAAAACTGCCAACCAGCACTTTATTAATTAAAACAATTAGTAGATTAACGTCACTCGTGTTTCTAATTTCCATTATAAGCGCAGCGAGCCAGCCTGTTAGCTTAGCATAAAGCCTGGGAAACTGCTAGCCTAGCGCTGCAGTGATAAGAAAGCCAAACACAAAACCACATCTTGGTGTTTTTGCTCTTTGGTTAAACGATCGTAATGTGTTTATTAGCTAAAGAGTTGCTGGTAGGACAACTTTATAACGTAGATCTAGCCTAGCATTTTCCTCTCTGCTTTAGCACTCTTTTCGCTAAGCTAGGCTAACAGCTAAGCTAACAGCTTCACACTTAACGGACCAGTGTGTTGGAAATCTTTTGGAAAATAATATTATTTACTATGTTTACATTTACCTGAAACAAATATGTTTTTGTCTTTCTGTCAGCTTACAATCAGCCCTTTTTAAATTAATTGGTTCTCCGCCATGTTGCACTCACCATTATTGTACAGTAGTAAACCTGCAAACCAAACACTGTCTTAATTGGACTTTACTTTACCTATAAGCACTAGTTGATCTGACATGTTTGTAACAAGTTTTCACTACCCTTAACAGATTAACTGTGCTGGTGCATTTGACTTTTTGCTGCAATTACCCTGATGAATGTTGATACATGTCCCCATATGTTCAGTCTTAGAAATATTTATGTGATAAAAAAGGGGTCATTTACTTCTTCGGTTGATTTCCAATTAAGTCAGATTTTCTAAAGTGTTTAATTAAAGCTTATTTGAAAAAAAATGATTTGATTTGTTTTAAACAGGCACCAATTATCGTCAACATTATCTTGGTGTGGCCTTGCAGCTCTCCTGCATGCAAACCCCTTTATATTAGTGTGTCGTACCCAAAGCCGCCCCTCACACACCCACACACACATCTTTCCCCCCCTCACACACCACTGTCCCCATCTCTTCACTTTCATAAATGAAGAGAGACAGCCTTATCCCGGAACCGACACGGAAAAGCAATTAAAAAGGAATTAAGGGTGTGCAGGGAGAAATTGGATATGATATCCGACGCCTATTGTAAATGTCATCGTTATTACCGTGTTGTTGTTTCCCCCATTCCTTTGGCCGCCTTGCCTGTTTTCAGGAGTGACATCCCATAGTCTGCCGGACTTAATGAAGCCATCTCAGCAGCCAGGCTCTCGGTATGTAAGGTGAAGAGTGCTGCTTATCCTCTTCTGCATGCAGCTCTCATTAAAATAGCTTTTTACTGCTTTTCTCTTCTGTCTCTGTCCTCGAGCAAATGTCTGTTAAACTTATTTAACAGTGCTGCCCTAATGCCATGTGAAATGTTACTGCACATTATCTAATTGTGTTGTAAGCTCACTTCAACGTGGAGTGGTGATTGCTTTTGGCTTTAGAGGGGTTTCAAGGCACAACAAACACCTGTAGCAGACACAATTTTAGGCCACACTGTTTTTGTGCGTTAAAAAATATCCAGCGATCGTGAGATAAATCCTGACGTACCAGAGGAGATTTAGAACGAGGTGCTATTTACAAGATAAATATTAATACAGTTAAATGTCACCAAACTCACTAAGCTCAATCCATCAGTATCACTGTAATGTCACCGGTGTAAATCAGCTGAATTATATGTCTATTTGGTCTGTAAATTGCTGTCAAAGGCAGTGGTTTTGAATGATGTTACTTCTGCGGGATCTGTTCTTGGTAATCTTGTGTTTTAGACAGATAGATAGAATATGTATGACCACCGTCGAGCATTATAAAATGAAAGCAGTCCCTTTTTTTGTTTTATATGAAGTTTGTGAAATGGGAATATATACATTGGTATTATCTATCAAATAGTTGACATAGCTGGAGTCTTTGGACAAGAGTCTTTTCCATTGACTCCCACTAATGTTTGACATGGGAAGTCAAAGGTCAGGTTTATAACATTTGGGGATTATAAAGTTGGTCAATATTGGCAGAGTTAGACTATTTTGAATATTAAACAAATGTATTATGAGACCAAATTTGAAATGACTACATTAGCTACGTTAGCTAGCTAGCTTACAGCAGATCCGCAATACTATCGTAAGGCATCCTGCAATCACATTGTTAAAGACAGCCAATATAACGCAACATTTAAGGTACGTTTCCATTGACGGTGATTGTCATGGCACACTTTCTGTGGCCTGAAAAGTCACGGTTTTTGGGTGGCGCCACCTTTTGGTCGTTTGTTGTAATGCATTCTCATTGACTTTTCAGATCATGTGACTCACAGTTCGGGGGTTAACAGGGAGGAACTGTCAGGCACTCAGACAAACAATTCTCCATGTGGATCTGCAGAAGGACCCTCTCTTCCCGTTCTCAATGGAAGGCCTTTGCTTGTGAGTTTTGTAACTTTTTCTCTGTCTGAACAAATGTGCATGTCTGAGGTTAAATGTGGCTTTATGTTTTGGCTTGTGCATAGAGGATATTTGTAAGCAAGATTTATCTGTAAGATTTACTTGTGTGCATCAGTTTTTAGTGTCCCCTTGTTTCAGTTGTGTTTTGAGCTTCTTGCAGCGTTTCGTGTATGCAGCGCTCTCAGTAAAGATTGCACATGTTTCTTCAAGTTGGTGAAGCTGTTTCTTCATGTGATTTGGCACATTAGTGTTTTTCTATTTGCGTGGTTTCTAGAACTGCAGCGTTCCTCCTAATGGAAATCTTTTGGGATGTTGTGATGTTTTTGCACCTGTTGGCCTCCATAGATTGAGCTCCAGAAAGGCATAGCTTGTCCTCACAGGATTCACCGTGTTAGCAAAACTCAATTATCTTGCACTTTTGTATTTCTTTTTCAATTTGCTTTATGACTTATATCTATGTGGCGTTGTTGGAGGAGCCTGGTACTTCAGATTTCCATTGAATATCTACCTTGTAGCTACTGCATATGACAATTAAAGCCTCTGAATCTTGAATTGAATCATCAGCGAGGAGATTGCAGTAACGGGTCCCCAACACTAATTGCTTAATGTAAGACTGATTATCACCTTTGATATATCCATTCATTGGTAACACAAAATAAATGACTCATTACAGCCTGTAAATTAACAATCTGAGCTATATTACACTGGACATTTTCTGCATCTGACCCGTGAGACATCCTAATCAAATCCAGCCATTGATTATTCCCTTAAAAGGAAATCTACCTGGAAATGGGAGTTTGGAGACACACAGAAAAGCAATTTCAATTTCCACTCACTGCTGCCTGAGCTGTCACCCTGAACACGAGAAGTGATCCTGATAGGAGAGTGAAGGAATTACTCTGGGATCTGGGATATCCAAGGCGAGCATGGCTGGCTGTATTACTGTAATATGTGAATGTCCTGTTTGATCCCGATTTAATTTCCCCAAGGGACTTTTATTTTACACCGTGTAGCCTTGGCTTAAATGAATAGATATTCCCCTGGTGCTGCCTCCTTTCAGACTTCCTTTAAAATGCATCCAGAGAAGAGAATTCCTCTAAAATACATCCAGACTGGACTTTTGCTGGATGCTTCTTTTTTTGCTGGTGCCCCTGTTACACCGTGCTTGGACCCTCCAATGAGCCCCCATCGTAAGGAATACTGTAAATCAAATATAAGTGTATTTATAAAGCCAAACGGCACAAAACTCGTTTCTCAGTGGGCTTCACTGCTTAACAAACACAGATGACAGTGTAAAATTAGTTAAAATGATAAAAGACAAGCCAGAACGTGAAATACCAATCAAATATATAACAATAAAAGGACACAAAATACAAAGAAAGACATTAAAAATACAATAAAAACGATCAAATAAAATACCATTTAAATGTAGGACTTTATGGACAAACATAGGCTAATCTGAACCCAGAGCTTAGTATAGGCTTTATTAAACAATTCAGTAAAGTAATTAAAAAGATGTAAACTAAGTTACTCAAACAAATATTAATACACATTGATAAATAATGTATTAATTACCCCAAACTGCAATAACATTAATGTTAAAGTAGTTAACTAAACTTAAATACATATAAATAGGTCATTTAAACAAATTCTGTTACCAAAACAAATACAAATATTAAGGAATACAATAAAAAAGTTTGTGTTTAATATCCCCAACTGCATTTAGGTTAATTGACACAAATTCAGTTATTAAAACAAATCCAATAATGGTATTTTATGTTTGTTTTTTAAGGAAATTAGGAAGCAATCCTGTCAGTGCATATCTGCATATCTACAAGCATGCATACGATAAACGCAGTTTGAATTTCAGCATTTAACAGAAGAGTAATTAAATGTTGGAGTTGCTCACTCAATGAATAACTACAGGAATAAGTATCTGTGTTGACATTTTGTAGAGCAGTTGCAAGAAGAGTAAATCGTGAACCCTGTCTTTGTCTCCCTTGTCCAGCATTAAAGGCCTCTTGTTCAATAACTGGCCCCAGCACTAGTAAAATTGCTCTAGAACCGCCATCGCTTCTCAGCCTTGTGCTTCAAATGCATGCAGACATTTCCTCGGTGCAGCCACAGTCTGAGGCTGCCGGCCACTGAGCAGCTTCACTGGAGCGATCTGGGGGTTTAAGTGGCTCCTCAAGGGCACCACGGAGCTGTTTGTGGAGTGTTGCTCATTCATTTTCCACACCCAAGATTATCTGTCCCGAAATCTCCCAGGTTCAAGTAAGAGGAATGATTCCCTCCTCCGGTTGCAGTGATTATACGAGTCCAACCGTGTGTGTGCGTGCGTGCGTGCGTGTGCGTGCGTGTGTGCGTGTGCGTGTGTGTGTGTCCTTTGTTCTCACACTCCCGTCTTACAGTCTGTCCCCCTTCATCCTGCCGTATAATGAAAGCGGGTGACAGCCACATCTGAAGTCAAGAGATGAAAGACATCATTTACAAGTCGCTGTCTGCTCTCAATCTGTGTGTATCTTTCTCACACGCACACACACACACACACACACACACACACACACACGAGCAAACACAAAATAACTTGCGCATATAGCAATGGACAAAAGAGACGCAGCTTTCTTTTAGTTTGTTTCTTTAGACTGTGGTTAATGGCTTGGTGGATGTGTATTCATTTAAACAGTCCGTTATTTTAGTCAAAGCATAATTAAATGTATACTGACCGTTGGTTAAACGTGCGTCCTTTGTTTCTGTAAACTAGTTTCAAGTTGTCATGAATAACACACAGTATGTTTGGCTCTACCTCTAGGACAGATGTGAGTCTATCAGCTATAACACAGTAAACTTTTGCACAAGTCTACATCTGAAAGTGCAGAATGAACCCTGCTGGTACTGCTGAATGCGTGACCGTCACCCAACCTATTTTTGCTTTAAAAAATGCTTGGGTAGTAGCTCTTCCTGGGTTTTGTGCAGAAATACCACAAAAAATGTCCCTCCTTTTGAGATCTGTGCGAAGGCTCGATGCAGAAACGCATATATCTTCCTTTACTGTGAGCTAGCCTTACATTACCTGCACTTTCCTCATCATTAATTATGAAAAATCAAAATCCCTATAATTTGTCTGGTTTTGATCAAGTATGGACGTCTAGCTGGCCAGTTAAACACACTAAGTGAAATCTGTTCCAAATATATAGTTCAGAAACACACGTGTGCTTTAAATAGAAGAATTATTTTCCTGGAAATTCCCATTCCCAACATCTTTCCAGGAACCATCCTAGGGGATCATACAGGAAATAGACCCTAAGTTAAGTATTTGTATAGCATAATAACAAAAATGTAGATGACACATGTTGAGTTGTCTGCTATCATCGTGCATAGGGGGAAGTCACAATGTCTTTTCTAGGTGAGGTCTGCAGATGCACACAGTTGTCACGCACCTCCCGCCTCCTCCTTTGTCTCCGGGATGCACCCAGCAGCAACAGAAGGACTCTTTTTCTTCCAATTACGACCGACACAACCTGCCAGGTCTGATTGTGTTTCCGTAATCTCTGCAGTTGCTTGTCTCGGCTTCCTACTGTAAACCCTCTGGCGTGCGCGGGCGCCACGAGGGGGTTAGAGTACAACCTGCACCGGCGTCAACCCTCGGCACCTTGTCTTGATGCCCTTGAGCGATAATTGGTTGAATCCCTCCAGAATCTGACTTGAGGGCACAAAAATCCACAGCTCCCCAATCAGCCGGCTGTCAATCATTCTGCCAACTAAACTAAAGCCGGGGATAACTAACAGGCTGAGATTGGAATTTAGAGTTGGAGAAGACATAAATCTTTCAGACAAGTTCTGGTAGTTCTGTTATAGGCAGGGCTACCGCTAAATTGGATGCTAGGAATGTTGCTAACGTGGTGGTTAAAGTGGAAGCTCAACATCCAATTTGGTGAGACAGGGTGTACATTTCTGTTTAAATATGACAACGCTGGACAACCCTAGTCATAATACTAAATCAATGGTTAGTTCTGCTTGAAATGCACCTCTAAAAGTCAAATCTGTCGCACTTATTACAGCATTTGTACCTTAAGATGCACACAATCATTATTTACTCTATTTAATGGTCCGTTCAAATGATGGGTGGAGCACATTTTAGATTTTACTGCATCATATCTGAGCCACACGTAACCACCTCTGATATTTCAAGTCTATTAGACCCCAAAAAATCCCCATGATGCATTGTGGCTTTCAGAACAAGAGCTTTACCTATGTGAATACTAACCCTTACTCTGTGAATACTTAGATTTGTATGTTCAATTTGGTTCTTTAAGAAGGCTTACTGAATAGGAAGATGGAAATGAATACAAATCTTTGACTAGATCTTCATAAATATGCACATATATAGTACTTTTATTACTGAATTTTCCCATTAAAATACAACGTCTCTGCATAAAATGTAGTTAATGACACATTTAATGCTACATTATTGTATATTTTGTATTAATATGTATAAAAGACATAGTATGAGCTGGGTTTTCTATAGAAACAGACAGTCATTAGTCAAGGTAGTAAACAGTTTGACAGCTATTTCTATTGGAAGTTGACTAGCTAACATTAGCCACCATAAGGTACTGCTAATCACAGATGCAGTTTGGACATAAAATGAGATTTAGGATTAAAGAAATGTGCTTTATTTCACGTATTAAGATGATAGAAAGTGCACTTTATGCCATAAAGCTACATCACTTGGCAAATGCTCATAGGTCTTGAGAAATACAGTACATTATTTGATATGTATGCCCTAAGGAACTAAGAAATGCACCACAGTAAAATAGTGTTTCTGGTTTGTGTCTCATAATCCAGCGATGTATTTCCCCGGCCGTCTGCTGTGGGAACTCATTTCTACTCGAAAGCAGCAGAGAAGCCTCATGGTCGGATAAATCAAACCCTATAAGACATAAAGTCCCATGTTCGACCTCCGATGACCTCTGAAGAATGTCTCTTTAATCACAACTCCTAATCTGCACCGGATCCCCGAGTGGCCGACCTTTCTGACCGAGGGAGGGAGGCAGCCACACAGCAGCTCTCGGATCGATGGAGAATCAGAACATTCACAAACCATTCAAAGTTCAAAAGCTTTATTGTGCTTTTATGGTGCAAGAAGAAACAGAGTAGGAATTAAATAATGCAAGGGGAAGTTATGTGTATACGAGTATGTGACATTCATACATTCTGCTGCTGTTAGATGATCACACGGGAAGGATAGCAGTCGATTCAATGGCAGCAAAAGGATCATTTATACACAATCAATCTTATGCTTCATGGGGACTCACGCTGCTATTTAAACAAAAAAAAGAAATGGTAGCAAAAACACAATCAACCTGTATTTGATTTATAGATTCTTTCACCATAATGACGGTTTTAGTGCCTCATGAGTGAGATCCAGGTGTTTCTATCAGGAAATGATCAGCATTACGGAGTGTATCTGTATCAAGGTTTTAATATTGGTATTGGAGGACACAATCAAGCCAATGCTGTTTTTTTATAGAATGAATTGTTCCCCACATCACATGGACTCTGATTCTTTTCATTCTTATTCAAGACACTTATCCATATCTAGTCCTACATCATGTAGTTGTTGCATTGCTACCCATTTCACATTTGCTAATTATGTCTGAATAAAAAGTGAGGATAAAAGTGTCAAAATGGTCTAAAACCAAAGTAGTTGAACATCTACAAATATCTAAATGTGTCGTTCATTATATATTTAAAAAGGAGTAACCAAAAAATGATCACAGTGCATGCAGAGACGTGATTGACCTGCAGGGGGCGCCCGATCAGCATTAAGGGTTCATCCTCTGGGGAGCAGGACTATCTTGTCATTTTTTATCTGGATCAAAGATGTGGACTGACTGGCATTCATAAAATAAGATGACAGAAGATTCCTTACCGTCACATTTTCCAAACATACGTTGGTTTTTATTCCAGCATCTCCGCCTGGCGTCATGCATTAGACCGACCTCATTAACATTCACATCGATCAGCTCTATCCCATAATTCCCTTCTATCCTGGTGGGAGCATTGTCACGAAGCACAAGTGGCCATCCAGTTGTTTGATGATAATTATTTCCACCATATGCCAAGGCTTTGCCGCGCACCTGAGGTGAACCCCGCTCTGTTTGCCTCCGACACACACCTCTGTTGATATTCTCTTTAGTCATTATTTGCTGCTTCATCTCTCGCTGTTTGTCCTCTTTTTTTTTTAAGTCCTATCATTCTCATCTTTTGCCGTCCACCACCCCCACCCCCCACCCAGATCCAGTTCACTTGGTTATGTTGAGGCAGAGTCGGGGAAAGTGTCACTATGGAAACAAGGGCAGAGGCAGTGGAGGGATCTCTGTGGGGCGAACGAGACGCAGAGAGAGAGGGAAAAAATAACGGGTTTGTGCGGAAAAATCCACGAGTCTTAGTCTGATTTAAAAAACTATGGTTTCTGCATTTGTAAATCCTCATGTTTCTCCTCATTGTGACGGAGGTAGAGCTGCACCAGATGTGCTGAGATACCATCACTGACAACTGCCTCTAATATTTTGTCTCGCCTCCTTTTGCACAATCCCAATTCCCTATAATATTATAAATAAATCTTCCCCATCCTAAACAGGCAAATACACACATCACAGTGGATTCTGCCTCAATTTACTTCATAGATATGCAATAACTGAGTGACACTGAACTGCTTTTTGATCCATGACTTAAAAAGGCACTTATATACTATATATATATACACACACAGATATATAAACACACATCTGAGATTAAATTCAACTTTATTGTCATTGCACAATGAAACAAGGAAAGTGCAAAATATCAATAAAGCACATTTAAATTTCAATAACTCACAGAACAATTATAAGGTGCAGGGTTTAGACATATATGGATGCAATAAATAGTAAATAAAGACATTGTAGATGAGGGCAATGTCCCTGAGTGTGTGGGCTGTGGGTTTGAAGAGGTATAAATGACAGTAAATGTATGAAAGAAAACGGTATACACGAGGTGTGAGTCTTTGTTTTAGAGAAAATGTTCATTATTTGCTGGTTTTGGTTAAAATGTGAGAATTTGCTGCTTTCTTTCATCTTATCGAACAATGAATTGACTCAGGGTCGATGAAGAAGGCAATTTTGAACTTTCTTCCAGATGTTTTAACAACAAAGCTGTCGCAGATTTTTGCCGTGAGAATACAAGGAGGCTTTGATTATGTCTGAGTGAACCAGCACACTGTCATTCTGTGGAGAAACCCTGTGGAGAAAAGCCCTGATTTCTATTGTCTCCCTTGAGTTTTGGAGTGTAGTGTGGTGTGGGAGAAGAGAGGGAGATGGGAGGGAGCAGGTTATAGTGAATGGGAGGAGTAAAAAGGAGGAGGAGGAGGAGGAGGAGGGGGAGTGGAGGGAGGGAGGTATGATAGTGAGGCAGTAGCAGAGCGAGCCAGAGGCGAAGAGGAGGCAGCCGAAGGAGCAGCTCTCCTCTCCTCTCCTTCCTCTTCGTCCCAGAGAAGACAGACGAAGAAGACCACTCTCCTCCTCCTCCTCCTCTGTTCATCCCGGCAACTCCATTTCTTTTCGTTAAAACCAAGACGTCCGATGTCAGGTACGTTGGTCTCCTTTCCTCCGCTTTTCATCTCTCCCCTCTTCGTCAAAAAGTGAAATTTAATTAAGAGTAATTTGTGAACAGATTTCACACAACAGTTTCAGGTTAGATGAAAGGAATAATATTAAGTTCAACTAAGATAATTAAAGTCCGCGGTTCAGTTGTTTCAGAGCAGCGCAGAAGCTGAGGAGCGTAAGTGTGTGTGTGTCAGGCTGTTCAGCAGCAGGTTGCTCTGTGTGTCTGTGTGTCTGTTCGTGTGTGTGTGTGAGCGAGGATCCAGCATGGATTCTGCTCAGATGTTCACTCAAAAAGCTGAAACGTTGGCTTAAATTAAGTGTATTATGTCAGCAGGTTTCACACAGGTTATTTGAAAGCAATCATTAAGTTCAACCTAATATTATATGTTGACATGTTGACATGATACATTTAATTAAAGCCAATGTTCAGCTTTTTCAGTCTCATCCTCACACTGATGATAGAAAGGACACAGAAAGAGCT
Organism: Eleginops maclovinus; assembly: GCF_036324505.1. NCBI lineage: Eukaryota > Metazoa > Chordata > Actinopteri > Perciformes > Eleginopidae > Eleginops > Eleginops maclovinus. Next base: position 14,631,377 of record NC_086365.1, read on the forward strand.
CCAAAACCTCTATTTTATTCCATCTTTCTCATGCGTTGCTCAAAGTTGTGTGTGTGCAGGACAGAACACACCACTAAGACCTTTAAAAATGACTCCCCTGCATGTTGATTTTACTCCAAACACTGCCGTTGATCACATAGTTTGTTTGATGAGCTTTTTAATCAAATGCACCAGATTTTTTTTGATCAATTTTCTCTTGATTATTTACACATTTCTTTAAGAATTGCCTCCTAAAAAGGTATTTTCCTCTATTCCTTGTGTGTTATAAGACAATGAATGGACTCCTTATCCAAACTCCTTCTATAAACTGAACCTTCTCTGCGGCTGTTCCTCCGACCGGATTCTCCCTGAGTATCTGTCAGCCGCTCTCTTCATTAGTGCCATTAAAGCCGGTCTAATGTTATCAGCTCGTATTGATCGGCTAACCTGTTCCCAAAGGGCAGGTGGGGGGGAACAGGCAGCCAAGACAAGTCTTTATTCTCAAATAAACTGCAGACGTGCAACACGCACGCACGCACGCACGCACACTCCCTGAAACACAGAGGAGAGGTATTGAGTGGACTAGCGCAGGGACGGTCTTTGTGCAGATGTCATGATGTCATACTCCTGGCTGCACGATGTGTGAACATTAGAGTAGAGGGTCAGAAAACACTGGCAATCGTTGCTTTTGGAGAGATCATTCCAGGTTAAATTCCACAACTGCTTTTCAGTGTGGAGTAGTTTGGCTTTATCTGCATAACAGATGATGTCATGTCCTTTTTGTCTGCTTTTTAAATGCATTTAAATGACAGAATACACTGAAAAAGATGTCCTTTTGGTCGGCCTTTACTGGTTTTCCTGCAAAGTAACAGCTAGAGAAGATGGATTATAATGTATAGCAGGCATTTAAATGACAGAACACACTGGTATCTGTTGCATTGACCAAACAAATGTCTGGTTTCAGCGAGAGATTCTGTCATTTTCACTACTTCTAAAGGCGTGTGGTTGCAAATAAGAGCTTTTTTTAAAGAGTTTTGTTCAAGATTACATTATAATTCAGCAGTTCCTCTCTTGTGGGAGAAAGAATGCTGGTTATTTTCTGATTTATAGAGATGATTCCAGGTTAAATTCAGGAACTAAGCAGAGCCTGGGTGTAGTTTGGCTGCACAACAGATGATGTCATGTCCCTTTTGTCGGCTTTCACTGGTTTTCCTGCAAAGTTAAAGCAAGAAAAGGTGGATTGTATGCATTTAAATGAATAGAATACACTGGAATCTGTTGCCTTGACCACAAATATGTCTGGTTTCAGCAGGAGACTCTGTAATTCTCTCAGAGTTTTGTTCCAGCTTGCATTATAATTCAGTATTTCCTCTCTTGTTAGAGAAACTATGCATGAATCGTTCTTTGTTTAATCCCAGCTCCCTCCTCCTGTCTCTGAAAATGTTTGTGTGTTTTGAACAAACCTGTTGATGAAGAAGAAGCACAGAATGATCTTGATTTTGATTACATATAGTGGTGATATTCAGCCCATCATTTTTCAGAATAATGACCATTTACCTGCCGCTGATTGAGGATAAACACATTTTAATATATATACCTTCACATGAAACCAACAATTCTATACATTTTGTACCAGCGATTAATCTGCAGATTATTTGATTGATTTACAGATAAAATATTAGCCACTAAAATGTAAAATAATTGCACAAAATGTCAGAAAAACACCCATTTTGACTTTTAGTAGCACTGAATTTGACATTTTAGCAGAGAAAATGACCCTATCATGAATCAATCAGCAGAAAATGCATTGATTAAGTAAAAACTGATGGACTGAATGTACCTTTAAAAATGACTCACCTGCATGTTCAATAGTGTCGTTGATCACATAGTTTGTTAGGTGTGAAAATAATTACGTTTGGCTCAAATACACACCCATAGTTTTATCATTTACTCTTGGATTTTTCTTTCTTTAAGTGTTGGGTCTTGTGATCGTGAGCTGAAATGATCTTTTAAAGTTCTTTTTGGAGAGATTATAAGCAAGTAAAACCAAGGATCGAAGAAGAGCCTGATGAAGGGAGTTGTTCAAAGCAGGCTTCAGCTCGATACCATTGTTGCAGTACTGAGGTCAGACTGTAAACTCAACTACAGTAGATGCATGTATTCATGTGCCTGTGGGCAGCATCTGTGTATGTGTGCATGGCAGAGAAAGTATATGGAGATCAATGCAAGCAGCTGTTCTCCCTGCACTTCAAACGCTCCTCTGTTGTTGGAGCATCAGCGCTCCGACAGGCCTCGCGCCGGGGATCAAAGGCTAATGAGACAGCCATCGCACAAACGCACCCGGCAGACCCATGAATATTGATACGGCTCTGGAGAGGGATGGAGGCAGGGTGTCTTCGCTCAACAGCAGCCCGATAAATTAAAAAGGGGGAAGGTGGGGTGGGGAGGGAAACTGTACGCTGGAAGGACTTTGGGGTTTTGAAATATGGTCGGAACATGTGGTCACTGATGAGCAGGCTGCAGGAGCTCTCTCAGATTTCTTTAATACCTTGTCTTCATCTATATGTCACATTTAAGATGCTTGAACTTGTAGCTCGCACTTACTTACTGTTCAGTGAATGCAACGTGATGCAAACCACTGAAGCCAGCAGGTTTAAAACACTGAAACCTGTATATTTTAAAGGCCTGGTGGATGCTTTCAGTCGAGGAGAACACACCAACAGATTCATTGATTAATTGCTGATAGCTTGGTGATTATTTGATGATGAAACTGATATAAGACTAGTTTTACTGTTGTCTGGAGAGCTAATACTCAAGTAACAGCACATCTACTTTCCATGCAGTATTGTTCTTTTAACTAGAAAACTGTTCAAATAGGAGAACAAAAGCCTGTCCTACTTTTATAAGCAGACAGTTTTTGTAATTTCAGTTCTGCAGTGGGTAACACAAATGAGAGACTCCAAAAGAAGCTGACACTATATTTCTCTTCCTCTCTTCCTAATTTCTGGTGTAGTTTATTATGAAGGTAATCCAGTGTCTCCTGAGTAAATAATAATAGGTTTCCTGTAATACCTAGCAGAAACATGTTGTTGAAATGAGCTCCATCTCGTTAAACATTGATAAGCATCATCTCCCTTTGGCCAAGTTTGTAAAACAAAACAAGCAGCAGTTTTTTATGATATCGCAGAGGACCTGAAGAGTAGAATGAAATATTTCCTGGGGGGTTTGTCATCTCAACCCATTCCAGCTGTCAACAGGCTGGCAAATAGACACTGGAAAGAGGACAAGTGCAGCGGCAGGCGGGCGGAGGAAGACTGATGCTGCAGGAAGGCCGTCCGCAGTGCGTGGGCGGCGGTGCCTCTCTCTTGACTCAGGGCTCGTAAATCAAGCCTCCCCTCCGGGGCCTATCTTCCATCCTCAGACCTTCACAACAGCTTGTTCCCCGGCCTGTGACGAGAGGAGCTGTTGTCACAGCAACTATCGATCGTGTGGGATGGGTCTGTCGGACCGGGGGATTTCACCCATCAGAGCGTGGTCACTGAAGTGTCCCGTCTCTGTGTCTGTCTCTAGGCTACGTGTTCTGTCTTCTACGCCGAGTCACTGTCAGCTGCATCTCTCTGAGTTTCTCTCCAGGAAAAGAACTCCACATCAGTCATTCACTAATTTCAAAGACTAACTCTAAACTATATATTTTAAAGACTTGGTATTTGGATGTTTCAGCACCATGGACAGCGACACAGAGCTTTACCATCCACTTAGGGGTGTAAAGTAACTCAATGCATGTGATTAGGTACTGTATTTAAGTACAATTTGAGGTACTTTACTTTTACTCCATTACATGTATTTAACACCTTTAGTTGCTAGGCAGATTAGGATGAATGATGGTAAATATAATCTCCCTTAAATCAGACTTTAGTTCACCTGCAGTAAATCCAGCAGCTACCCTGCAGTATACAAAGCCATTCAAACTAGCTGCACCTTTACCAGCTCTGAGAACACTTTAATGATCAATCATTATAAAACATATCAGAGATATTATTCTGAAATGGACCAATCAGACAATGACTACTTTTACTGTCGCTGCTTTAAGTACATTTAGATGAGAGTACTTTCTACTTTCACTGGAGGAACATTTAGAATACTTTTACTGTGACAGAGTATTCCTACACTCTGGTACTTCTACTTTACTCAAGTACAAGACCTGAGTACTTCTACTTTACTCGAGTACAAGATCTGAGTACTTCTACTTTTACTCGAGTACAAGATCTGAGTACTTCCTCCCACCGTTTGGTGAGAGTACTTTCTACTTTCACTGGAGGAACATTTTGAATGCAGGACTTGGGTCTTGGACGTTTCAGCACCATGGACAGAGACACAGAGCTCAACCGTCCACTAGTTCACTTTTCACTCACTAAATGTTCCTAAATCAATCAAGAGCAATAACGTTAGCACAGAAAGCGATCAAATTATATCCGAAATTACTTTAAAAGGTTTCTTGAAGGTTTAGCAGAGGTATAATAAGCATACATTTAATGACTCACACCTGTCAGAACTGGTGCCGACTCATCCAAGTGCTTTTCTCTCAGTGTATGCTAAGATTGATTCATAATTTGGTAACAAAAATATAGATTTAACGGAACTTTTCGGGGAAAATGGGCGATAGAAAGACACAGCTGCCACTGCTATCAACTGGTTAGCTTAGCTTATCATAGCATAGCAAAGCATAGCATAGCATAAAGACTAGGAACAGGGGGAAACTGCTTGCATGACTCTACTTTTTACTACCACATCTGAAGACTACTAGTAAACCACGAATATATTCTGTATTTATTCCTGAAAAAACAAAGTTAAAAAAACACCAAGCCATGTTTACAGAGTTTTGTGCGCAGGATTATTTATTTGCCAGGCAGTTTGGACAACCTAAATTAACGTTATTCATAAGGAATAAGTAAAAACAATGAAGCAAACTAGATATAAGAAGTTATTTTGTCAGCTTTGAAGGTAAGGGTAGGTTTTTTTGTCCCCACAGCAAGACTACCTTTCCCAGTTTCCAGTCTGAATGCTAAACTAAGCTAACGGGCTTTAGCTTAATATTTATGGCACAGAGTGGTATCCATCCTCTCCTTTACCTGTGGCAAGAAAGCAAATAAGCCTAAATCTAATAACAGGATATTATTGTTGAGTAATACTGAACATTTGTGACATTTGTAATTGTTAATCTTACTAATACAGTCAACACAATAGCCAGGAATAATAAACAAACACCTACGGGCTCATTATTCCTGTTGCATTATTCACAGTTTCATCTCTGTGGGTCTGTTGTTTGCGACGCTACACTACAGTGCATATGCAAATGCATTCTGGATGCTGTTCAGATGCATGTGAATATGCTAACACAGAGCGCTACGTCGTGAGTGTGAATCGTAGTAAACCCAGAGAGGTGACGCTGTGAATAATTCCCAATATTTGCAGATTATTTTTAATAGAAAACTTAAATTAGTTGAGATTTTTTGTTGCTTACAAGACAAGGGGAAGAACGAAATTTTAATCAAAAGCAACATTACTCTTCTGGATCTGGAAACCCTGCACAGTAATGGATTTCCAATATTTTTCTCCCCAAAGTCAGACTACTTTAAAACTAAGTAGTTAAATTATTCACCAGCGCGCTCCGACCTGTAAAAGCCAATTAGGCGAACATTTCATGGAAATTAGAAAAACCGTATTTGATCTCCTGATGTCATTTTGAATTCAAGAAGGAATAAATTATACAAATTTGACACTTCCAAAATTAAAGAGCCACTGCTGTCAGGTGAATACTCAACGAGATCAAATCCAAACGATGTGATTTCTCTCCTTTTTTGAACCCTTCATACTGTTTTCAACACATTTCACACAGCTGTATTAGGTTAGTTGAAAGCAATAATATCAATTAGAGTCCAGAGGTTTTTCTAGAAGAATATAGCATGAGGGCGCCAATGTGACTTCCTGTGAAATTTAAGCCCCGCCCACTTTCAGGTAAAAATCCTCCATCAGAGCGAAGTGGAAAATAATAGTGTCTTCATGTCTTAAAGCTGCTGAGTCATATATCGCACCTCCAACAACAAATAAATCCAGAGTTACGGTTTCTTTACTTCCTCTCCAGAAAAAAGGAGAGTAAAAGTAAGGATCAGGAATCTCAGTCTCAGTTATTTGTATATTATTTATTCTCCGTAAGCTGTCTCTGCCGTCTGACCCCATCTTCATATTTCTGGACTCATCAAACCCTTTCTGACCAACAGAGATTTTGTTTTCTGGCATCACTTTAACATTTTACGGGGAAAATCTGCATTTTGGTTTGAGGGCGCACGCCGGTTTAGACCTGGGGTCAACTTAATATTATTGCTAACCTAATACAGTTATGTGAGTTTTGCTGAAATACGTTTAACTAAAGTGAACTTTTTAAATTTAAATGCAGCTTTCTGAGTGTAATTGAAAAATCCACAGTGAAGCTTCCATGAAAAAGTTATTCTCCATAGCAACCAAAACTCTTCTAATCACGAGAGAAAATAATCACTTCTGAGACAGAAAATGAATTTCATCTCAGAAATAAATGAGAAAGTATTGAAAGTGATAATAGCAGTAATATTGCGCCGCCGTGTCACCAGTGCCTCTTTGTCCTTGGGCTCCTTTCAGAGCGTTTCTTCATCTTGTTTCCTCAGCCTGAAAGCTAGTTTGTGAAACTCCACCAGCCTCCCACTCCACCTCCAGCCTGCTGAGAGCACTTGAAGGCAATTTTCTTTTAATCAACTTCACTATAAAGGCCCTCTGATGCCAACATCAGCAACACTACCATTTAGTTTTTCTGCTCCGTCTCTCCCTGCATTAGATTGATTTCTTCATGAGCGCTTTATGAAATACTGTTTACTGACACGAGGAGAAGTTGGGTTTATTACTCAGTGAATATACAAATAAAGCTGTGCTCTTAAGCAAAGTGTCTGCATTTAATCCTGAGCGACTCCCGAAATTATCAGGTCTTTGCTTGAGTAAAATTCCAATAAATTAAATAACAATGAACATATAATTTATTATACAGCAGAAAAATCTATAAAAATCCTGCTTATTATTATTATAAAAATAATGGAGAATATATTAAATAACATAACTAATAGAAATGTTACTGCAATTTAAGTCTTATATTTTACTACCTATATATGTTTAAACAATGTGAGTGAAATAACTAAGAGAACGAATATATTAAAGTGCTTTTATTTACAAAAAAAGGTAAAACAAACACAAAAATCTATCAAATTAATTATTTTAATTGTAAATAACTACACATTTATTCCAGTTTATACTAAAATAATTAACACAATAAATCAGAGGTGAATCTGAAACAATGACATTTTTTTAATTATAAGGATTCACTGTCCCCCATGCCCTTGCACTACATGGTACGGTCCAATTAAGCACACCTGTTGTGACTGATTGAGCCTCTGTTTATGGCAGCTCTACTCTGTTGTTCTGTTTGGGACTCAGGAGATGTGAATGGAAGGTTGCTTTGGCACAGTGGAAACCATTTTTATGTTCAGTATGATTAAAATAAAAGCTGTCTTTATCGAGGTAATTACTCGAGTGATTAAGTTACAGATGTCTATCATGTGCCATATATGTCAATCGTCACACACTTAACCAGTTATTTATGGTTCCTTATATGTGATAATGGGGCTCTTGTAGATTATGTTCTGCCTAGCAACAGAAGTCACGAGTGAGAATGAGAAGCACATGTTTAAAGAGGGCGTTTCTTCCTGATATCAGTTCGTAATTGACACAGATTTTTCCTGAAACCCTGATCTCTTCTCTTTCCTTGCCTTGTGTCCAGGTCAAGAGGACATGATGTGCCCTGAAGGCTCTCGCTGTGCCTGAAGACTGAACACAGAGGTGAGCCCCTCCTCTCTCTCTGTCGCCTGTCGAAGATTAATAACACACATCCTGACATGATGGATGGTAGTTTGCATCAGCCCCTATGCGACGTTTTTCCAACGGTATGGTCACAGCTTCAAGGTCGATTAAAAAATGATCTAAATATTCTAAAAGTTTTCTGTCAATTGAGCAGCGAGTGAGATTCAACACGGCACGGAGCCGTTGGTTTACTTATGTAGCAGTAAGACATCACTATGTAACACTAGCATTCCAACACATTGTACGTGACATCTCTAAGCTGGTTGACCAATCACAACAGAGCAGACTGGGCTCTGGTTTCAGACAGAGGGTGAAAAGAGGTGCTGCAGCACAGGCAGTATGAGAAACATAAAGAGCTTTCTGAACATTAAAGCATGGAGACATGTCCCAGTAGAGGTGAAAAATACAAACATGCCACATAATAGTGAGGTTGAGTATTAAAACATGACGTCATGTGTCCACTGGTTGACACAGCCAGAGCTTCTTTTAAAAAAAACCTTGAAAAAGTGCGCTCTTCGATGCCTCCATGTTAGATATAGATCTATGGTGCCTTTCTAGTAGATAAAAAGAGATGAGTGCCCTCTGGTATGGCTTTCAAATTGAGAAGCTGCTATAGAAGCTGAAACACTTGTAGAAATAGTGGACTCACACAATGGGGGGGGTTGTAAATGCCAAGAGTGCTAAAAAGATGTCCACACGACATAAATAATGTCAATATCAAGGTTCGATTTCATGAAGTTTCTAACTTTAACATTAATAATGCATTTCCTGTTCTTGGTTTAAAGTACAGCAACCAAGCAGAAAAGGTCAAGAACTAAGAGAAGGAGGATCAATACCATGAGCGAGTAAAACCCACCCAGGACTGAGCTTTCTATGAATTTTAAAGTGCCCTACAAATGCAGCTGTTCCACTTCCTCCTTTCCCCCCCTGCTGCTGCATTGATCCCAGGAGGAAACCCTGTAGCGTCCATGCAGGATTAAAGACAAGCAGTCAGGCTGATAGGAGCTTCAGACACTGTTTCATACATTTTAATGGAAGCATTGAATTCAGACTTCACTGAAATGTGGATTTTAAACAATTTATTTTGAAGAAAATGATAATTTGATGTTTAAAAACCAATTAAAGTAAATAAAAACACTCCATATTAAGACTGCTACATTGTAGATCTGAATCTTAATATGTTATAGATGATGTCAAAATATAATCTACGAGCTTATAGCAAAAGTATTGTCACATATATCAAGTAAATTTCATCAAACCAAGCTGCATAACGTTTTTAAGAACTGCTTTTAAATGGCAGCATATTACTTTCTCCAATAAAAACGAGAAATGGACAAAAACTAACGCTGAACCGTCTTCATATTAGATCTTAAAAAGCATTGTCGGTTAAACTCCAATCTAAGTGACACTACAGTTAAATCTCCTCGACTTTTCCTGCTTCCAGCTCCAATCTTTTGTTTGATTTCCTGATTTTCTGTTTATTTTCAACTGCAGTGAATGCTGGGGTGATTGCTTTCTCCATCAGTCCTCTACCTGTTGGTATGACGATGATATTCTGGGCTCAGGATGTGCAGAGTTAACCTTTCAATGAGAAGCATTTAACAGGCATTGACAGGCAGCAAATGTTAAGTGAGAGTCCAGCCGTCCATCCACCCTGAGGTGCAGGGGAAGCATTATGTGACCGGAGTATTTGCCTCACAGGACCGGAGTTTAAACCGTGCGTTTTGTCCCGGTCTTAATGACGCTTCCCCTCCCTGAGCTCAGGTTGCATCATATCAGCGCTGACCCTGGTGGGCTGCCACCTTCCCGCCCGTGTTAATGAGCTGACTCCACTCTGTCTGCGGGTCACGGTGATATTTACAGAAAGCGTTGTAGCGGCAGAACTCCACGCCTCCCGCGGCGCTCCCTCGCCTCATTTGCATAGCTTTCAGACTTCCCTTCCTCGCTCGCCCTCTCTCGCTGATCGACAGGCTCCTTCGCACTTCTCTTCAGTGTGTGTCGCACATGTTAATTAAAGCCTCTAATTAGCTTTCCCCCACTAAAAGGCCGCATTAAATCAGAGCTGGAATGGCAAATGATTCCTGGCATTAGCATAATTGTGTTTTTGAAGTGTAAAGATTTGGGCATTAGGGGAGCCAGCGCGCATTTTTGTTTCAGTGATTTGTTGTTGTTAGGGGGCTCGGGGCCCCAGGGTCCACTGGAGGTTGTGCTGTTGTGGGTTTAGGGGCCTCGGGACCCTACAGGGGCCACACACTAATGAGGCCTGCTCCTCTCTGATGGAGCAGATACAGGAAAAACAAACCTGTGATGTGATACCCTCAGGTGGTCCTGAGAGCCTGCAGAGCGGAACGGGACTCTGCTGCGTGTGTGTGTGTGTGTGTGTGTGTGTGTGTGTGTGGAGAGGAGACAAAAGTTAGTATTAGTTTGTAGGATTATTACTCACAGATTGTTTTTGCTTTGTTACACAGTTAAAGCTTGGATTGGCATACATGTAATATATATATAGATGAAAATTAGAGTAAATGTGTCACAATGATGAAATAAAACAAGCTTTTATTTGTCTGAAATGATTTTTTAAAGAACTTTTCTTAATGAATATATACATTTAGTTCATAACATGTGGGCTTACTATTCAAGTGTAGGACATAATAGAGTTTTCAGCTTAATTTCACCACTTTGACGACATTTGCAAAGGGTGCCAGGATGGAAAAATAGTCTTATATTCAAGTTACACGGTCGTCTTTCAGCCAGAAGGTTGTGGGTTCGATGCCATCTCCTGCAGTCAACATGCGGATGTTTCCTAGGGAGAGATACTGAACCCTGAGGTGATCCCGATGGTGTGTGTGTGTGTGTGTGTGTGTGTGTGTGTTAGCTTCCCTAGAGCAAGTAGTACTGCTCTGCATGAATGACTTGTAGTATGTAAAGTGCTCTGAGGGGTCGAAAAGACCTCCATAAAATTATGTTTTTTCCACCGCTTGTCATGTGAAGTGCAAAACATTAAAGCTGTCTGACTGGGTTGGATTTATGTTCTGAGCGATCATATCTAGTCTTTCTAGTTAAAAAATGGGGTTTGGATTCATGTGGGAAGGGAGAACTGTTAAGAACCACAATGTCTTCTTTCAAATCCACCCACAGGCGCTTTAATTGCAATCAATAAAACACAACAAACGCTTCAACAAGTGAGCCTGTGATGCAGTTAGGAAACATCTGGAGGTGTGGGTGTTACCTCCAGTAATCCATAACACCCTCACAACCCGCAGAGATGTGTGAACTATATTTCCAGTGGTATTGAGTTTCCATCGAGGCGGGAAGATGGTTTCAGAATCACCTCCTTAGTTGGTGTTAGTGGGACCTTCTTGCCCCGGGACATGTCGTCCATCTCAGATATTTCTGGACTTACTAATGATTAGTACCGGGCTCATCCTCAGCTATCAGACATGAGTGAAGCTGTCACCATGAACAGCCTGGGGGGGGACATGATGCACTTTTCAGGAACTTTTCTGGCTGAAATATTCAGGCTTTATTTAAAATTTAGAGGTAAATGGTGTACTTTTACTCCACTACATGTATTTAATACCTTTAGTTGCTAGGCAGATTAGGATTAATGATGTGAAACCACCTGCAGTAAATCCAGCAGCTACCCTGCAGTATACAAAGCCATTCAAACTAGCTGCACCTTTACCAGCTCTGAGAACACTTTAATGATCAATCATTATAAAACATATCAGAGATATTATTCTGAAATGGACCAATCAAACAACGACTACTTTTACTGTCGCTACTTTAAGTACATTTAGAGGAGAGTACTTTCTACTTTCACTGGAGGAACATTTAGAATACTTTTACTGTGACAGAGTATTCCTACACTCTGGTACTTCTACTTTACTCAAGTACAAGATCTGAGTACTTCTACTTTACTCAAGTACAAGATCTGAGTACTTCTACTTTTACTCAAGAACAAGATCTGAGTACTTCTACTTTTACTCGAGTACAAGATCTGAGTACTTCCTCCCACCGTTTGGGTTTCAGTGATAGCTCAGAGCGTTGTCGTATAAGTTATTCTGGAAGCAGCCAGATTTACCACAATGCAGCAGACTCCCGCTCCAGCCTTGAATGTGCTCCAGGCATGAAATCCCATTAAGATGCACTGGAGGAAGCAGTGTTGAAGAAATTATGTAAGGAGGGAGAGAGAGGCAGCACAGAAAGATTTATCACCACTTCTTCTACGCGACGCTACTTTTTAATTTCATTCTCATTAAATGATTTCTATGTCGGCAATCAAATCGTTTCAGTTTCTTTAAATAGACTACAGCTGATTACATAAGGATCCACATAAGTGTGAGAGAACAAGAAAGGAAGACAGAGGAGGAGGAAGGAGAGAAAGTGGTAATATACGGAGACTGCAAGCGGTGTGTTTTGAACATTCGTTATGTCTGCTTCTCTGGAGCTGGAAGTCAGAACTCAGTAGGAGATCAGAGCGAGTCAGCAGAGGAACCAAGGGTACTGATTTACTCCAAAGACACCTCACCCGATGTGACCGGGGCGGTGCTTTTTGTACTTTTGTTTGTCAATGTTTTGCAGAGTTCTTGTAGCTATACTATTTCATGAAGGAAATATCCCTGAAGTATTCCTCTCTGTAGCTGATTGGAGAAGGTAAAGGAAGATGATTATCCTGGTCAGAATACCTTAAACTCACTATATTATCCAGGATTAACCCTTGAATGGGCAAGCATATGAAAAATATATATAATTACTTCCAATTTTTCTAATATTTGAGCTAAAATGACAGAATTTCATTATTTTTTTCCATTTTACACTCATTTACGTTGCTCATTTAGGGCTATATTAAACCCATATTACCCCTTTTTTATCTGATTATCTTTGGAGGATTTACGCTTTAAAACACAAGTATATCTGTGATTGATTATCCCTGTTTTATACCTTGATCTGGGCAAATCATTTAAGGGTTAAAACTATAAAAATGGGATCAATTAAACTTCCATTTAAATTAAAAACAGACATTTGTATTCAACATAGTGTTCATTTCCACTAGTATCTTCTCACTCTGTTATGATGTGAGCTTAAACTGAATTTACTCGATGAAGCCAAGGTTTGACTTCCAGAGTTGTTTGGCGAAGTCGAAGCACAAAATCTCTGCAGGTTCAACTGAATAATTGCTTTCAGAAACAGTCATGTGCGGCTCGGCTATGAAAGACAGAACAGCAGCATGCAGCTGGCAAGGCACACGCCATGTAATTACAATATTTCTGGTTTGAATGTGCACCCCCCCAACCCCCCCACTCCTCCTCTCTCAATTAAAATTCAAATTAGATTTCCTTTTTTTGGCTAGAAGAATCGCTCAAAAATAGTGTTAGCTGTAGTTGTGTCTAGAGGTCAGTGGTGCAGGAATGAGTCCTAAAAATCGGGAATTGAGTCGGCATTTTAACGGCACATGTTCTGTAGTTAACACAAGCTGAAGAGACTTTCACGTTTGGTTTTAAGACATACATTAAGTCAGTAAATACCCCACTGGAGAAACCTCTATGCGTCAATAAAAAAACAGTGACTAAATACGGCTAGACGTCATCACAGCAACAACAGGCTGCCTTTAGCTTAGCGGTGGTGATGCTCAGCCACGTGACCGTGATGTAGTTTTTTTTTTATAGCATTATGAAGTGGAGTTTATCCTTTTGAACAAAGCTGGTTAAGTGTCATACATGTGTGTGTGTGTGTGTGTACCACAGAGCTAATTACCTGCAGTAATGAAGGGCGGTGGTGGCGAAGTCCATAGGGGCTTGGCCTGGGAACTGGAAGGTCATCAGTTCAAGTCCCCGAAAGACCAAGTGCCACCGTGGTGTCCCTGAGCAAGACACTGGTTACCTACACTGCTCCCCGGGCGCCGTACATAATGGCAGCCCACTGCTCCTAACACTAGGATGGGTCAAATGCAGAGACCACATTTCGTTGTCCTAGTACTTGTACTCTGTGCAATGACAATAAAGTTGAATCTTTCATCTTTCTTTCATAAGGAAACCCAACAAGGAAATCCGATTGCTTTTATCAAGCTAGCTCTTCGTGCTACCAACTTCCTTTTCACAAATATGTCAACACACACCCTCTTGACACTCCTTCAGTGGCATACAGATAACTTAGAAAAGCATGAAGACCTTCTCTACATCCAGTGTTTGGTTTGTCCTTCTTTGGCTACCGTAGAAACATGATGGTGCAACATTGCAAAAAATAGCGAAGGCTAAGCTAACGAAACACAACCATTCTTAGTTTCAGGTGATTAAACACCAATAAAACAATTGACCTTAGCCAGATGATCACTAAAGTGTAGAACCGACTAACAGACGGACTAATAATACCATCATAAAGACACACCACAGGCGTGGCTAACGGTTAATGTTGAACTTCCTCAAAAGTCTGAAGAAGGAAAATAATTTAAGTAGTTTTTTAAAATAATGCATGATCTCCTTATACATTATGCTGTGCTCCTCCGACAGAGAGGGAGTGGTTGGAGGGTGAATGTAACACAGATGCAGGTGTGTGTTTCAGGTTGAGATCATTAGCCCTTAAATGAAGCATGGTGTGCTTACAGGTGTGTGTTTATTGACCGTTGCATAGCAGCAGCATCGTCGCAGAGTGAGTCGGCAAACCAGAACGAAGTACGGGAACAATCTGTTCGCTAAACTTCAGACGACACAAGTCTGAGCTTCAGTTTTTTGGGCTTCTACCAGGAAATGAAAAAAGTAATTACCTGAAGTTCAGCCTCTAGGTTGTACCTGATTTAGAAATGTTATCAATCAGGGACCACTGGCCTTTAAAGGTGCGCTCGTTATGTTGAGCTACTCGTTTTATTTGATTGATTTTTTTAACCAATTTTCAGTCCAAAGAAATAAAAAAGACCACAATTTAACAATCTTAAATAAGGAGATCATGAATCATAATGTCCACCTGCATGCCAACAACCATGAGAATGAATTGTTTGTGTGCATGTGTGTGTGTGTGTGTGTGTGTGGTTGTGTGTGTTTACCTTTAATTGACTTTAAGTGGCTGACAAGTTAGACGGAAAGTGCCAATGACAGGAGCAAGAATAAACTGATAAATTAATTGAAAAAGAAACCTCATTTAAGATACGAGGGGGGAGGAGGGGTCTTTAAATATCGCAGTGCAAATATGACAGGTAAACACACACACACACACACAGTGACGCACACGCACCCTGCCGCCTGATTGAGTGTAAGTGTCTGCGTTGGTGGTCAAGGTCAGCTGATAATGGGAGAGATTGAGGACGGGTGAGGCGATGGGGAGGGGGTGCAGCAGCGGTCTCAGGTAATGAGATTTACGACCCTGAGCTCTCGCCCACCCCCCCCCCCCCTTCCTCCAATACCCAGCACCCCCCACCCTTAACCTAACATGATTTATAGATCTAATAGACGTCAGCGCCTCCGCCTCAGATGGAGGCTTCACATTCTGCCCGAGAGAAAGTCATCTGTTCAACCGGGCGGGAGGCCACTCCTCCTCTCTCTCTCTCTGTGTGTGTGTGTGTGTGTGTGTGTGTGTGAGTAAAGGCTAGTTTTCCATGACTTACTCACAGACAATAATCACTGTTCCTCTCTTCAGCACGTTTTAGATTCACCCTTCGTTCAGTCATTCTTTTGGTTCGCTCTCACAGCTCCAATCAGGGTCATTTCCAGGAAAAAGCTCCAGACTTTAACTACCTTTTCATCCTTAAACAGTTTCCAGACAAAGCTAACCACTAGCTGGTGAGCAAAGAGGAGCGTTCAGCCGCTAAAGAACCTGATGGAGCCCAAAACGGAGCAACAAGGACATTAATACAATTTGAATTGCATTGAACAACCCAGATCAAATGTGGAGGTGACTCTGACACTTGACAATGGTTTAGGTACCATTGAAATCCAACCAGTGCTCCCCTGACCCGATGAAAAAAAGCTATTTTCTTGTAATTATTTAAGTGTTATTCCTTTACATGCCATCCTAAATTCTGGATTTGTTATGCACCTATAAAAAGGTCTAAAAAATAACCTTTAAAATCCACAATCCACACTAGTTATACAGTATATAAATCATGTCATGTCCATAAAAGAAATACTATCGATGGATGTTAACTTCCTCAACGTCTCTAAGTCAATTTAAACACAGATTATTTTTTCTTTGTTTGAATTGTTTAAACACCATCATGTTGTGATCTGAGTCTCTCTGAATAAAGATGTATGTCTGCTAAACATAAGTAATGACAGTCCAATTAAAAGCATGCAACTGAGAACAGACTGCAGGAATTTAAAGCTGCGACGCAGAAGTAATGGGATTACTCCGTACCTCACCTCCAGCTGCACGACATCCCGTGTCGACTCGGCTCTGTTTACTGACGCTCCGCAGGAAAACAACAACAGTATGGTGACAGCCAGATTGGCTCCCGATAGATGTAGTGCTAATATTTGCACGAGGCCTGCTGTACGTGAATAAGATGCTAGATTGGATTTTGAGCACGAGCGAGCACACAAACACACACACACCCACGCCCGCACACACACACGAGAAGCCCCTTCAGTCGTTTGTTCTTATGCACAGTCTTTGTGTATTTTGCTGAATTCAAACCAATAAGTCTCCCGCTAAGCCCGGCCCGGCACTTATCGATGTGCTGCCTTTTTATTGTCTGCAAGCCTTTTCTGTTCACTGAGTCCGGTCTTTGTGCCAAGAAGCATTTCCTTTTTACACACACTGACACCAGAGCAGCTGTGCAAAAATATGCTGTGGATATCTCACCATATTGCTCTGCTATCTGGACTAAATTCAGGCACACTTTCAGACTGAAAACCACATTGCAATGACAATAGTTGAGGCAGTCTGAAGGGCTTTTATCCACCCGTCTTTCCTCTCCGTAACACCTTTATATTGGTCTTCTCCGAGCCTTTGACACTTTCATTAACATCTTCTTCATAAATTCACCAAACTCCCGTCTTTCTCTGTGTGCACTGGAGTATTTGCATTTTGTTTTAATGAAAGCACTGGAAATGCAGTTTAAAACTCATCTCTTAAACAGTCCTCTGAATATTACTTTGTGGGAAAAGGAGTCGCATCAAACCAGAAAATCATTATGCAAGTCTTTAAACGCCTCTTTGTTTTAATCATTAAAGGTCTATATTATATATTCCAGGTCTCAGATATATACAGAGCCTGTCTCTGATTGGGTGAAACGCCAAACAGATCATTGTAGCATCCCATAAACCCCTCTGTTTCAGCCCTGTTCCAAAAGTGCTGATGCTGTGTCTGTAGCTTTAAATGCTAATGAGCTGCTGATGGCCACGCCCCCTCTGTGACGTGATTGGTTTAAAAAAAAAAACACACAATTGAGCTCTAGGAGGAGATCCAGGTGATCAGGAAGGCGGTGTTACCTTATTGGCTAATGGTTAACATTGTGACATCACAAAATGGACCTTTTTTAATTACAATTTTATTGGAGTTTGGATGTCGATGGTGGCATTTTATTCCAGCTGTAAATTTAGTTTGAAGACGTTGTTTAGTTTCCATTAACACTCATTTCACTGTGGCCCCTGGTACATAAATGTCATGCTTTTTATTCATTTTTATTTATTTAAAATTAAATTCAGCTGTACAAAGAAGCACATTGACGAAGCGCTTAAATGGAGATGGATTAAAAAAGAAATGGACTGTAAACATTAATTAGTAAGGGCTCAGAAATCAAAAATGATCCCCCATGATCATCAATCCCTCATCTGTGCTTTTAGAGGTTATTATGAATATTTTGTACATCAATACATGGATAAGAGATATAAAGTTCTGCCTGCTGAGTCACCTGCTTCCCCCTGAATGCCTCTCAAATCGTATTTCATCTCCCCTCCCATCTCATTTCATCTCATCACGCTCGGTCTCTGTGTGGGTGCGGGAAACCCAAAGGGAGGTTTGTCACTTTGATAACAGGTGGGATAAGAAGTCAGAAAACCGCCTCTAAACCTCAGTTTTAAACCGAATTCTTCCTCTATTTCAATATATTTAAAGCAGTCACACGCAGGGAAGGATGCTCTGATTAAATCTGTTTATTCGTCCTCTCCTCAGCTCCTTTCACCTGAGGTAATGTTCTCGGGTGCGAGGACAATAAGTGCTGTTCAAGTGCCTCCACACTTCCAGCTCAATAGAGGAAATGCACTTTTGATTTCTCTGTGGTGCCGCGGCTGCTTTATTAGCACACAACAAAGGACGGGGGCACTTTACCCTTCTGTTTGTACTCTAAAAAGATGGATATCAGCAGGGGACACACGTATTCAACATGCAGTCCAGAAGGGAGGACAAAAAGAACAATTGCCTGATGATTTTCTTCTGTTTTACACGAGCCAACATCCAATACACATTTCTTTGAGGCTTAATATTTTGTAAATGTGAAACCAAATTCCTTTTATACATTCCTTCATTTCACTTTGATAAAAGGAGTAAAAAAAACATCCATATTAATCGACACGCATTCAGAAAACTGAGATTATTTACGTGTATTTTGTCAACAGATTTAATTTCATAACAGCGTTCAGTTAGTTAAAAAGATAATGAGGTTGAACCTGGTTAGGTTACCCCAACCCTTAATCTAAACCCTAACCCTTAACCTAAACCCTAAGTCTAAACCCTTAACCTAAACCTTATCTCTAGACCCTTAACCTAAACCCTAAGTCTAAACCCTTAACCTAAACCTTATCTCTAGACCCTTAACCTAAACCCTAAGTCTAAACCCTTAACCTAAGCCTTATCTCTAAACCCTTAACCTAAACCTTATCTCTAAACCCTTAACCTAAACCTTATCTCTAAACCCTTAACCTAAACCCTAAGTCTAAACCCTTAACCACACCCCTTAACCTAAACCCTTAACCACACCCCTTTACCTAAACCCTTAACCTAAACCCTAACCCTCAACACAAACCCTAACCCTTAATATCATTGTTTACTGTTGACATAATATATTTAATTAAAGGCAACGTTTCTGTTTTTCCAGTGAGCAAAACTTGTTAGATTATTCAGTTTTCCGCTCATGGAAATTGGTTTGAATCCAGAGAAAGATAAAGATAGAACAACTGTTTTTATCGTCACCAAATCAACCAAATCCAACATCCTGCAAATCCATCTTTTTTCTGTATTTTATCTCCTGAATCTCATAATACATTCAATTCATTCAGTTGTTTCCATGCACGCTCACTGTAAACCCCACATGCATTCAAACAAGTACAGTAGCGCTCGGATGCTGAAACATTAGAGCTTTGTTTCGACACGGCGAGCGATGCCAGAGAGAGCTTAAAATGGCTGCTGAAAGTCAGAGAGCTGGAGCTGCACCAAAGCCCAGCAGACGGTGGACAGGCTGCCGCTGGATGGCTGGGTTTGGAGGCAGCAGCTTGTTAGGGTGGAAATGGATTAGCGAGAGCGGCACAATGGGAGTCTTAGGCGTGGCTGTGGTCTCGTGTTAAAGCCCTGCCTCCGTCGCCCGGGCTGCTACTCTCATTTATGCCCAGCGATGCATGCAGCATCCAGCCCTCACATACACACAAAAACACACACACCATTTTTTTTCCTTCTAATTGCTATGGTTTCTCCCGCTCGCAGCGACAGCCTTCACTCGGCATCCATCAAAGCCACGAATTAACCTGCGGCGCCGCACCGTCGTTCTGTTTGACACATGCAGCTGGTAGTGGAATTATTTCTCCCGACACTTTGGTGTTACACTGAGCCGAGTGGGACGGATCATCTCTGAGCAGGTTCCCCTCACCTGCAGATACAGCCTCGTTATTGTGGCTGCTTATTATAAAAACGGACGTATAGTTCAATACTTTAAAGGTGGTCTCTATGTTGTCATGTTGGCACACAGTGGTGGAAAGTATCTTAGTACATTAACTCGTTTTTAAGGTACATTACTTTCCTTTTACTTCTACTGCGCTACATCTCAGAGACTAATATTGTACTCTAGTCTGCTCTACACAGCTTCAGGTATTAGTTGCTTTTCTGACCAAGAGTCTACCTCAACATATTATACATCTATTAAACTGTATAACATATACAATGAGTAAAGGAATTTGTCTTCAGTGAGGTTTTGAATGCATTTCACTTGTATTGCAGTATTTTCCAAGTGTGGTATTTGTACTTTTACTTGAGTACCATATGTAAATACTTCTTCCATCCCTGGCCCTAGTGGCATGACTGCTAGTGGTCCACCAATTTGGCCCAGGTGGGTCTTTACAGAGATTCAGCTAACGTGGTCTGGCTGCATTCAGTCCAAAGCAGACCGGGCCGGCAGAAAAAGGGCTGCAGCAAGAAGTAGAAACAGAATGGTCTCGAGATAAAAATGCAACCATGCATCGTGCTGTGGTGGATAATCAACAAGCCGGTGATACAGAGCAGAAACCCTAACTGAAATTGTCACACAAATTCAAGGAAAGACATGACACCCCCGATAACGTGCCAGCTACATGACTGTGGTGTGAGACGTGCCTCCTTGCTCCACCGTCTTCGCCCAAACTCAAACAGAATTGTTCTAGTTATCTGACGTCCATTAGAAAAGATCAACTGGTCGCCTCATAGCCAAACACAGGTCTATGAGGCTGCTGATAACACCCATCCTTTCGGCTGGTAGCATCCAAAGTGGCCTACAGTACAGAGGTTTAAAGAGAGGAGGAATTTACCATTTGTTTAGGAATTAGAAAAGTTACGGGGGGCATTTTTGGGAACATTAAACCCGGCAACACCCTTTGTTGTTGTGTCTCTTTACTGGACTTCACCTGTCAGTCACACATTGCCTCCTTTACTCTGTAGTCCTTCCCTTCGGACTCTCCTTTTTAAAGAGCTTTCTGTGTGGAGGTCTGGTTTTCTCTGGCAGTTCGAAGACATGCAGATAAGGGTAATTACGTGTGGATGTGAGAGGAGGGACAGAAGACATTTTGGCTTGTCTTGAGGTCTTTTTTGGGAGAACCAGGTCTGAATATTGTCCGGAATTCTTCCACACACGAGGCACAGAACAGAAGATTTGTAGTCTTATTTTATACGCAAATGGCAAATGTTTGTGTGGTCATGGCTTCAGTGCAGTGTGGGTAGATGAGGATTGACAGGAACCCTAATGCCCTCTGCAGAGAATAAATGGATAATGGAGAGTCCTGTTGTGACGCCCCCCCGTCCGGCGTCTGAAACGAGACACAGCCATCTGAGCTCAGATTGATTCTGTGTGTGTGTGTGTGTGTGTGTGTGTGGATGACAGCAGGATGAATTTATTCTCTGACTCTCAGAGTATCAGTCACACTATTTACATATTCATCCCCCCCGTCATAATGCCGTGACAGTGATGGTATTCTGCGGCTGCCTCCACGGTGTCAGATTTGCATTGACGGTGTTTCTCTAAAGAGCAGCGAGCGTCTTAAACGTCTGAAACCCCTTCACGTGTTGTCACTCCCTGAGACACTCGGAAATAAATTGATATGTGGAGAGAATCACAATCAGGTTTATTGCCAGGAAGGTTAACACACATAGGAGGAATTTGCCTTATATGGTGCAAACTCAGTCAGAGGAGAGAAATGATTACAAAAAGGACAAAAAATGAAAAGATTATAAGAAAATATTTAAAAATACACATTATAACATTCAAATATTGAGCAATATTTACATGATATATATAGATATACCAAAAAAAACTAAAATATGTGCAGCATTGGTATGAAAAATGGAAAGCCGTGCAGATATTAAGAGGTAGCTTTGTGTGCTTGTGCAAAATTTGCAGGGTTATGAAGCATTATAAGAGTATAGGGACCAACTTAGAGCTACAAATACTTAGAATTTACAGTATATAACTGAACAGTGCTAGCTCCATCTGCAGAGGAAGGTTGTTGGATAGAATTGAAAGCTCCAGATGAGAGTCAGCAAGTGAATATACCTCATGGTGCAATCGTTTAATTAAGCAGAATTTTAAAAAAGTCAGGAAAATGTAGCTAACATCTTCTTGTGGCTTCATGTGTCCAAACATAATCGTAAAAATGTCAATTTATAATCACAGAATATGACTTTAAAACTGTAGATCTTTCTGTTAATTGATCCTTAGGTTAATTGCTTGAGTCCTTAACTCAATAATATACTAAACTAAAGGTTCACATTATATTTGATGGGGTAAAAAGCAAGTCAAATGTGTCTCAAATACTAAATTGATGAACTGCATCCATGCATTAACAGTCCAACTAATAATATATCAAGTTTAACATCAGTATGACTTGACAGTAGAGGCTTTAACTGAGCTGGATCCCACAGCTTGGAAATAACTCTCAGTAACAATTTAGATGCCCAAATTCTATAAAATAAAAGTGAGTTCTCAGGGGATGAAGAGAAGGTATTAAAGGTTATAATGCATGCAGCAGATTGCAGGCTTTGATGCAAATGTGCTGCTTTTATTTGTATTCCTGAGACCAAATGCAAAAGCTCTTTGCTGCTGGATTCACCTTTTTTAAGTGCGTATACATCTGCGTGCCATGAATCCTTTTTAACACGCAGTCAATAAATGGAAAGGGTCGAGGCAACAACACAGCCAGACAACAGATTAAGCTATTTGCAGTTTAGAAAACAGACGAAAGGATGTTTACTTCCTCTGGCATGTGATGGAGAACGATAGAGAAGTGGAAAGAAATAAAAAAAGCCAGGAGGAGGAGGAGGAGGAGGAGATAGACTTCTGGGCCGGTCACGTCCGCCTGAAATACACTTATCAGGCGGGGATTTTCTACCGAGTGTCAGTCGGTATAGGAGGCCTTCAAGGCTCTCGGGGAAAAGGGGGATGCTGCGGTAGTGACAGGGCTATCTGCCGCTGACAGCCCGAAGACCTAAAACCGGATGGCTGGCAGAGATAAGGCTCTGTCGGCACTGGACACACACACACACCAACACACACACCAACACACACACACACACACACACAATGGAAGCTGGTGTGCACATAATCACACAGGCAAACACTGGCATTCACTTTGCATTAACAAATTCCCAATAGCCTGACCACTCGCTCATTCATTCACTCATGTGCACTGACACACACACACACACACACACACACACCCCCTGTCTGGCTTCCCATCAGCGTGCTGCAGCGAGCTGGTGAGGAGCGCTGGGGCGAGAGACATCAATTTGCTTCCTCTAATGCGCTCGCTGCCCCCACAAGACATATTGATTATTTCTTCCCCGCAAAGCGACAAATAGCAATTTCAGGGGCATAATGGAGATAGATGGTTGGTTTATAAGAAGCCCCCAAAGAAAAGTTGTAAGGGGGTGGAGGGGCGATGTGGATGCTCTTCCTCCTCCTCCTCCTCCTCCTCCTCCTCCTCCTCCTCCTCCTCCTCCTCCTCCCACTCTGTCTCTATCTCTATCTCTAACTTTCTACCACTTGCATCATTGCTTTCACACGAGAAATATTCACCAATTAAGGATAAAAAATGAAGTAGATCAAATAAACGTCGACTTTAATTGAGTGCATTACATCAACAGATGTTAGTTAAACGCATTAATATTAAGCTGTGGTTGTAGATGTGTGCCAAATACTTTGAAAAGATATTAAAATAGGTTGCTTTGTGTCTTGTTGTCTCGCGTCCAAACAGTAAAAATGTCGATTTATAACCAAATTTGACGAGCTAACTTTTAAATGGTATGATTCTGTTAATTGATTCTTTCATTAAGAGTAAAAATATAAGGTTTTAATGATATTTGTTGGGGTAGAAATAAGTGAAATGTTAATTTAGATTAACACAAGAGTAAACACGACACTAAAACAGATAAAAGAATCACAGACATGCATTTAATAACTAAATTAATGACTTGGAAATAATCCTCGGTACCAATTAAGCCACCAAAATTCTCTAAAATAAAAGTGAGTTATAAAGGGATGAAGCTCTAAAATAAATAATGCATGCAGCAGGATTTGCAGGCATTGATTCAAATAGGGTGTTTTTCTGTATGTGTTTATTGCTTTCGACTGCAGTTATGTGACATTTGTGGACAAAATATATTTAATTAAAGTCAACGTTTCAGTTTTTCAGAGACCAAAACTTGTTAAAACTATTCTGTTCTTCTGCTCAAGGTCATGGGTTAACATCCAGAGAAGGATTAAGACATTAAATGTGTAAGAAGAGCCAACAAAGTCCGTCTCTCAATATGTTTGGACCTTTCTTCTGACTGTGAAGCATTTTAACCATCCTGAATCTTTAAAAATGGAAGACGAGTATTGCATTTCTTTACTTTATAAAGGTCTACATAATTTCCTAAAACAGCGAGTTACTTAAAATGCTATTTTCTTGTAGAAAAAATGCCACAATATTTGGGATAAAATTTGAGAAGGACAGTGGGAAAAGATATTTGAAAATTCTCTTTCTTTCCAATTCTAAAAATCCACATAATTAAAGGAAATCAATTCTGGACTAAAGAGTATTTACATCATCAATATTACTGCCTTTAACTGACCTGATACAGTTGTGTGAAATCTGTTGACATAACACACTTAATTAAAGTCTGTTTTGTTGAAAATAAGAGATGGTGCATCTGCAGGAAGGTGAAGGCGTTGGGGGGTGCACAGATGTTAGGGCCACATTCATTACGCTCCTCCTCCTCCTCCTCCTCGGAGCGTCGCCTCCTCCCGCCTTAATGGCCGTACTGCAGAGAGCAGATGCTGCCGCAGTGTTTGCTGTGCCTCACCTCACCCTACGTCTGCTACAGCTACTTCTTATCCCCCTTGTTAGCATCAGTGTGACTGATCCGTAGCGCGCTCCTACGGCGGGATCATGAATATTTGATTCTCCTCGCGCTGCAGGTCGACTCGCTTGGGTTTCTGTTTTAAAGTCTGATATCTGGATTGTTAATGACACTGGTGCATAGGAACTCAAGCACTTTTGAGGGACTTTGATTGAGTATTTGAAATCGGAGCTACTTTGTACTTTTACTCCAATACATTGTTTACTGCCTTCAGTTGCTAGGCAGATTAGAATTAATGATGGTAAATATAATCAGCCCTTAAATCAGACTTTAGTTCACCTGCAGTAAATCCAGCAGCTACCCTGCAGTATACACAGCCATTCAAACTAGCTGCACCTTTACCAGCTCTGAGAACACTTTAATGATCAATCATTATAAAACATATCAGAGATATTATTCTGAAATGGACCAATCAGACAATGACTACTTTTACTGTCGCTACTTTAAGTACATTTAGAGGAGAGTACTTTCTACTTTCACTGGAGGAACATTTAGAATACTTTTACTGTGACAGAGTATTCCTACACTCTGGTACTTCTACTTTACTCAAGTACAAGACCTGAGTACTTCTACTTTACTCAAGTACAAGATGTGAGTACTTGTACTTTACTCAAGTACAAGACCTGAGTACTTCTACTTTACTCAAGTACAAGATGTGAGTACTTGTACTTTACTCAAGTACAAGACCTGAGTACTTCTACTTTACTCAAGTACAAGATCTGAGTACTTCTACTTTTACTCAAGTACAAGATCTGAGTACTTCTCATTTTACTCAAGTACAAGATCTGAGTACTTCTACTTTTACTCAAGTACAAGATCTGAGTACTTCTCATTTTACTCAAATACAAGACCTGAGTACTTCTCCTTTTACTCAAGTACAGATCTGAGTACTTGTCCCAGCTCTCGTCGGAGTGAGAGATGTTGTTTTGTTATGTTTACCAGTCCACACACCCGTCTTCTCCGTCAGATGAGGAAATGAATAAAGACCCACCCACTGTTTCTCATGTTTATCCGCTTCGGGCTTGACACGAAGGGCGTCTGCTTTCAAGTCTTCAGACAGCTGAGAGCCATAGATTTGGGGAAAGTGGACATCAGTGTCATCATTTGTTTTGAAAAATGGCCCGAGAGCCGACAAGAGATCCCAAATAAATAATCAAATATATATTTTGGGCGTTGAGTTAGTTCATCTCTGACTTCCACGGAAATGTTCTTGTCACTTTCTCCACCTGCTTTTTTTCCGGACACATTTCCACTGTAATCCTACATTAGTTCTACAGTGGGGAAATTACAGCAAAAGTGGCATAGCAGGTAAAGAAAGGCATGCAAATACACCAAAGAAAAGCAATATAATACAAATAAGTGCACAACCATGGCTACAAAAAATGAGTCGCAGCAATTTCATTCAAATTAAGTGACATAAATAACATCAAGTATTGAAACCTTAAAAAAAGTTAAGGGACATTTATAAAAAGATGCATTTTTACGTACAATTGTAAACAAGTGTTTATATTGCAGAAAATGAACATGCAGCTGATTCAGACTCACTTGTGCTTCTTATAGTGTCAGTTAAAATGATTATAGAGACACAGTGCGAGTTGTATGAACAGATACACACACCAAGGGGCTATGTAAGTATATAATTGACTGGTGGTATTTGATATAAACATCTCTACTTATTTAGGCCCAATCTGTTTAAGTGTTTCAATATTTCTAATACAACTCAATCTTTCTTGGCATATAGTTTACGTGGAGCTCCACCTTTACCAATCACAATGTTTATTAGATTGTCATTCATGTTGTATAATTGAAAAGGCAATTAGTAAGAGCCATGTCCATTTAACTGTCCACAACAGTAACAGTGTCTAATTGGATAAAGTAACTTAAAAAGGGTCAAAAACCGATGAGAAAAAGACTGTAAAACAACCATTTCTGGTTCATGGAATCAGATATAACTGCTTTAGGTAAATGCAAAAGAGTATGCACGTTGGTAAACCAGCTGGTGGACTAAGTATTAAGTCGGTGTGTGTTGGAGGAGACCAAAATCAGAGGTAAAAGAGACGAGATCTTGAATATTTAGCTGCTTCACGTTCAGGGTGCTGGTGTTTGCATGCTATCAGACTGTCATGGTTTACAGGGACACGTGAATAAGACAGAGCCAGAAAGTGTAATTGCTTTACCTGCAAAAGAAGATGAATTGTCTGCTGTACAAATGTGCCTTCAGACCCAGATACTGAATTAAGATGGAGTGGAAAAGGAGGAGGACGTCTCATAACCATCTAGATTCCCATTGCATAATTACCACGGAGCAAAGGTCGTTAATACCTCCAGACTTCAGGTTGTACTAACATCTTTTCAGTTGAGGGATCCATGCATTTCCTATTGTTGCACAACACACACACACACACACACACACACACACACACACACACACACACACACACACACACACACACACACACACACACACACACACACACACACACACACACACACACACACACACACTCACACACAAACTGTTTTGATCCAGGCCACAGGAGTGTTTTGCGCGCCTTGTGAAAGAGGTTTTCGGCTCTTTGATCTCCGTCTTCCTCCCTCTCACTTCAGCTCCTCTAAATATTTCATGCATCTTCTTCACTCCTCCTTTCAAACCACTGTCATTGTTTAGTCCCCGGAAAAAAAATC
This sequence comes from Eleginops maclovinus, assembly GCF_036324505.1. Classification (NCBI taxonomy): domain Eukaryota; kingdom Metazoa; phylum Chordata; class Actinopteri; order Perciformes; family Eleginopidae; genus Eleginops; species Eleginops maclovinus. Next base: position 14,658,761 of record NC_086365.1, read on the forward strand.
TTGCCAACCACAAATCAAGATCTTGTTTTAAAAACCTGATGCTCAATAATTCAGTGTTTTACTCGGATTGACTGAGAGGAAGTTGTTGTTTCCTTGCTGTGATGTACACATGATGCAAGCACTTCTACATGTTGTTATGCATCTATAATACTGCTGTCACATCTCATTTGAGATATTAAAACCCCTTTCAGCGATAAATATGCATGAAAACAGAAAGTAATCACAAAAACCCTGATTAAAAAAAAGGAATTTATTTCATAATTCTTGCAAATAATTGTTCAAAAAAAGCCACTTAGAGTCTGTAGTTCAACCAATTTGGCATCATGAATGTGGATAAAGCAAAGGTGACAGGCTATTTTGTTGTTTTTTAGAGATAATGGATCACTTTAATTGTATGCAACAAGCCTGCAGTGGGCCATTAACCACAGTAAATTATCTAAAAGGCGAGTTGGAAGAATTGTGAAACTTTTGACCATTAGTAACAATTATGTAGGTTATTAGCTGTTAACGGACACTCTGAAATGCAATTTTTTTGGGTCAAATTGGAGCAATTTACTACATAAATATTGTGTTTTACATTTGATTGCTTCAAGGCCTTAAGATATCATCCACAGAATGTATTTGAACATAAAAGATCACCTCTTTGATTGAATTTTGAGAGGTTCAGTCGACCAAATTTAGTGTCTATTCTTTGTTTATGTACTGCAGATATTCATGTAAACAAGGAGTGTGAGACATTGTTTACAGCTTAAAAGGATGGTAAATAAAAGTAGGTCATGATTAATGGTTTTGTGGTAAAAAAAAAAGGCCAGTCAAATTAGACTGGGAAAGCCAAAATAAGAGGGAAGAAACACAAGTCGCCCCAGAGACCAGACGGACAAGAGTGAGACACGATGAGCTTATTATCCCCGTTACTGTCAATGCTGCTCCACCAAGCTGTCAGTAAACACAACAGACATGTTATATTGGACCACGGCATCACAGCTGATAAGAGGAATGATCCAGGGATGAAAACAGACAGAGGAGAGATGTGAGGTTTGGATGGAAGAAATACTGTAGAGCAGAGACGAATGGATGGTGGGACGGAGGAGAGAGTGATGGAGGTGTGAGGGCGCTGGCTATTATCCTGCATCGATTTACTCCAGTCAGGGATGGCTGGACGGGTAATGAAGTGTGGGATCTGGGGGTTGCCGAGCGCTTGTCTGCACGTTATAACTTTTTGGAATGCATTGTGAGATGATGTGTGTCAGTGTGTGTGTGTGTGTGTGTGTTGCATGCAGATTTCACGGTTTTATCTGCTGTGGTTAAACACAAGATTAGTTCTTTGTCTGCAGGAGATAGCCTTTCAAGGTAACAGCATTGCAGTTGGGACATTACAACAAATGTCAAAGATGAATAAGCTTTAAACCAGAACAAAAATCCTAATAAAAAAGCCATTAATTTCATGATTTTATGACCTATTTATTCCAAAAACAGAAAGTAAGAGTGCTCAGTTCAAACTGATGTTATGCTTGCATGAGTTTGTAATTGATAGACTTAACAAAACCTACCTGCAGATAACAATATGTACAATATAAGGTTGAATAATGCTCTTTTTAAATGGCGAGAACCCCAGATTAAAACCTCTAATACAAAGCGTGCTATTTTTACATTTAAAGTATCAGCTTGCATATTATCTCAAAAAAGGGAAACACACTTATATCAGCTTTGAGTTTACATAAAGAGATGAATAAGCTCATGTGTCTATGGATTTGCTGTGTGAGAGTAGTCTAGGATTCACTGACCAATTGACGTTACCTTGGACTAATTAATAGAGAAAATATTAGGCAGATTAATCAGATTAATTCCTTGTACATTCATGAGACATAATGGAGAGAAATTGGACATCCTGATAAACCACAAGAGGATTAAGAATGAAATATATCTCTTAAAAGCTGAGTAAACCCTGAAAATATTCTTGTTTCTGCAGGATATTTAGGTACTTAGAATAACAATAAGAAGGAAGCAGACATTTAAGGTGAGCCAGAGGAATTTTTACTTAACAAAAGACAGAAAGTTCATTTTAAAAACCTCCCTGTGCTCCTTTTTACATAGTTTTTATAGGTCGGTACGTCTTCTTCCTGTGCACATTGTCCTCTTGTGATGCACAAATCAAAGCGAGGAGCATCCACTGCAGAGACAGAATTAAAATCAGACGATCCCTCTCGGGGGGTTTTCTATGCACCATATAAATGTTTGTAGAAAAAGAACAAAGGAGGTTTTTGTAAATGCAAAGCAGGAGTTTCATCAGGTGAGAGAGGACGTTAAAAAAAAGTTCCACTTCATCCCTGATTCCTTGGTTTCCCTCCCTGAAGCCCCACTCTTCCTCTCCGGGTCTAATCTGCTGCTGCTCGACATGCTCTCCCTTTGTTCTACGACCCTGACAAGGCGTCTCGTTCCCGAGGACAGCCACCAGTGTGCTGGGGATAATAGAAAGAGCGCGGGAATGATAAACCCCCCCGAGGATGCTGGGAGAAAACACAGGAGTATGTCAACCATGGGTGATAACACTCCTCCTCTCTCCCGTGCATGTGTCGGAGGAGCAGGGATTAGGGTTTTTTTTTAACAGGCTGATTTGTAAGCTCCCCTTTCTGCAGCCGGAAATGTTTACACAGGGAGGCAATATTCTCACAGCTGTCTCACACAAAGGTCTTTGAGCTTTGCTTCATGTCGTGCAATCTTGAATTAGTGGACAGGTAAATTAAAAACCCTGAGGGAATGCCACTCTGTCCAGGGCTGTGGTTGTAATGTGTTTTCTCCAGGTGTTGCACAACTGCACTGTAATTGGCCAATGTCTACAAATCCCGTGAATACCAAACCCAGCAGTGAATTTATTCTACTAATAATTGTGTATCCAGAGCCTGAAACAGCTTATACCTCTGTGCCATAGAGCGCCTTTGTTTTTCAAAGACATCATTCTCCTTTGAACATAGGATGTCAATTACACACTGGTTTTCAAAAACTCACCATAGCTACACATCTGTATCAATCCGCGACTGAAAATAGTGCCAAACACATTCACTATAACGTCCTGTTTGAGAAAATGCAGAGGGACAAAGGGATGGGGAAGTTGGAAGTACAGAAAGTCAGACTAATGCCTTATTGGTTCTGACCCTTTTTTGGCAAAAACTGTAGTCCTTTAATGAAAGTATACCTCCACATCCTTGGTTCACACCTGACTACATATTCAGTAGGAAGACATCTAAACTTATTTAATAAAAAAGCAGTTGTTGTTTGGGAGTCATGATGCTGTTCAGTGTGAACCTTGTTTTTCTAAATGCTGGATTGCGGTTGAATAGTCAGTCGGAGCGAAATGACCTGGAAGAACCCAAGTGGCTGCCATGAGAAGAGCTGTTTGAATTCTCTAGGTGATAGGAAAGGAGCTCTGAAACTTCCTTTATAACCTTAGGAAACACTGGACCTTCCTTTAGGAAAGGAAAGGAGAAAATGCTGTCCCACTATGCCGCTCACGGAAACAACCGATCGTGACGAGGAATCATGAAAGTTACGGTGCTTATTAAGCAATGTAAAACTTTTCCAAAGTCCTTTTGAATTCTCCTAACCGCTATTCTTAACCCTGTGACGTTTCACACAGGGGTCGAGGAATAGAGCCTAGGAGAAGATTATAGGAGCTGATTTTTGGACAATTCGACTGTACCCCTGGTGTCTAATCTGGACATAGGGCCAAAGCTTGGATCGAAACAGAAACGGGAAATTACCAAAGTAGAAATGCTAAGGCTAATGCTGGACTTCCCGCGCCTTTTGAGATACAGTTTTGATTTCATTTTTGAAGATGCTTGATCACATTTTTACCACTACTTCTGCAGGTTTCACACATTCTGACTCCGTTATCTAGGCAGCTATTATCTGTAGCTCTGGTCCACTTCTCTTGGTAATGATCAGACATGAAATAGGATTCGGAAAACGTCCAGACTTTGGTGCAGGGAGACAGTGACGCGAGGAATCAATAAAAAACTGAGGTCTGCTGCAAAACAATTATCAGAGTCTGAGGCTTCCTGAAAACGAAGCCATTTCCAGCCAACATGTTTTGTGCTTTTCCCCTGCAATCCAACTACTGTTGACCCCAATCTGCCAGATATCCACACAGGTGAGGAACACGTTTCCCTTTCCTCACCCTCACCCGCCACACACCCATTTAACAATCGGACTCTTCTCGAAAACTGACCTTGACCACAAGAATGAAAATGGAAGTGGTGGAGGGAGGGAGGGAGGGAGGGAGGGAGGGAGGGAGGGAGGGAGGGAGGGAGGGAGTCTCATAAGAAAAACCTCCCAAGCTAAAAATAGAAAAGGTGGCAATTAAGTGCCAATCTAATCATCCCTCTGGTAAACGAGCCCTGAAGATTCCGCCCTCATCTCCCAGAGGTTTTTCTCTCGCAGCACTTCCTCATCATCGCTGGCTATCGGCTTAATTACGCCCCCGCCGTCCCCCCAGATAAGAGAGTGATAGCCTTATCACCACGGCTCATTTCAGAATCCATGAAATTAATAAAGTCTACCTCCCGTCTGAGTTCTGGGGCCAAACTTATATTAGCTGTCTCGTACGAGAGCTCAGTGAAGTAATACTCGTACAGTCGGGCGAGGAGAAAGCCGGAGGAGTTCATCCTTTAGAGGAGATTAAAGACGATAGGATAGTGCTTTAATTTCGGATGAAGTTTTTGCATCACAGCAGCTCCATTTGCAACATCAACAAGGACAGATATTAAGACACGATGCAAGGAAACAGACATTTAGCATAGCATCATGACCCTCTATACATTACACCTGGGATTTAACTCTGTATTTCATTTGAGGATGCACAAAGGAGTGCCTCAGTCTACATTTATTGAATCGTTGGACCCTATATCTCCGATTTTATATCACTGATCAGGACGTAATTGGGGTAAGAGATGATGTTGTTGGCCAGCCTCACTATGTCATTATGGTATGCTGATAGGCTTTCCCACAGCTGAGGAGGGAAGGCTAATCAAAGTCAAATTATGTTAGTCTCATGATTCCTCCGTCTTAATTTACTGTCCACTTGGTTCGTTTGAACACTTAATTTCCCCTAATGTCCAGCTTGGGAGAGCTCTTTCTGCACACATTCCTCCACTTTAAAATATACTACAATGAAGTTTGTCATATATACATTGTACTAGTTTGTTTTACATACTTAAATTTGATGTTTTGACCTTCTCTTACAACTTAGTTTCCTATGTTGCTTAAGTTTGCACCTCCATACACCTGGGAAAACACTCAAAACTGTCTACAGTAGACTTTCCACTAATTAAAATATCAATTAGCAGGAATATATTGAAGTAAATTCTATACCTTCAGACGGTTAAAGCTCCAGGTTTACTTGAAGACAGTTTCTTATCTGTAGATCATCAATAAAGCTCTAATGAAATAAGCTGGAGCTGGAGCTGGAGCTGCTCTCCCTGCTGTAATCAGTGGGGAGACAGCTGCTTTCAACAGGCTGTTCCACCTGCCCGCTCCCCTGAGTAAAAGGGCTGTGCTTCACCGACCAAATCCACTCCAAGTCTCTCTCTCTCTCTCTCTGTCTCTCGGAGGCTCGCTCCAGCACGACTGGCAGGGGTCTCACACATCGATTTCAGGGGGAAAAAGGAAAGGAAAGGTTGTGGGCGGACCCCGTCTCCGCACTGGTGCTGGCAGCGGAATGAGACGGGCTCCCACCAGGTTTGGGGGCCTGTCATTTATTTCTAAACGACGGCAGATGGTTGGGCTTGGCGCTCTGCACCATACTCTCAATCTCCCAAGGTGCATTTATGTGATGAATGTGGCGAATGGAAGCACCGCGGAGAAGGCTGAGGCACATCTGCGCCGCCCGATAACGGGGGGCAAAGTATGTCTGGGCTTTTTTTTTTTCAACTCGCTTTCCCATATTTCTCATTCCCTCACAGACCTCTGGAGGACTCGCCACCTTTCTGGGTTTTTATTTGCCTCTCACTTTCATATCGCTGCTCTTCTGCCGCTCTTATCTGCAGAGCACCTCTCCACCTCTTTTAAGTTTGACATTGCTACCTGGCTGGACACACACACACACACACACACACACACACACACACACACACACACACACACACACACACACACACACACACACACACACACACACGAGGTATAGCTTGTTTGAGTGATAATTAATCATCACGTAAATATATGAACTGGAGCATATTATCAGCGGGTCTTCAGGGTACTAGAGTCTGTACTTACACAGAAAGTTATCCACAACTTTAGCTCTAACAGTGATGTGTGTGTGTGTGTGTGTGTGTGTGTGTGTGGCAAGACTTAATTGGCTTTCACTTTTGTTATTATCCTCATTAGTGCTTTATCTTACTAAATGTCTGTCGGGTCTGTCACAGCGCTGTATACGTCGGTACAGATATTGTCATTATACTGTCATGATTAAGCTTCCTATGAAAAAAAAACCCCAATCTGTGTGAACAGAAGTGGAGAGCAAGTAATTACAAACAAGTTATCAGCTCCTGAAGTCCGAAAGGAGAAAGCCCTGAGGCAGCATTTGCAAAAAAAGACCAAACTAAATGGATTTATTTCTTTATCTGTGGTCCAGTTTTAAGCTCCAATATTATGCTACCTCCTAACCTCCTTAAGGCTAATGCTACTTAGCCAGCTAGCCTGTCTGCTAAAAGATGAATTACTTCATTTTAAAGACACATTTTAGTTTAAAAAAGTATTATATTTGTCAGATAATGCAACCAATGTCATCTGAGTCTTAATTTTATGAGTGATGATCTCTTAGTGTTTCTATTATACTTATACTTGAGGTAGCAGTTTAGCCGTTTGAGGTTAGCATTTGTTAGCTTCTTCCTCTAAAAAGGTAATCTGTAATAGGCTATATTTATAGATAGATGGATCAATCTTATATATGTCAGATAATGCAAATAATGGCATCAGTTTTAATTATAATAATGACTGTTTCTTAGTGCTTTTCATGCTTAATGTTACATACAATGAGATAGCAGTTAAGCTGTTTGAGGTTAGCATTTGTTAGCTTTCAAAAAATGGAGTCTGTAATCGGCTTTATACATATTGTTATAGTAATAAAAACTCAGACACTTAAAGAGATATATATTAATATTATGTATTAAATATATATACATTTATTTGAGTAAACAGGTTTACATCTATTTGTGTTATGTCTGCATTTAATGGGAACGTCCTCACACAATCTCCACCAATATCTAAAACGGTTTGGCTTAGGGTTGAAGTGAAAAATGTACAATATACCAAAATGAGAGCTTCAGATCGTTTAATTGTCCAACCAATGACTACATAAATATACAATGAGGACAATAATGTGGTGCTGTTCTTATATAATATATATATATAAGAGATGTATATTCTCATATTTCTGGAGTAATTATACAGTTTTTACCAACAGAAATATTTCTTTCTGGCATCACTTTGAAATTTCACAGAGAAAAATCTGCATTTTGCTACCCGGTTTGGATAAAATCCTGCTGTATATCTGTGTTTTGTGTCTGCATCAGCTGGGAACATTAAAAAAATCTCCTTCCAGATCAAAAAAGGGTTAAGGTCGAAGTGAAAAAGGGACAAACCCCCACATATCTCATTTACTTTAATTAAGACAAAGAAGAAGCATTTATTCTTCACATTGCTCAGATGGCCAATTTAGTTATTGCTGACTCCCTTTCTGACGATACAATACCTTTACTTTAGCTCTGGCCATCTTTCTTCCTCTGACTTCTTCAGCACACACACACACACACACACACACATCCTACATGTCACGGCGGAACCAAAGACACGGTAAAGTCTGTAATAACACCCCTGCAAAGGTCACGTCAGCTTCATGGTTCCCAATGATCGGGAACACCGTCACCGCCCATGATTTAGGGGCTGCAGTAAAAAAAAAAAGGAAGGCGTCATAACCCGACCGACCGCATCCCTGTTCCCCATTGATGTATCCATGGCAACAGCCGCATCCCGACCTGATGCATCTTTGGGATTCAACGAGCGTCGCTGCGGGGTGACAAGTCAGGCGTGAAGAGTCGATTTAGCTGCGGCATTTGGGGTGGTGGTGGGCTGGGGGCTGGGGGAGGAGGTTTGCACATTAGCAGGGAGGAAATAGGAGAGCAAGCAAATACTTAGTGGGTGATTGGCTCCGCAATAACAGAGCGGCCCCTTTGGCAGCTCGTCAAGCGGCGCTATACGGATGCCATTACACACGGGGGACATTAGCAGGCAAGCGAGGGTCTGTGAGGCCACAACCCCCCAGGACTGCTGAGGAGGTGTCGGATCAGATGTACATCCTGGAGAGATGGGTTGATGGGTGGGTAGGTGGATGCATGGATAGATAGATGGGTAGGTGGATGGATGGATAGACAGATGGGTAGGTGGATGGATGGATGGATGGATGGATAGGTAGGTAGGTAGATGTTGTCCTTAAGGAAACACAAACTCACAAACCATTGAATCTGGCACTTACATTTCCCGTAACAAGGTAAAACATCTAGTACAGATGCCTCCCAAGGCCTCGTTACATCAATCCTCTTTGCAAGATGAATCAATTTGGGTCAAAACGTGGAACACAGTGTTTACACAACGCCTCAGAGGATCAGACCCAGATCTGACTCAGAAACTTTACCGCTCTCCCTTTATGAAGAGAGACTGCTCTTTCAGTTTCAGAGGTAATGTTGTTTGTATTATTGGTTTAATAGCACCTGTTTAGAGCATTTATATCATGGGATTAAGTTTTAAAAACCCACACACTTCCCTAAAAGCTTCACTTTCTCGCTGTCAGCAGCACCGGAGAGCCGAGCTGCATTATAATGACTTCCTCGCTGTAGGAAAAAGTGCTTTGTGATTTCTCTGCATCATGCTGAGTTGAGGAACAGTGCGCACTGGATGTAAGTAGCTGGAGCTGCACAGAAGCGCTATTAATATGCAATAAAAAAGCTAAGTTAACCAGCGGTGGGATTAATATTTCATCGCGATAGGGTGCATTGATGTTTTACTCCCTATGTCTTTTTATTGGGGGCTGTCAAATCCTAGATGTTATAGCTCTGAAGCCTGTGGATGCTGTGGACTGATCCAAATAATGAGGACATGTTTTCATCGTTTTCAGGTGTTTTTTTATTATAAATTACTGATTATTTTCTTGATAATAGAATGGATTGGCAGCACAGATAGCTTGGCTGTGAATAAGTGGAAAATGTTGTGCTTTTTGGGCAAGTAATATCCAAATACAGAGCTTGTGTACGGACGGAGGGTAAACACTACTCTGTTTAAGAACATTTTTTACCATCTGCAGATTGACTTTTATCCATAGTTCTGGTGGTATACAGCAGATACAGTAACACAAATTGAACTACAACGCCTTTTGAATTGGCAACAGCTCAAATCTACAGCCCTGAGGAGCTTTGTGTGTGTCACTACAGCAGCAAAGGATCATGGGTAATGTAGTATTAAGAGCTGTCTGTTTGCTTTTATTTTAACTTTTCTTTTTATATAGAATAATCTATGCATCATCATACAAAGCAATGATGATTTATGATGAAGCATTATTATTATTTCATTATAAGTCAATCTAGTGCTGTGGATTTACTGTATATAATCAGGAAGCACTGTGTGTGTCCTTCAGGTAGTCATACTGCACTAGACTTGGTTTAGTAGTCTCATTAAGACACTATATATGACACTATTGAGCCTCAGACATCCACTCATTTGGAAGTAACTGATGTATTTTATGCCATAAAACAAAATGTATAAATCTCTCCATCTAGTTTTAACCACATATTTTATTTCAGGGCTTCTAACCACAAAAACGTTCCAAAAACCGTTGACTAAAATGCTGACTTATG